>NC_134281.1:52551155-52857488 GCF_949628215.1 Phalacrocorax aristotelis
TAACGTTTTCTAGGGAACACGCATAGTTATTACTGGCTACAAACAACATTCCTCTTTGCTAAAATGCAGCACTCTCTTCCTCAGCATAGGAAAATAAATTGGTCTTAGTTTTTGTTGAGTTCCAGTCATGAAAAATAAACTTGCACAGCCTGGACAACCTTTGGCCAAAACGGATCTTTGGGGTGAAGAAAAGAATTTCTTCAGTGAAGGTGGGTTCTCGTACAACAAAAGCAGAACCAACGTAAAACATGCGTTGCCCAAAGGTCGTCATAAAGCCAGAACCAGTTCACCAAGCTTGCAAATGCAAACGCGCAGAAATGCACAACCTCGTGAAGTTACTGCCATTTGGAAGCTTTTAGGTCAGTCACAGCGTTACATGCTCTGACGCTTCAGATGACAAGAAACAAATTAACAAGTCAGTGCTACTCATGGCATTAATGGTATGACATCAAAGTCATTCTATTAGGTTTCTTTTGGAGGACATTAAATGTTGTAATAGTTTCTAAAAATCATTGGAAACGGTTCGGTATAACAAAGGTGTAATTTCACTTTACAACAATGGTTCTTAGGAGAAAGAGCTTAAGCTCCCTCATTTGATTCATGTACTTTGCTCCAGACGATGGAGCCTACAGGATCTTTGCACATAAATCTGTGGGAACACGGTGAATAATGTGGTTTATGGAAGCTGCTCCTCTACATTAGCATGCTTAAAACATGAAACAGAACAACTTGTATTTTATATTGGACCAGTTTTTTGTGCCAGTGCTTAGATTCTGAGATAATCCCTTGTAACTTCAATCAAAAGTAATGGTTTTTGCCCGCTTCACAGGTCGATGCCGAAGGAACGCAGGAGGATGTTTTTCTGGAAGTCTGCAAGACAATTGACTCTTTTCTGAAAGAGGAAGAAGCAGCATTTCCTTTTCCCACAGAAACGCAGTAACGGCGCGTACGCGGCCTCACCTCACCCGCACGTGACGGTCACGGTTAAAACGCTGTTCAAAGCAATACCGCTTTCTTGAGAGGTATCTGGAATCTGTGCATGTGGTATGTTATTTTAGACGAAGTCTTTTTTCTCTGCTCTGACAACACACTCGATAGAAAGTGGTCTGTACGCTAACTGTACACTAAGAACTATGTATTGTTTTATTGGTTGTTTGCTCTTCACGGGTTAAAAGCAGCATGGTGAACAGCAGCTCTGGTTTGTATGTCACGATCTCATGCATTTGATTGGAAGTCTGACAGTGCCTGGCCAGCAGCAAGCTCTTCAGCCACATCATCCACCATTTCGCACACCGACTTTAAGATTACTGCGTACAAGTTTCTCATAGGTTATTATTTTAATTGATGGTATTAATTTCTGTGGTATCACTTAGCTTGTTCTTGGGTTTTAGTGACTAAAATCTGTTCCCTGTTACATGCAGCGGTAAGACAGCTGGAATTAGTCAAGCTAGAAGTGAAACTTTCCACACATCCCCAGGACACTATTACACGAAGAAGCAGAAAAATTAATTGCAGGTGAAGATACGGCCGAGTGTTGTGGAAGTCTGTCAATCCATTATCATGGAGCAGACACCATTTTTGAGACAGCCTCGTCTTCTGCTGGGAGTCGTAGGATATTATAAATGACGACTTCCCAGTTTTGTGAGCCGAGGTGAAAATGATGATTGTGTTGTATAGTTAAATGTGCGCTCCAGTAATTATCCATATTAACAACAGTTTTACTGTATTAACTAAAGTCTACATGTAAAGTTGACTATGAGCCAGAATGTATGAAGATGTCTTTAAATCATACTTTGTAAGCATTTCAAATGCAAAATTCAGGTCATCATCTGTTGTCTTGTACTGGCATTGCCAAAACTTTTTGGGAAAAGAGAAAGGGAAAAAAAAAAAAAGAGAGGATGTCAGGGATTATTTGATTCATAGTGCTTGCATCTTTAGGAAGCCATTTATCTGTAATACCCGCAAAAAAAAGTCTGTAAAAATCATATTGTATTTCTATTTCGTTAACCAAAGTATTGTGGCGTTTCTTTGGTATTCTGGTAGCTAAATAAAAGCTTGTTTGACGTTCCTGTAAAGTAACTGCATCCTCTTACTGGAACTACTGGATGAATTCACAGCTGAAGTGGGTTGCATGATTGCTCTTACTGTCAAAGTTGTACTTTATGCGGCAGATTTGTATTTTTAAAGTTACCTTTCTTGTAACAAAGACATAATACAAATAAAACGTACAAAAATGAGGAGTAATGATTTCTGTTACAGTATAGGTGGGTTTAATCCTTTTTAAAGCACAGTACATTACTCAAAAATATAGCTCAAACCAGCATGCTTACAGAGTACATCCCTTCTGCAGTCAGGGCAGATTCTTCTGTCCTCTTTTTCTTCCTTGGCATTTGCCCTGTAAACACTAACGCAATTATTTTTTACGGGACTGTTAGGTATGTTCTTATCCTTCATATCCTGGATGTTCCTTCTTTCCTGGGTCCTTTCATAGCCTACATTTTACCTCTGATGCTCTGGGAAGTGCTTCTCCAGCTCCAGACCCGTGCCATTAAGCAACCAGTAACGTCTGCAGTACAACAGCTTTAAGCGAGAGACTTCCATAACGCATCAGCTTGGGAAGGCAGGTTTTTCTAAACCGAGCCTTGAAGCAGTAGCAGCTGTCTGGTGGAGTATTAAAAAAAAAAAGCAGTAAAATATTCTGGAGTTCCCATGAAGTTGCAAATTCATCGGGGTAGGTTTTCTGCAGTGTTTTTTATTACTTCTAATTACAATATAAGTTAAAAAGTGTGGAGCGTCATACTTGTGCGGGATGGGAACAAAGGCAACCATCAGCTGGTCTGTGGTTTTTTTTTTTTAAATCAAATTACAAAAACTATTTAACATACAGTTTCAGTTTAACTTTTCTTTCTGCTTCTTCTGGTCTTTTCTGTTTAACAAAAAATCCCCATGCTTGAATGGGTGTATGTGCATTAGAGATCTATTTGCATATGTTCATAATGTATGCAAGAGAAATAGCTGTATATGCATGCATATGGAAATATAAATATTTATACATATTCAATAAAAAGAGGACTTATCCAAGACACTTCTTTCTTGGGTGATTCAGCCTTGAAATTCACCTTCTGCTTCCGATCATTCAAATTATACCGTGGCTTTTTGCTCTTCCCAAGCTATCGTACACTGATGACTGAATATTTGCACTTTATCATAATTTCACTAATGTGCTTTTGTTATATTCTTCCAGTAATTTTTTCAGGGTATCAACAGAAAACAAAAGATTACCACAGATTCTCTCCGTGATAACACACCTTCACCAACTGTAGCTTCCTATGAACAGCAGGAATGATGCGGAAAGCACATGTTCTGTTGTATCAGGGAGCCTCTCCGAGCATTATCTTTTCCAATTAAAAACTAGAATACATCATGTAAATTTTTGTGCTGATGTACGCTACTTGCTGTGTTTTAGTACCTGTACTGTATCACCTTCTGAATAGATTAACGCTTAAAATTATTTTTTTCTGAAGCAAAAATAACTACACCTAAATTTATTGCAAACCTCAACGCTGATCAGTTCATAGTTATTAGGTGCAGCCAGCCAATTACCCTTCTTATTGCCATCTTTTTACATCAAATGTTTCTTTTCCAGCTCATTACTCTGAGCATTCAAGTTTCAAAGCAACTGGAAGTCTCTTACAGTTATAAAATAATCAAGTGTTTCTGAATCACAAGCTATACATTTCAATAGAAAATATATTAACTAAAATATGTCACAATAATTACAAAGCTTCTCAGACAATGGTATACAGTGTGCCGAGGCTACGAAAATCTGAAAAGGACCAGTTTGCGAGTAAGATCTGAGAAAACTAAAATGCTCATCCCACAAAAGGCGAAGCACGTTTTAGAGGGCGCAGAGCACCATCAGGTCCCAGTGACATGAACAGCAGAGGAAGGCGCTGGGCATCTTGCAGGTCTGCATAGTGAATGTTTGTACGACGTATTAAAATGTCCTTTTAATGTTTTCCATCTCGATTAAGAAGTCAGAACTACACAGAAAGGAAGTCACAGCAAGCATTCTATATATAAACAGACTGTATCCACATAGTTTATTTCTCACAGTTCTCCTGACAATTGAACATTATTTAAGAACATACTGTATACACAGATAAGAAGAAACATACAAAATGTTTTAAATGATGCACAACAAAATCCAGCAGTATAAAAGAATGCATGTGAACCCTTGCTCACTGCTCAGGCTAAATTTAATCACTGTTTAAATAGTAATAAAAATACAATCTTTCATGGATCTTGTGCAGACTACAAAAGAGGAAAAATTATTACCATATATATGATTTATATTAGGCAGTTTTCTTTGATGAGTTGCACTAACAACTCCAAATACAGAGGCAGAAGGCTGTGTATTTTATTTTAAAGGAGTTAATGTTGAGTATTAGAGACTTTACACAGTTACTACCACTGGCACTTTTCACCATATTTTGTACACATCACATGATCATCTTATATAACATTACATTTAAAAAATATATCTGAGTGACAATTTTATAACATTCACACACCATGAGCTGGTTAAGGAAGCAATGCCACAGTTGCCCCCTGTAGTGCTTCACTGTTGGTAAATAGAGTTCATTGTGGTTTTTAAAAAAAAAAAAAACTAAAAAACTTGAAAGTCAATGTGATTAAGCAGCTCCAATTTAATAAAGGCCTGTAACCGACCATCGCTGAGACAGTGAGTATTTTTTAGAGTACATCCTAGAAGCAAACACTGTCATTGGTTAAAACCTTGCCTAAAGAAGTCAGTTACTGTGCTGAAAACTATTTTCACAACAAAACTGCAAGCTACTAAACTGTTTTTATATAAATACTTCATCTCCTCTGAATCTCATTATAACCAAGTTCTTCAAAGCCTTTGGAATTTACTCTATCTTTAATGTGTGCTCCCATTTCTGGCTCACCCTTTTGTATGTTTTTCTTTTGTGTTTAGATTCACCACCTAAAAATGACTAATGTGGTGAAAGAAAAGTCTCCCAGTGAAACCTTCTGCACACTAGGAATGTTCAGCTGCTGTTCAGTGATCTAGAACCATGACAGCTCAAAGCTGTAGTTTGACAAGTACACCCAGGAAGCTGTCATGCTGTGAGCGACATTTCAGGGAAAGCAGAGTCTTTCCAAAATGTGCACAGAATTAACAATGGTGCCATTGTTATTTTTCAAAGAGGATAGTAAGCCCAAGATGGTAGATCTGCTTCCCATGTCATCTATTTGCTGGAAAGTAGTTTGGGTCAAGATAATTGTAACTGGTGCCCTGGGACATGCAGTAGTCTCTGTCTAAAAATGTCTCTGCTCTGTAAATAGGTTCTAACTGATGATCTTCCTTATGAATCTCTGTTTCATGCAGACTGCAAGGGAAAGAAAAAGATAACAGTTTAAAGGTCAAATATTTTCCTTATCTTTAACTTTCAGAAACAGTGATCGTATTAACATATTCATAACAAATTTGATACAATTAATTCACAAAGTATAGTTTTCCCCCACTATTTAACACTACCAAACCTCTGTCTACTGTATTATGAGAAAAAAAAATTAGACATCCAGAATATGCTTATAAAAGATATCTCCCACAAATACATCCTGAAGTATCTGCCACTAACACAGGAGATGTGTTCTATGCTGGAGCAAAGATTTCCAACATACACAGCAATTAAGGCCCATAGACATATTCAAGCTAATTACAAATAACAAGTAGAAGCGTATGCTGCTCACCAGTCCGAACAAGAATCACAGAAATCCAACGACATTTCTTGAGGGCAGTCTTGGCAGTGCCACCGAACACCCTGGATAGGTTCAATTCCACAGTTATCGCACTGTGAAGCAGATAGAAGAGCATTGAAAAAACAGGTACTGTAATCACTTACGTTAGTAACAGTATACACCAACACTCCAAATAGAAAGGCATGTATGTGGGTCGTCATTATTAGCCCACCAGGTGAATTCATGGGCTGAATGTATTAATGGATAAAGAAGTCCTCATACTCCAGGAGTGGCCCTCCAGAGCCTTGAGGACTGATCAATCTTTCCCTCGCTTTGCTTCCCACTCCCCCAATGCTCCATGTTGACATTATCCTCCTGCTCAACAAAAGCAGACCTAGTCCCACCCTCAGTAACTGCTTATCCTCACATGGCTGTAAGAACTGCTGCAACACAATACATGAACATGATGTTTCTATAGCTTAAGTCCATCCACATGAGATCTCTAAGTACAGGTTCACTTCCCATGGCAGAAGAAAGCAGTGAGACTAGACCAGTAGAGCCTGTCAGCAGGCTGTTGATGGGCTGCAGATCAGGACACGACAGGGCAAACTGATGCACTCTCAAACTCAGGAAATAAAATAATGCATTATAGGTGAGATGGGACTAAAAGCCAAGAAGGACGTGGGACAATATATTCAGGGAAGGGAACAGAAGTCTAAAACTAAAGGTGAGCAAGAAGACAAGAACTAATCCCTTGAGAAGAACCAGCGACAAGACAACAGCAGCTAAGTGAAAGAAGAGGGTGGTGTGAAGAGGAGGAAACTAAGTACAAACCAAACATCAAGACTGGATGAAATATTCACAATGACAGAGGAGAGAGGCAGAAATGCAAAGATATTTGATTAAAAAAAAGGAAACCTGGAAAAGTGGGACTTGGATGCTAGGAGTACTTTTAAAAAATCTAAACTTTGAAGAGTGCTGCAGAGACAGGATTGCAAAAGGAAAAAGAAATGTGGGAAACAAGCCTGTGCTCCCATTGCTCACCCTCCTTCAGAACCTGAAGTTCTCTCACAGCATCTGTGAAATCCACTCACAATGCAGCTCGTTCCCAGCCACAACTAATCCACTCAGGGTTACAAACACCTTACAGATGTGTCACAGCTGGGTCCTCTCCTTTCACAGATGGCTTTCAGAGTTTCAGGGCTGATAATGAGGAGGGACTAAATGTACTCAGAGCTGTTCACTGACAATATCAAGTTCAGTATAATGCTAAACACTATAAAAAAACATATATATGGTTCCAGTTATCTCAAATTGAGAACCAAGACAGTAGAAACCCTTGACCTTAATTTCTGTGCTCCAGCTTCCCTCTCTTTCCCCTGTGAAACAGAAATAATACCATGCCTTTCATTTCCTAAGGAAAAAAAAAGTATTTGCAAAGTGCTCTGATATTATAGCAATGAAAGCCATAAAAAGCCCACAAGGGATTCAATAATTCAATATTCAAAGTAGAGTTTGAATAATGTGTAGTAAATGAGGCTGAAGGCCATGCAGAACCAAAAGTGTTCTGAATAATTGCTTATTAGGTAAGCTCCGTCCAGCCTGTGCACTGAGCAAGGCAGCACTCCTGAGGGAAAAATAGTATATAATAATGTAATTTCATAGCTTACTATAATGCATAATAAAATCAAATTCAGACTGCAAAGAAACTTTCAGACTTTGAATGCCTGACACTGCATAATGCCAATTTACTTTTCAGAGAATTTTATGTAGAAAAAGCAGCTACTTTGTTACCCAGAAGTCTGATCAAAGTTCTGAATTTTGGGGAAGAAAATGCCAATGTAAAAACAAACCAACCAACCCACCCCAAACAAACAAAAAACCACCAACTAAAAAAAGCTCACCCCAAACCAAACATACCATGCTAACTTTAAAAAAACAAACACCAAAATGAAAAAGCACCTTGGTGGTCTAACACCATGCCTGAGTCTGCCACTGTCAACTAACGAGGCTGGCTTAATTTTCCAGTCATTTTTAACTAAACTTCAAACTGAATATCTCTGCATTCTCATATAAATGGGTATTAGAGAATAAATCTAGCTGCATAACACTAAATAAGGTGAAGAAACTGTTCCAACATAGCTACAGAGAAAATCCCTTGCAAACCAGAATATATAATTTAGAGAATGCCCTTTCTTTCATGTCGTCTATTAATGGTTGATACTGGGCCAACATATTAGTTTAACTTAATGTTTATTTTCTTAATTTCACATAACTATTGTTTTGTGTCCTTGCTTCAACTTCTGTGATTTATTACTTGATAGTAACAACACAACACAAAATTATTAATCCATTACTGTTCCCATTAAAAATCTTTGTCCCTGCTTTGGCCTCAGGTGGAGGCAAAATGATTCTGAATTCGTAATTAGAGAACTATCATCAATGAATCATTATCAAAACAGAGTGTACTGTCAAATGGAATTCTATGGTGATTTAACCTGGCTCTAGAGATGTATTTTCATAATACAAATGAGGAAAAGACAGTATGTTTCTTAATTTTCATACAATATCAGTATTCAGTGAAACCTGAGCTATCGGAAAGAGTGAATTACTTCGGCTGTCTTTGTTGAAGATGAGAGAAAGCAGACACAGTAAAAAAGAATTAAGGAACCAAACTTGATATATTAAATAAAGCCTTTTTAGGAAATCCAATCCATGATCTCTGAAAACTTCTACAATACTCTGAATAAGAGAAGAACAACATCTCTTAAACTCACCTTGAACCCCACATGCTGCACAAATCCACTTTCTGCATGCATTTGCTGGAGTTTCTGTTTCTTCAATTTTTTAAACTCTAACAGTTCTTTGTATTCAGGTAACTCTCGATACGATATTGGAATACTTTCTTCATCCTGTTAATAGTTAAAAATAAATGAGAAACAGTCTTTATTTTAGGAATACAATAAATAGTAAGACATATATTCCATAAATCACTAGGTATGATTAATTACCTTTGAGAAAATGCTGGCAATATATTCTAACTTAGGAACATACTGGAAAATTATTTTTAAAAACATAGCACAACACAGTGCATACAGCTAACTTACATCTTGTTTTGTATTATCTATACTTCTCTATTTGCATTAAAACAAAAAAACCCCACTGTTCTACAAACGAGTTTCTTCTGGTGAAGAGCTTAACCATAGTACAAAGGAGAGAGCAGTGCCTAATGTTAATTACTAGGTTTTTTCCCCTCATGTTAGAAGCTTAACTGCAATTTGCATATAATCCATTTGTCCATACATTGTGGGCAAAACGGCAGCTGCAGAAGACAACTTAGCTTTTGTTTAAGACAAAGCTCCTTTATTTTAGTTTTAAGTACGTGGCAACAGATATTATACTTGAGAACTGAAATTTCAGGTCACTTTTGTCAAGTTAGGTAATCTTTACTATTCTGTGGGATGGTGTGGAATACTACTATCCTAGGGATAGTTACAATCACTCTTCTGAAGTACTTTCAGAGCTGTGAAAATATTAAAAACCAAAGGACACCCAAAACCTTATTGCAGTTTTAAGAATTTTTGCACAAACTCAAATTTTTAAAAGACCCATAAATCAAGACAGTACCAAGCCTTCAGTATTTGTATTTTTTATTTGAAGTTAGTCCATCTTAACAGTATTAACTTCTCACCTCTACCTGTAAGAATAAGAAGTGATGAGAAGCATCATTCCATGACTGGAAGAGCAGAAGTTTCAGAGTTATCCAATTTGTTCATCCCTTTACTTCATGCTGTCTCCTAATAGCTTAAGAAAATAGATTGCTATTTTTCCTAATTATGAGAAAATTTGTCTCCCTACAGGCTGGTGCATACAGCTTTGCCAGAGATTGGTTCTTCTCTCTTGTTAAAGAAACACACCATTTCTGTGGTTTTTTTCAGCCAATTTTCTTTCACAAAGGTTGAGGACCTCTATGCTATGAGAAGACAGAAGATCTCATTCTAATTCAGATGCCCATTTCAAGGAGGCTATTTAATTGTAGCAGCTGTACTTGGTAGATGTCAGTTGTTTTCAAAGATGCCAAGTCTTTATTGATGTAGAGCAGTTTTCAGCTCCTATACTGACAGGAACGTTCAGCTATGGAAAACAGCTATAAGATAGTAATAAAAACTCTTCTAATGTAGTCTACAGACATAATTTCAATTTCTTTATCTGAATCCATGAAGATTAAAGAATCTGTATCATTTAGTAAGTTTATTCAAGTGAGGGAAAACGGCTTGCTCTTTAGCGTTAAACTTCTAAAGGCCTTATCTATTATTTAATTGTAATTATGAACCTATATAAAGGACCGGACTGCAAATGTTCAGAAAAATCAAAGGTAAATGACATGATTAAATTGAGTGGTGAAAAGCTATGTTCTCTTAATACAGAACAGGGATTCACCCTCCAAGCAAATCTCAAAAATTTTTCTGAGAAAAACTGCCTAGCGCAAAATAACTGTATATTGAATAAACTATGCTATAATAGGTCCCTGGGTGGACACTTCGTTCCAAAATAGTAAGTAGCTGTATTCTAGAATAATTAGACTACTCACAAAACGAAGTAATCGTAAAAAAGTAAATTCACGCTGTTGGGAATTCACTTGGGAATAACTCATTTATACTAAAACAACTTTTCAGGAATGGTTATGCCAGTCAAGCTGACTGGTAATATCCAGGCAAAACATTTTGTCTTTACAGGGGAATGGCACCTGGTACTTCCATCGTAAAGAAATCAGAAAAAAACCTTTCCTATAGTTTTCTTGCAACACTGAATCTCTTTACCATGCTGATGCAAAGTATTTTTCTCCAAGACAGTCACTGTCACTAAGAGACCTGACTTTTAATATTAAAACAGAATCCTGCACATTCATTATTAATATAGTTAATGATCTCTTTTTTCTTCCAAATTGCTTCTATTTTGCACTGATAATGGGGATCTTTTTGGTAACTGAGCTCACCTGTGTCTTTCTACATTACTGCAAGCCACAAATATATCCATCTGGAAATGCTGCACTAGTGAAGAAAGAAAAGATTAAGCCAAATGTATAAAAAAAAAAAAAAAAAGGGGAAAAAAAAGAGGCACAAGTCCACCATTATCACTGCAAAAAAGTAAAACAGAAGCTTCTACCCAAATTAAAATAAATCCCAGTTAATTTGTGGTGCCTATATTTTTTAGAATTAGGACACCATAGAAAAACAAAAAAGTTTTAGGAAAATATTCAGAACAGTTAGAAAAAATATATTTAAAACCAATACAGAATGAAAAAATGTTTGCTCAATAATGGTTCCATTGAGATAAGTAATAGCAGTCTGCATCTCTTCTAATATGCATTTTTCTTTCCAGGCCTTTTAAGGTTCTTATTGGAATATGCAAAGTCATCAGGAATATCTGTAGATGAACCAAAAGACCATCAGAGAGAGAATACAGAACGTGAGCAAAGGTGGGATTTAAGACTGAGTAACAGATGAGCAAATTTAATAATTTAAGGAAGATTATGCAGTGTGTGTAAAAACGTCACTGAAGAAAATGAATGGACTTATACTGGGTGGCCTTAATACTTCTGTTATGCACCTAGGCTTTCACACCAAAGATGTCACCAGGCTCACAAAAAAAAATAAGATAATTAAATTAACAAGTCAGGTTCTTCAGTCTAAGCACAGTAAAGCCACAGTGATTCACACCAGCTGTAAATCTTGCCCAGCATCCTAGCACTAGGATGTAGTCCCTCTATATGGAAGTGGGAAAGACATATGTCTAAATTCTTGTAATATCATCGCATGTGATACATTAGAAAAGTGGAACACTACATGATGCAATCATACTTTGGGTTAGCATGTCTACTAGAATTTGCCTCTAAGAACACATACCTTTACTGGTTGACAACTCAGTCTGTTAGTTCATGCTTTGAAGTGGATTTTTTAAAAATCCATAATTAATTCAGCCAGCGAAGGAAGACAAAAAGCAATGACACCAACAGCATTCAAATTTTACCAGGGCTCTATGTAACTTTCCTAATACAACACATCTTTAACCAGAATCATAACTAGATAGTTTATGTGGTTTTCAAACCGATCTCATGTCAGATCACTTTTTGAAAATATGCAACCAAAACTTTTTAGAGCTGTTTCAGGACAAAACTGTTTATTACTTGTTTTACATACTTCCCTTCTGATTTGATATTAATCTTCTGTAATTGGGGGCCTTTATATTAATGATGTGTTTGTAATTCAAAATGACTCATGAATCTTACCACGATTTAATACTTACTTGATGTTATTTATTTTATGGTAAAAATGCTTAACCCTCATATTATTCATTAAACAAGGTTAAAGTGACAGAAAGCATTCTCTGACTGATTTAAACGACATACCGATACTTCCTCTTCTGCTGCAGTATCCATATGGCTGTGAAAACTGGATCTGTCATCATCTTCATCCATATAAACTGGAGGTTCATGAGATGTCATGAAAGTTGAAGGTTTGAAAAGATGTTTATTTAAAGGATGCTGCCGTCTACTTGATGACTATAGTGAAAAAATGATATATTTTTAAAAACATTCCTCAGTTATTATTTAAGTAACCCTCATCAATAAAACCTTGCCAGAAATTTGCTCTTTTGCACTGAACAGTCTATCATATTTCCAACTATTTTTGGTTAAACCTCTCTATCAGAGCCTCATACAGCTGGAGTTTTTCCTCCCCCATAACAAGTGACATCACCTGAACAGTGCAACACTTCTTTCGTAAGAACCCAATAAGAAAGAGCCATTATCATAAAAACCCTACCATCTAAATAAAGGAGAAGGACAACAACAGAAAAACAGAAAGTAAAGCTGTTACAATTTTGAAGACTTTGCACCAAAGTGCAAAGACATTAAGGCTTCCAAGAGTCATGAATGGTGTGAGTGCAAGACTAAACAAAGAAGTAGTTTTGCACAGGTCCAAGATCCAGGAGGCCAGTGCTTGACACTTCTCATCAACTTCTTATATTAATTTGTGCCTTAGAAAATCTATGTCTAGGCTAATTGTCCAGATTTCTTTCCTAGTCCAAGGAGAGAAAAGGTAATGCATTCCACCATACAAGATGTTTCTAAACATTAGAAAGACTTGCTCTCCGAAGGTTCTTTTTCATTGCCACTGACTGGAAAAGGAACCTAAAAAATGTTAGATAAATTACTCCATTAGTGTATATCTAAAACCTTCCAACTTTAATGCTGTCTGAAGGTGCAGAATGTACGGCAGTTTTAAAATAGATTACTTAAAGGCACTCAGTCCCTATTACTTATTCCCCATGGAAGAATATTAAATATCAAAAAAAGAAGAATTTAGGGTGAATGAAACTGACTCAACTTTTTACTTAGCTACTCTCCAGACCAGCATTTCAACATCTTAAATGTCAAATCTTACATTCCTCAATTTAAAGAAAACAGTGAATCAAAATTCAGAAGTATGAAAAGTTCTTTTTTTTAATAATTGTAAAAGAGAGATTGTCTCACACTGTGTCTAGCTTCTGTCATACAGATAAAGCATAAGGAGTATTTACAATAGTTAATAGTTCCTCTCCTTACACAAGATTTTTTATCCCAAAAGTTTCTAAATCAGTTACAAACCAGTAATACTATACTACAATCATTTATCTCTAAAGACGCTTTAAACCTCTAAAGAGGTATCTAGCAATGTTTTACAGTTGTGCACAGTTTAAAGAGTAAAGGCAAAGATCACAAAAATTTTCTTAGACAGAAAAGGAATTAAGACTAGCCCCATTCACTCTTAGGGGAAGAGATGAAGTCTGTAATAACAATTGGAAGCTGGTAACTCAGATCTGCAGAACTACAGTGCACAGAATAAAAATAAACATTTTGTTCTAAGAGTAATTACTATCCATTGTGCTGAATGCTTCCACCTTCTACTTTATGATCATGGACTTCGTGTGTTTTGCTGCTTTTCTGTTTTCCTTCAAGATTTCAACCCCTGCAAAATACTTCCATTTATAAGGTAGGCGGCATTTCAGCTTGAACTGACACAGAGATTTAAATTTTCTGTTGATAGAAAACACATCTGCATTCAGTACTAGATCTGGAAATCAAGAAAGAAAAATTCTGTCTACACTTAAACAGTACCACTGTTATGCGTACAGTTGTGACCTAGGAATTTAACTAAGGATTTCAATTCTTTTTAACATGATTCTACCAGAAGAATAAACTAAAATACTGTATTAAAGCAGGCAGTTAAAAAAAAAATCATTTTTCCTGTGGGAAATGTATCTTCTGGATTAAGCTTAAAAGCAGGTGCACTAATGATATTATATAAGCATTAAATTGAAAATGATAAGCCATAATTGAAGAACTGGATACTAGAATCCTAAATCTCCGATTCAGTTTTATTTTCAGCAGTAGCAGATGATGGTTGTACAGGAAAATAAACTGATGCATCCTGTTTAATTTCCTGTATCACTTATCAGAAGAGACGTTATGTCATATGAGGAGATATACACAGTAACTTCAACAAGATGTTCAAGAACTGAATAAGGCTTCTCACCTCCCCAGCAACCATTTTAAAAAAGCATCCTGGGCAATCCCCGTGGAGATATGCAAGTACTTCCTTGCGAAGCATCCCTTTTGACACGACTATTTACATTAAATATATCTATGTTTTTTATTCTTCCATAGATATGTGCTTTAAGTATCAGCATCCAGTTTTAATACTTCTGTTGTTGGCAAAAAAGCAGGTACCACAGTTTACAGCATATGTGCATACCCAATATCAAAAATAAGGACAAGCAGAGGTTAAGCATGACCCAGGCTTCCAATACCCCATGCGTTTCCTTTCTGCCACATCACGTTATCTCCATCGGAGACCTGGGGAAAACTACAGCCTGGTACAATGCTGTCAATCTGTGCTCTAAGTAGACACCTATATTAGCAGACTGAGAGCTCAATTCCCCCACATATGATATTTGTTTGATCTTTTCATCTGCTCTATTTCTTACATGGGACACAAATATAAAATGGAGATGTGACCTTAATAAAATCCAGGGCACAATGACCTTACTCTTACGGCTTGGTAATAAGAACATGAATCATACTGTTAAAACAGATGTAAGTATTAGATTTGTTCTACATATAAGCCTAAGAAAAACCTGTAGGATGGTAGCATTACCATCCTAGTATGAGAATGTTGAGAATTTTATTTAAAAAATATGTTTCACTCTTGGTTATGCTGTGTTTGTAAGCACGTCAGTGGGGTTAAAGAACTTTACAGATCACTGTTCAAATTAGTGATAAATATGGTTAAAATTCCACATTACTGATTAAATATTCCCACTAGTTATCAAATACAGTGATCTGCTGCCTGGCAGCATTGCTCTCATTCTGTAATAACAGTCTTTCCATATAAAACTAAGAGGACTTAGTTGTTTAGGTAAATTATTTTAAAATGGTAAGGTGACATACAGAACTCAAAGGATCATAATTTTAGAAACTAAATTTTCAATTCTGACATTAGCCCCACAGTATGATAAACCATACAAGTAAATCAGAGTTCTAACAGATGAATCTCACCACATTATTTAAGGTATCAACGTTTACAGCTGTTTTTTTGGTTCTTCTGCCAGAAAGAGCTTTTCCAATAGACAAGGCGCCAGACAGAGACATGCCTGCACTTTCCCTGTGCTGTTTATAGAGCAGAGTAGTAGATTAAAATCCTGGTGAAAGTAAAATGGCATTACCATGATGGATGGCATACTGGAAAGCCTCTGATATGAGCACTCATTGTTTGCAGCAACTTCAGAGAATACTAGGAAACAACTGAGGGTGTGTAAGGTTTTAAATCATTACAGATGAGCTGTGGTAGATCTTTCTGTCAGGCCCCTCTGGCAGTAACTTTTGTTCCCAACCTTTCAAGGGACTAAAATGGCAAATTTAGTCTTTTTGCAAGACCAATGTAAAGCTTACTCTATTCTTAACCAGAAAACATAAGGGACACCTGGATGCAAAAAAGTAATATTACTCTACAAAATGCCATTTTAACAGGTTTTAAAGGACTTTTGTAAACAGAATGGTAACAAAAAAAACATCCAACAAACAAAAGCCACAGAAAACCTGAGACTGACCTCTTCAAATACCTAGGGTCCTCATTCATACCCAAGAATACCACATTATTAAAATCAAAATAGATGACTAGTCTGCAGAGAAATCTTGAGTCTTTTCTTTTGCAAATTAAGAATACTTCTGGGGACCTTATGCTCTTCTGAGCCATTCCAAGATCAGGAAAAACACCATATTTTAATGGCCATTTAATGGTCATGTATGGCTATTTTAATGGTCATGTATGTTGCAAATCAAAGAAAGGCATGACATTTCAGTCTTAAGCCTACATTTGTGCTAGTTCAGTATGCTCAGTTATACATGATCTTGTTTTTGTTAATTAGCAGACGACTATATAATATGAATTATAGGGCTCCTTTCCCTCTTCCAACAGGGTTCTCGTTATGCTCTTCTAGATCAATTAAAATAAACTTACAAATGAGGAAAAAATACCCCAAGACCAATCATTCAACCCTGTTAGTTCAGCCTGCGATCTGACTGCTATGTTCTCTTTTCTGACACTTCATGTCCCCAGTATTATCCGATTGAGAGGTAATGAACAGACGTTGGTGTGAAACTAGAGTAACACCCAACTCACTCTACAGTGCTAACGGCAAAAGAAAAAGATTACTTAATAAAGTAAGAAATACATGCAAGGTGGAACTAGTTATTAAGAAAGCACCAAACAAGGGTTAAATCTATTGAAAATTAATGATTTAGACTAAATTTGCACATAAATGCAAACAGAAATACAGAATTTCTGCTGTAAAATTGTCTCACCTTTTTGGAGTATAAATATAAGTTTGGAGTTCTTCCTGGAACCGGAATACCAGCTTTAGTTAGTTTAATAAAATATTTTTGCACTCTACTGGCAACCTAGAAAAAACAACATGTGACAATTAAATGTCAAATGAAACGTAACAGGCCTTCACTTCAAAGTTTTGCCAGCATTGCTACATTGAAACAGGGACTCGAAATCCCCATTTTCTACTTTGTAATAACTATGCCAATCATTACCTATCTTGCAATGCTGCATTTGTAATAGTTCCAGGCTCTTCCGTGCCTTTCAGGGAAAAAAAAACCACTACCCTTGTTTACAAGTACACAGGAAGTCTTGCAAAACTTGCAATAGAAAGGAAAAAATTTTAGTAGCTTGGTACCTACTGAAGCTAAATTTATTCTTTCCTAACAATGACAGATAAGTTAGGCAGATAGCATACATAAAGTACTTCTAAATTTTATTTATTAATACATAAGCATGTAGTTTAATTTTTTCAGGTATGGAGAAATATACCTGTAAGTACAGGTATGATCAGAGATAAGGTAATCTTGTATATTGAAATACTTAAGTATACTTTTACGGAACATCAGCATTTTTTACTTCTGGTCAAAATGGAGAAAAGTCATGGTTTTAGCTGGGATAGAGTTAATTTTCTTCACTGCAGCTGGCACAGTGCTGTTTTGGGCTTAGTATGAAAATAATGTTGATAACACACCGATGTTTTGGTTGTTGCTGGGCAGTGCTTGTACTAGTCAAGGACATTTCTAGCTTCCCGTGCTCTGCCGGGTGCACAAGAAGCCGGGAGGGGAGGGGGCACAGCTAAGAGAGCAGATTCAAACTGGCCAAAGGGATATTCCATATCATGTAACGTCATGCCCAGTACATTAACTGGAAGGGGCTGGCCAAGGGAGGCAGGCAGCAATCGTGGCTCAGGGACCGGCAGCGTCAGTCAGCGGGTGGTGAGTACTTGTATCATTTGTGTTTTGGGTTTCTCTTTTTCCCTTTTCCTTTTTATATTATTATTACTATTATTATTTTAATTACTAAACTGTTCTTATCTCAACCCACAAGTTTTTGTTTTTTTTTTTGCTTTTGCTTTTCCAATTCTCTCCCCTGTCCCACAGGGGTGGGGGGAGTGAGCGAGAGGCTGCGTGGTGCTTAGTTGCTGACTGGGGCTGAACCACAACAGTCCTTTTTAGCACGCAACATGGGGCACAAAGGGTTGAGATAATAACAGTTGCCGGTCACAGTATAGACTGTTCTCAATATTAGTTTATCTGATCTGCACCATGCTCTTGTATTTGCTGTGCCTGTTAAAGATTGGTGTTGGGTTTTTGTGGTCTGCTGTGCTCTGCAGTGACTAGTGATGCTTTGCCTGGGAGAGTTGTTTTTAAAACACTGGCCTTGAATTTTATTTGGTATTTGAAGTTTATATTGAAGCCGTTACTGCGCGTCGGGTACCACCTCAAGGATACAATTCACAGTTATACCTCCTCCTCTGAGAGGTTTTTTATGGAGGAAATACAGAATGGCACCTTAGCTACCATCTTCTGTAACACTTCCTCTTTCATTAAAAGAACTTTTCGGTATCTTGAACATCCTTGGGTAGTTAAGATATATCTGCTGATATTGCTTTGGCAGACTGTTTGGGCTCTGTCTATGGTTAATAAGCAATTTAAGAATATCATCCAGAGATCTGTCCCAAGGCTCGATAGCTATGTGTGGCAGGGTATGGGGTATAGTATGGGCAAGTGCCTAAGATGATAAGCACCCCCAGTGTAGTGGGACTTCACTCCTGAACAGGTGCAGAATCCTGAAAAATTAGTGGAATATTTGGAGGAAGTACACTGTCACCCTGGCAATCCCAGAGAGATACAAATCACTGCAAAGTGCAGTTAATCACTGAAATGTCATTTTAGGGGAAAAAATCCCAGTAAGTTAGATGCAGAAACACTTGGTGTCTCCACATCTGTGTCCTTTTGTTGATCTCGGCCCCAGTACAGAACTAATTCTTCTGTCCACATGTATTAAAATGTCTGCCCATTCTACAGTATTGAGGTGCAGGAAATTCAGCACTCCAGCGTAACTCAATCGGAGACCAGCTGGTGTCACTGTACTTGCTATAGAGAATTAAATGCATGCTGTCAAAATCTAACCAACATCTAGGTCTGGGAGCTTTGTCATAGGCTTTGGGGCACTTCTAAAATTCTATATTTGAGATTGAGAATAAGAGTCGCACTGCTATTAGTGAAATGCAGGGCCTGCTATTACATTTTTAAGAAAAGATACTGGATTTCATTTATTGCTATTTCAAAAAAAGCAGCCATCTACAAATAAATCTGTGAATCTCTATCAACTGCTAGGATACAGTGACTGGCATAACTACTACCACACCACAAACAATCCCAAGCAGTCAAATCATTTTTCTAGCAAAATAAGCTTTATGGCTTTAATTATGAACATTATAAAAAATAAATCCTCTTTTTTAATTCCCTGGTTGTTTTGGTTGGGTTTTGGGATTTTTTTGACAGAAAAAACCTCAAAGCAGAAATAAATGTCTTAAGAGATCATATCCAGGTTTCTCTTCAACACATATCAGTCCTTCCTAAAAGTCTTTTAAAAAAAAAACCAAACCAAAACAAAAACAGTCAAGGAAAGGGATTACTTCTGCAAGTGTTTTACTTGTTACCTGCTTCGCTGTTCTATTTCCCAGTTCATCAGCTATCTTCTGCCACCGTCGGGACTCTACTTCCTCTGGCGGATACTTCAAAAGCAATTGCTCAAGTTTTTTCTAAATCAGAAAGAAAAAATTAAATACATCTTTCCTAGCAGAGGTATGAGTTGTCAAAAGATGAGTATCTACATACATGTGACTCTGACCTTTTAAGTGCTTTAAACATTATTACACAATTTACTTTCATTCTCATGTATGTTACCACAGCTACAAAATGGAAGTTTCCCATTACCTGTTCCTCTACAGTCCACAGCTGGTTAAAAGTTTCAGGTTTGGTCTCATCGCAAAGTCGTCCTCTTATCATCTGCTCAAATACAGCATATAAAATGGAATCATGTTTAAAAACAGTACAGTTAGGATAACTTGATTTTAGCCCTTTTATTACCTAAGTAAAACCGAAATCAACCCAAATAAACTCAAGAAAATTTGAAATAAAATCTGCCTAAACCTAAAATAAGTTCTCTGATTTGAGTACATGAATGAAATGTCATCACCAACATTAACATTTGAAGCAATAGTTAAGATTACCCACATACTCTTATGAAAAAAAGAAAAAAAAAATCCTAAAGTAAATTTTGTAAAATTTTATCCTTCCTTTTGGAACAGCTACCTGCGGACGACTGTTTGTAGAACCTTCTGGACCATCACTTAAAGGCAAGACAGAGTATGAAATAGACTCTCCATCCTTCTTGGGATCCAAAGGACTTTTTGGTCTTGCAGGTATACCTACTGCAAGCAATACAAAAAAGGAATTATTATACCTCCACACTGGTCATTTATTTCTTGTAACATATGCCCAAATCCCTTTTACCTTTGTCAAAAATCAGCTTCACTCTCCTACTGTTACGTTTTCGGTTTTTGAATTCTCTCTCAAAGTTTCCAAGACTAGTGGTGTATTGGTCCCAGGCAATCTCAGGGAGCTGAACAACTCTCTGAGGGTATGGAAGACCCATATCGACCTGAAAAAAAATAGTGAAAAGTGAAAAGCAATATTTAATGCAATCACTGTATATCCAAACAAAAACTATGAATCCTGAAAAGTTATGAAAACCTGACACTGCTTTTTAGCTAACAGCAGAATTCAGAATCAGAATTTTTGAAGTGCAAAGCAGCACACACTCTTTTTAAGGAGAAGATACCTTTCAAGAATAATACACAACAGTGCATATAAAATATGCAGCGGCACGGTCAATGGTGGCTTATTGAGCATAACACTTTAAAGTGTGTATTTCACATCTGAAATCATGTGTTTCTGACTTCAGTACCTGCCTTTTATTTTGTTTGAACATACTGTCTGCCCAGGATCTGTACCTTTCTTAACATGACTTGGAGTTCTATTATCTGATAAACCTAAATTCCTCCCATCGAAGAAATCAATGTATATTTCACACTGATTTTGCTATCTTCTGCCCAGAACACAACTGTTGCAAAGCTCAGCACTTTAAGGTCAACCTTATCATTCCTTTGGTTTGGAGACAAAAATACACCAGATACTTTTGACTAGCATTAGAGTTTCCCAATATGATTATCAAATGCAACACTGTTATATCATGCATGCTATTAACTCATCTGAAAATTTAATGGAAAGACAAGTAGTGAAACCAATGGGCTTAAATTAGACCTTTCCTTAAACCTAGGTCTCTACAAACCTAGGAAAAGAGCACCATAAAATACCTACTTCATTCTTTGCTGAAATATAACATGTTGCTACCCAACTAGAAAGTCGGGCATGTTTGTCACTGGTAGATGTGGCAGCAAAAAAGTATTCAAGCTGTAAACATTTTTTCAGTATCCCTGTTACTGTAATTTTTTAAAGCTTGAAAAGAAAATGTTTCCTTATCAAAATTAATTCTCCTCCATCAGACAATATTCCATTATGCTGTCCAGAACTCAGGTATGTCTTCTAGAGTTCATTTTCAGGCTATGAACTACATTTCCTGCTCTTTTAAAAAGTACCTTACCAAATTAACTCACAGCACAACTCTTAATTTCTCTGATGAGAAAATTTATGAATTCTTGATCTGATGCCTTACTGTGAAGTACTTCTGGCCACCTGTAGATTTCAGGTTGTCTTAAAATGCCTACATTAGAATTAGAAATGTAAAGGTAATATTTCTACATACCAAAAAAAAAAAAAAAAAAAGAAAGCATATCTAGTAAAACCATTGAAGACTAGGTCTTAGGGATTTAATAAGCAAAGGGCCATTTTTGCTCAGCAGAGAAAGGATTTTAAACTCCATGTTTACTCAAATATATATAGAATTCTCTGATTTCTACAGATGATGAATTACTAGTTATTAAAAAAATTCCGAGTAAGACTTAAGAAAACCCCATTGAAATACCTTCTTCTGGAGTCTTTCCACAAATCCAATAGGATCTTTCAGTGCTTCTCTCTGGTGTCTGCCTAAACTTTCAAGGTCTTGAACTGCTTGAGTACGTTGAGCCTCGAGTACAGCAATCGTCTGTAACAGTCTCTGATAACTACAGAGACAAAGGAAAACATCTCACTAAATTTGTCTTTAAAAGTGACAACCCCCCAATCTAAATACTAGCCGTGATTATCTACTAGTATCTATCTACAAGATTTCATAGCTTATCCGAAACAGTTCATAGACATTTTACTTAATTACATTAAAAATTTATCAGATCTATTTTAAGTAGTAGATGAGCTTCTGTAAACACGTTTTAAAAATATGTATTTAAAATCCCCAGTGATTTCCTTTAAATGTAAATTCTATACTAGCTAAAAAAATATGGTATCGGGGACAAGTTACTCACATTCTCAGTAGCTATGACCAACACGCTTTGCTTACAAACTTAAACACAAAGAAAATGACCTAATTTCTCTTCCACTTCAAAATTAGCTTTCTTCTACCCCAGTACAAATGACTACCACAGAATTTTAACATTTCGCTCAGCCACCCACAGGTTGGACAGGAATGAGTTAGAAACTGTATCTAAACATTTCATAGAAATCTCACCTTTGAGCAGAATACAAGAATCATTTATGAAATGTAATGATAAACCAAGGAGTAAGTAATTTTCAAAATAAATACATACAAAAGTTATTCCTCAAAGAATAGAGAAGCTGAATGAAAATGTCAGCATTCCCTCAAACCTGCCATCCCAGATGCACACACAATTTTGGTTTTCTATTTAACAGATACATTTCAGAGTCACTGAGGTGGCTACATACCTGTAGCCAATGACATATGCTTCCCAAAACGTTTTCTATAAAGCTAACTCAGAGTCAGGAAATCATACAATATTCTAACACAGCCTTTAAAAAAGAGGTAATGACATTTAACACCTTTTATTAGCTTTACAGTTACGGTTGGCCACTTTCTGAATCATGTAGTTACTCATGGCCCGTTGTTGCAAATTATTATGTATCAACTTTTTTCTTGAAAATGTTTTCTGACATTTAATACTACAACTGTATTTTAGTTCAGTGCAAAATGCAACCTTAATGTATACTAAAATCAGGTAAGACCTATTCACTACTATGCTACTTCAGTAAATTTTCTTTCTATTCTCTCATTGCTAAAACAAAGACAAGCCTAACACGATGAATTCCATATGTATTACAGAAAAGATCCAGAGGTTACTGAGCTAATGCAAGTTTTTCAACTGACTGCACTGGTAAGTGGGTAAGGCTTTAAGCAGGGGGAAGTAAACAGCCTCAAGGCAAAATACAGGCTTTGCACCATCAAATATTTAAGTTTCCACCTAGACATTAAATTGCTGCCTCCTCATGAAAAAGGGTAATTTTCTTTCCACTCCAATGTAATATCTGAAAACAAAATATAGCCATATGTACTGAAATCTGAAACTAAAATATCGAGAGCTTGTTTAAAAACAGTAGGATGTAATTCTGTTATGAATTTATTATTATTTAAATTGCCTGCACATCTTCAAGGTTTATAGGCAACTAAGACCTAAAATGCTTGTTATATAGGCTATTACTATTGGAACAGTAGTGGAATATTTTCACTACTGGGAAAGTGCTCCAATTTCTTCCAAACCAAGTAACTTCGCATAAAGCAAGATAATTAATGGGACTGTTCTTGAATAGGCAAAAAAACAACTTCAGAAGTAACTTCAAAAAGTAGTGAAGGCATATGAAAACTGGCCTGAGACAATAGCACAATTCACGTTGTTACAGGCTTACAGGAACAGTCATATGTAGAATTACGATCTTTACTTAGATTTTACAAATAGCACCTGATTACTGCCTAGGTTTGCGCTGGGCAGCCTCTGTCTGTGCTCAAGTGGACTGACAACACTGCTGATGCAGAAGCCTGCCTTGCACGCTCCAGAGAAACAAAACGTAGGCAGGCTGCTAAGGTGTGTGATGCAGATACAGATGTAAGAACACACAAGAGCTTAATTATATATGGGTAGATGATTTAACCTGGACAATAGGAAGCCTTTTTCTATCAGCAGGTGCCAAAACTTCTATACAAGACTCTGTACTTAACTCCAGTCACGGTAACAGAGGCTCAGCAGCACACACAAAAATTTGCATCTAAGATGTTAAATAAATACCTGCCTTTCTTTTCTTGAGCCATTTTACCTCATTTAATCAAATTGTATTTAAGTACATTCTTTTCCAAATTAAGCTGAACGAAAATAATAATTTCATTTAAAACATTTGCATACATAGAAGAAAAAAGCAACCAGACCAGATGTTGGTGATTTAGATTAAGCGCTAATTTAACAGTTTTACGATACACATAAAACACAAAGTGTGGGAAGACATCATCTTCATGAGGTGGGCTTAAATAATTAAGTCTGAACGGAAAGAGAAGAAATTACATTTGGGGAGAAATAACGAACAAAAAGAGAATATTGAACTCCAGTTACTTCCCTCGTTAAAACATTCATGTGACCTTAGTGAGATAATACGGACTTGAAGAAAAATGGTTCAGAAGCAATACCTCTGGTCTTCATGGAAATATGTAAAACATTACAAGAATGTCAGGAACATTCAAAACCATGTCATGGGATGTTGATCTGTGGCTGTATGGCACTATTATAATGAAATAATTCAAGAGAAAAAAGGGGCATTTTGAGCAAACTGTTCAGACAGAAGGATTTCCTGGCACTTTTTTGTACCTCCACTACAGAAATGTATTAAGTTGGAGCTATTTAACTTCCATATTCAGTTTTATGAATGAATATATTCTGAAGCCCAGGAGTAAGAGTGCAATTTTATCAAGGAAATATCAGAATTATTGAAATACATGAGAATGTGCACTTTAGGGTCTTACACTGCCAAGAAAAAACTGAGAATACTAATCCTGAAAGACACAGTTTGCATATTCTCTATTCAGGTACTTCAGATTTGCTGCAGTACTGCATTCTCTCCAAACCACTGCACATCCTTTTAAATTCCAACAGGACACTTTAACCAATATTTTTGACCAAGACTTAAAAAAGAAAAGCCACTTCTTAAAGACTGATACTGATCAGCAGGGATTCCTGCTGATTCAGTTGTTCTGCTGCAGTGATAACTACTTCACTCTTTTGGGTTGCTTCATAAAATAATTATCATACAGCAGAGCCATATTTCTGGAATTCCTGCCATAAGCAATTATTTATTACACTATTCATTTCCATGAACCTTGTTCTAATAATGATTAGGGACATAGAGCAGCCTCCTCTCTTGTCTGCGATAAGGGTTGAAAATAGCATAGCTAGTATCTTAATGAGACCCATTTCCATTTTGATCCAGTTTTCTGACATCTACTTTCAAGATGCTTCCCCCCCCCATTCTTTCCATCCTGTGATACCACTGTTTACATTTCCAGATCTAAGTACCAAGAGTTACATCACTGATTTTGTTTTCTTTGCATCAGGAACTAACCACAAGCTTTAGAAAGCATTAAATGTATTTGGAGTCTATCTGCCTTAAGAATAGCAAGTTTCATAAGTTTACTCTTAACTTTTATACTAAATGACTTAACGCTAACCTGTATAAGAGGCAACACCACTCAGCATTTCAAAATAAATTTATTTAAATATTACAATAAGAGTCATTCAGTCAGGGAGGCTAGTCCCCCTGTGGCTTCTGAAGGTTTCTTTTCCCTTCAAGAGAAGAAGGCACTGTACTTTAAGCCTTAAGTGAATGAGTGATGTGAGAAACTGATATTTCAGAAATGAAGATTTTAACTTTTAGGTAGCTAACTCAGATCAGCGGATGAAATAAAATAAATAAAAGAGCTTTTCAGTTAACTTGTACTAAATAAATGTCAAGCATCAGTTTTTTCCTGTTGGACAATGTCAGGGGCAGATATAAAAGTGGCTGTTGGTAATGTTCACCAAACACCACAAAAATGCCAAGCCTCCTCTAAAAACAAGCCTCCTACAAAGTTTTAATGCCCAAACATTTAAGAACATATGAGGAAATTTTCTGCCACTGGTCTTATCCATAAAAAAGAAATTCCATCTTAAGTATCTTTATGCAAGGTAGATGTACACACAAACTTGAAATTAGCAAGAGATATCACAAAATACTGCTGTGCACTATTCCTTGGACCCTCCTTATGTAATAATCCAACATAATTATAACATGTTTTCTCACCTTTTAAACTAGAGACTCAGAAACAGCAGTATTTCTACTCTCCCCTCAAATGAAAAGAAATGGAAGGAAGTCCTTGCCAGTCCCAAGTTTAGTCCTTATTTAATCTTTTTCAACCTTAGATAATGACCTCTGAAGTAATGACATAATGAACCTTCTCACATTTACTTATATGTATAAACTCATGCAACTTTGATCACCTCAAAGTTTCACACAGTATTCAGACACTCTTACAGACACATAGCTAAATGTTCATTACTTGCTTTTAGCATGAACCATATACGGATTTAAGACACTTGCATTGTTACCTCAATAATTTTTCCCTTGTTTAAATATTTATCATAGTTAGATCACTAATGAAACTCTATTCAGTATTTTTTAAAAAGTTGACAATACATAGAATAGTTTTATAAAGCTCGCAGGTAACAAAGGTGACACTAACAGTGGAAAACTGTATCACAAACTTATTTGTAATGTATATAATAAAATCAGAGTTCCCTGTAATTTACTGTCTGGATGCTCACAGAAATAACTTGAAATAAAAAAAAAGTGACGTTGTCAACTATACTTGCCTCACAATCACCACTTAGTACCTTGCAAAGACATGTACTTTGATCCCTAATAAAAAAAGAAGTGACTTATCCGCTCTTGACTGATAAAATGCCGTGCAGCTGGTGGTCATCACTTTCCACTCCCGAAACTAACTACACTTCTACAGTTGTGCGAATGTAGTTCACAATATAATAAAAAGTATAGTAACATTAATTTGGGGGATTATACGGTAAAAATGTATGTGCCACAATTTAAATTTTATATGAGAAATATCGATTATTTCTTGTGGGTATGATACACTTCTTGTAACAAAACATGGCTAAAATATATGTAGAAAAAATATCTACCTTAAAACAAACTTGTTTTTTGTACTTCCAAGAGCGATAGGTATCAGTAATTAGGATTCGAGCAAGTCTTTGTTTTAATGCCATCTACTGGCATTCTAGCAAAGTACAGATTAAAACCTGCTTTCCTATACCTAATCATTTATCGCTCTGGATTTTGCTCTACCAACAGCAATTCAGGAAAAAAATCCCTTATTAGATCCTAAGCTAAGAAAGTATTGGATATTAAATATGTTTATTGTAAGACTGCAAATTACTGTAGGAAAAGGGAAACCCCAGGCAGTAAGAGATTGACTTACTGGAGAAATCTTTAAGCCAGATCAAACAGAATCTTCTCATTTCAAATAAATGTTTTATTCTGTTTGGAGTTTGTTTCAGTTCAGAAATATCAGATAATGCTCCCAAGCTTTTAAGCTTGGCCCGAAATCTTTGCCAGTGTCACAATACAGTAATTTTGACACTGTAGAGTTTCTCACAAATTATTCTGATGCACATCTGAGATTTTAAAAAATCTGTTACTGCACTAGGGAAGAGCGCTGGGATTCAATACTAGACCTGTAGAACACGCACAACAGCAACGAGGAAGCAGAAGAAACTGATTAAGAGTGGCCCTTCTCTGATTTCCCTTCAGAAACTTAGGAAAGAGTTTAAGGGCATCATCAATTAAGGGCATGTATCAACTCCTGTCAGAACTTATAAAAGCCCTTTTTGCCTGAAGAAAGCAGCACATGGTAGGTTTTTCCTTACCTAATGCTTAGATACTATGACCAAGGTAATCTACTTATAGCCAATTCTGCAACTCATTATGAAATTGTTTTCCACTCTAGCTTAACCTCTTTACATGTAATTTACTGTATTTTCTCTATCCATATTTAATATTTGTACTTCAGACCTTGTAAAAAACTTCTGAGATAAGTAAATAATTAAACTGCATCTCCATTTTAACATGAAAACTAAAGTATACATAAAGTGGTTTCTGCAAGTCTACTGGGCCAGTAACAGAACAAAAACTACAATTTCTGAATAGCCAGCCTCAGGCTAAAATACACACCTATTTAAAACAAAATAGAACTAAGCCAAAAAGGCACATGCTTTTAAAGGAAATTTGAAAAAAAAAAAAAAAAAAAAAAAAAAGACAAACCCTAAATCTACACAGAAAACCCTACTGCAGTCTTTGTCTGGATGCAAAAGACTCTAATCTCACCTTTCTTCTAAGTTTCACGGCTATAGATTTTTTATTTCAAGCATTAGCAACTATTATTTTATTATAATCATATTTATCTATAAAGAGAGTATTTTATTGGTTATGAAACTGTGATGCCACTTTCTTTCTTAACTCTGCCCGGGAACAGAATGCCCACTCATATATTTCTATAGGCTTTATTCTTGTCAAGAGCTGTCCACCACACTCAGCAGGAGCTAATATTAGCTGCACAAAAGCACCTTTGTCAAATATCCACATTCCCAGCAAGTGATCAAAAATTTTAGTAGCAATTGGGTCTCTTTGCCTCTGAACAAACTTGTAACTTGTTTCAGTCTTGTCAACTCGAGAAGTTAACACACCATCCATCAGTCCTCCCCCAGTTAACACATTTTAATATGGCCTTTTGTTGACCTTCCTTTAACAGCGTTTTCAAAAGTATTTGCCTGCAGGACAGTGACATTTAGTAGGGAAGAAGATACAGGTCCCTGTCGTTCCTCTATTGTCAAGGCTTGGAATGACATGGGGAAATAGCAGTGAAATTGTTTTTCTCACAACGGGCACAAGAAAGGAAGACTGACAGCACACCCCCAACCCTTTCTCCTCCCTTTTCATCATCTCAAATGAGAACGGTCCCAGTTCCTTTACTGAGAGAAGATACCACACAGATTCATCCAGTAGCTTCATGTAGATGTTCTCTCTAAAAAGATGGTGGAGAAAGCAACCATTCAGAAGGGTTTTCTTCCAGAGGCAAAATAGGAGCAACCCATGTTACCGTGAAACTGACCCAACTGTACAGAAATCCTCTGAACAAAGCAATCTGACCAAGTTGGCCACACAGATTACGGAACTCCTTCAACTCACTCCACCTTGGTTTATGCAGGTTTCACTATAACCCAAGAAACACACACCCCAATTATTAAGGTGCATACTCCTGCCATAGGAACAAATTAACATATTCCCTCAAGTATTCCGTTACAGCAATGCCTGAAGACTACAACTGAATTACAAGAACATGATATGCAATCATGAGAAGCTGAATGTTCTAACAGCAACACGAAGAATTATTCACTCAATCTCTTTTGCGTAAAGAATGGGAAAAGAAGTTAGAAATAAGGAAGAAAATGAGGTAAAGGTATATTTTTATTAGTATGCACTATGATAATGAACCATGGACACACATGGTTGGTCCTTGGCTTATGAAGCATAAAACTTGCAAAGGCTGTTGTACAAAACAACAGCACATCTTCACCTTCAACTACGCAAAGCAAAATAATGATGTGCAGTAACAAAAAAATTAAAAATTAACCAGTTATTTCTACCAAGAACAAAATTTAAAGGAAGCCAAAAAGTAGGATCTTTCCTCCTCGCAAAATAGCATAAAAGTGCTTTCTAGTAGCAAAGAAACACCCATCTTGAAGTGAACTTCATGCCGAGACTAAAACAAGCATTAATATGTACTGCTTGTACAATTCCTTTCTGAAAAGATACCGACAGCCAGTTTTGTAGTTCATGATGGAGATGCTGTCAAAAATTCACATAAGACCAGAACAAATAATTAAGAGTGGTAATGGAGTTACCAATTCAAGCTAGGTTAGTTAAAATTGAAGAGAAAATATACTCGCAGTCTCACAGCACATGCCAGTCACTATGTTCTTGTTTTCTTGGTGCCATCATGATGCTTTCTAATATTTCAGTGAAATACTTGTACATCCCTGCCAAGTGGGCAATTATGTTAATATAATTTATTCCTTATACCAATGTAATATATGTCTGGTGGGACAACTGGTATAACTACACTTTGCCACTTCTGCTTTTGTTAAGTGCCCCTTGTGTGCACAGGCAAAACCACAGCCAGAGCCTCACTCTCCACACAGCTGTGCCAGGTGAATATGTGACTACCCCATCTTTCCTTGGTTTTGTCTCTCTTTTTTTAAATCAGGACCATGAACTGCCTATGGCAATTGATAATTTTTTTCAACTGATATTTCCTACACCTCAAAACCATTTTTATTATTTGCTAATACTTAACTTCCCAGTTCAGATGAATTTACTAGTGAGGATCCTTAGAAATGGTAAGCATTTCGAAATGAACAGGGGGGAAAATAGGTTTCTACCTTTTCCTGTATTAAAATAGTAAGTTTGTGTTTATTTCTTTTTTAATTTGTGCATTTTCCCCCCAAGAATTTTGATCCACGTTGATCAAAGAAGTTTGAAAGACAAGTTCCTGTACATTCTCTCAGAACTGGCAGTTTGGGAAGGTGGAGAGACCATAACTACTGTCTCCACAGGAGAAAGGCAAGCAGAATTCCACTGTTATCTTCATGTTCTCTGGTCAATCCATCAGCACACCCTCCCACACATGGCACCAAGCCAGCCAGCAGGGAAGCAGCTCTGCACTAGAAAGCTCACACTCCCTCTTGCAGGACAGGGTGCTGCAAGAGGACTCTTGGCGGTGAGAGCACAAGCAGAAAAAGAAAAGCAGGTATCGGGCAAATCAGGAGAGAAGATGATTCAAGGAAACAATCCAAAAGAAATCAAGCTTTGTTTTCCACAGGATGCATTATTTAAATGAGGACTGCACTGTGATAGTGCTGTTCACGAGGATGATGCTGTGGTTGACTGCACGGTAACTATGTTCAGAGAAAGAATAACAAATTTGACAAATGTACTTGACATTCAATGGCTCCTAGAGTAAGCCTATTACTAGAGAGATGCAGCACATGCCCAAGGCACTCTGTCTTGCAAATTGCAAATTAAGAACTCTATTATTTAGTGTTTATTGGATAGTTTATATAACTATAAAACATGATTCTATCATTACAGAAATACTCTTAACTAATCTTTAGTCCCGCAATAATTTTGCGTCACTTATAAGTCTTCCATTGGTAAGTATTTATAAATAGAAATAATCTTACAAAACCTTATAAAGCAATAATGCTGGCAGTAAAAAAGTCTCAAAACATTTAATATTTTAATCTGGTGTAAAATATGATGAGGATTTCATTAATAAATGTGGTTGTATGCTCACTGCACTATCACAACATGTTTTAATAACACAATTATGCGCAATACCAAACTGCAGTTGATCAGAAATGCCTATTAGAACTTTCTAATTGATTTTTGTTATATTTCTATTTTGCAGATGAACTAGCTGCAGCATTCAACTTTTGGCACGAAATAAGATTTTTACTTAAAGCCGAATTCATTCTTGGTTACTTACTAAGAATACAGACCAATCTACTGGACAGTAGAAACTACTCTCTGAAAAAAGTACGAATTCTCCCTATGTTTAAGTATTACATTAATAGGTAGCGTAAGAAAAATATCACAGTATACCACACCACTCTAGAGCTAGAACATGTAAGCAAAATTCTCAAATATGCATCAAAACATATTTTTCTGAGAGGCACCATAATACTCAAAAATTCAAATTATTTGTGTAGTAACAGAAAAATTAACATTAACAATACTTCACAATTATACAACCCCCTAGATCAGTCTGCTATTATCTACAGCACTGTCTATGTTGCGATAAAATTTCTGTTTAGAGACCTCCGACCTGTCTTTGTATGAGGGACCTATTTTATTAAAGAGACTGCAGAAAGTCTATCATTTCAGCCTTCTCTCTGAATAATAATATTCCATAATTTGCTTTCTGTGATGATTATTTTTCCTATTGTATCATCCAGTTTTCCCAGAAATATTAATATATGAATGTTGTTTAACCATGACAACATTCAAAATGCAACAAAAGTCACACAAAAATACCAGAACATACATTTCGTTGATTTTGTAATAGCAAGTCTTATCAAAAGCTGCTGAAGGTTTCAGTATGTTCATATTTTATCAGTGTTACAATAATTTCTTGGAGAGTGAAAATCAGCTGTATGAATATGTATGTCATCAAGCTACGTAATATAACAAGAAATAATGTAAGTTTATAGACATATCAAACTGCTTCTACAACACAGGAATACATCTTTTTTTCCCCCGCTGTGGAACATCCAGAGAATGATATTAATGCCTCCTTGGAGGAGTCTGCCTCCTCAACCTAGTCAAGATACTAATGTCTCTCTGAATTTGCTTTTAAAAGAGAATAGAAATATAAACCAGAGAAAAAATCATCCATAAAGACAGGTTTAACCACAAACTGATGGCAGACAGAAAACCAAAGCTGTGTACCATTTGGAGAACTGAAACACAGAAGACCAGCGTACTTCGCATAGCCAGAAATACATCAGGCAAAGTGAACAGCCTTTATCTGACAGCATGGGAACCCTGGAATTCTTTGCATCTGACTAATCAGGGAAAACATTTCTGCTAAAGCTTTTTTTTTTTTAAAGTTTTACATTTTAGAAAAGAAGCACCAAATGAGATTAAACGAAAGTATAATTAAGACACTATCAAGAACTGTAAAATTTGAAAAAGGATGTGCACTGCATTTAATTAACTCTTGAACTATTAAGTTCTGGATAAAGGAAACTACACTCAAACATCAAAATACAGACTTAGGTTCTTTAGAAGGATCTTATCATGAGGAACCATCAGAATACTAGATTTATTTTCTTGCAAATATAAAGAACAACAACAACATCAAAAAAAGACTGCCCATAACTTTCCAATTATATCAACATTTTTTAAAAGGGAAAAAAAATCCAGCTAACACTGCCTTCAGTAGCATGGTTCCCTTCTGAAAAGTAGGAATTATTCTTTCTTGATCGAGAAGAGAATTCTAGCTTTAACCTTTTTTGCCACCAAAAATCAGTAAAATATAAGATAGGATAAAAATAACAGCAGTTTCTTTTGGAATTCTGCATTCAGGCAGCAAGTTAGTCCTAGCTGCAATTTCAAAAGCTCCCCAATAAGGTCTCACTAACAAGCTGCCAATCCGAACAACTACTAGTCGTATCTTCAGAGCAACTGCGTATATTCAAAAGCTAACACTAGGGCATGTTCCTGAAATTCTTCAAGAACAATTTAGATCTGTGTTTAATTATAAGAATAGAAAAAAATACTTTTATTTTTACAATATTTAGATTCAATTGCATGCTTTGATTTTTAAAACCTGCATTTCGGACATGTTTAATTTGAAAGAAGTAAAAATTGAGGCTACCTCTACAAATCTAATCTGATGTTTATAACTTTTCCTAATAAATACAAAAAATAAAAAAGAGACGTGACTAACGTATCTTTGCACTAACATAATTAGTACAGGCATCCTACAGATACAAAAACATCCAAAAAAACAACTGTCATTTTTTCCATTTATGACTTAGGAAACAGCAATCTTCTCTCTATCTACCAGAAAAAGTGACCATACACTTTGGGCTGATGGCTGAATTACTGATGTTTTGAAATCATAGTTTGTCTGAACCATGCTCTAATTCACCATTTTCTCTGATTAAAGTAATGTATTCATAACTAACATTGAACAAAATTTCATTATAAAAATGCAGCTCCAATACCAAAAAACCCAAACTTCTGCTAAAAACCCAGTCAAACATCTACTGAACAGCAAAACATAGAAATCAAAACAGCATTACAAAGGCTGTGCAACAAAAACTGTGGCCCAAACTGTCATGTGAAGACAAACTTTCTCCATGTAAACTTCCTTTACTGAGAAAATTGCCCTTTTGTTTCAAGAATCTCTTTCACAGTTACCACAAATGTAGTTACCACAGCTCTACTCACAAACATTCAGACGGTTAATATAAAAAAAATAGTGCTCTTTTCTAATAATAATTAGAACATATATATTTATATTTAATGAATAAAAACAGCAATATAGACATAATTTACTCTGGAGAAAGTTCTCCAATTGCTGAACTTAATCAATTTATCATTATTGTCTTAAGGAAGATAAGTCTTTCCCATGACACTCTGAAAATACGTATCTACACTTAAATTCTATGTACAACAGAATAATTCCATATGCCATATGTGCTGTGCCTATTGGATATGCTGATAAATAACTGAACTCTAATTAAGAGTTATAATTCCTCTTAATTTGTTTCCAGCTAGTTTGTTAGAGAAAAGTGATAACAGATGTGTTTAAAAAAATAATGAAAACAAAAAACAAAACCACAACAATTTCTGGCTAAAGAATTCATATTGCTAGAAATGTATAAACCACATTGCTGTACCATACTGCATATTAAATAGAGTTTAATTTTGTTTGGGGTAGAAACAAGGAAGAAAAATGAAGACCGAAGAGTATGAAAATTATAAAGCCCTTAAATTTTTGTGAAAATACTTTAAATATGTATTAATTTATATATTTTTGGTAAGAAACAAAAGCAGAATTCATGGTTACCATAGTTACACATACTCTTTGTTGTGTTTCAATGCCACATGATCTGATTCAAAGTAATACACATCAGGCTCTTCCTCATCATCCTCTGCAGTGTGGATGCTGGCACTCTCTTTGGCAGATGGTACATATCCAGCAACAAGCCTAGCCTCAGATAGTGGCTTTCTTAGTCCATCACTCCCATGATCTCCCGTATTACAATTTCTCTCTTTTTCATTCTGTTTAACTTCTTCAGACTTTTTGGGAGATCCATTGATATTATTAATACCTACAGGTACATTCTTTTCAGTGGGACTAAGATTATTTTCCTCAACCTGTCCGTTTTCTCTACAAGGAGAGTTATTTTTAGTAGGGCTACTTCTGACAGGGGCAGCCCTTCGTGGTGAAGTTCTCAATGTATATCTGTGTTCTTGAAGTTCCGACATAGATGTCATTTGAGCTGATACACAGTCCAGCACTGAAGAATGTGGTTCAGGTTCACCTGAGATTGATGCACTGTCATGATGAGTATTCGGGTTGCTATTGGTGTTTTCAGCACACTGTTCCTTAGAGGCACTACTATCTCCTACAACATCTACCTCCTCCTCCGAATCCCTTAACAAAGATGACTGGATTTCAGAAAAGGACCCTGTAGCTGGCTCATCTGCCTGATTAGCATGCTCCTCAGGCAAGCAGTCATTTATTATTTTGTGGTCCTCTAACTTTACCTGTTCTTGAGAGTTTGTGCAAGGCACATAATGGTCTACAACACTGTCCTCCTTGCTGCTATTAAGCAACAACGAAGAATGGGCAAATGAATTTCCATTCTCTGCTACGGTTTTGTCCTTGGGCATACAGGAACCAGCACTGTTTTGCTTAGTGTTCCCATCAAGCTGACAGTCATCACAGTTAAGAGAATTTGAGTCTCTCTCACCAACACCGTTGACAGTCTGATAACTTGCAATCTCGTCAACTATTGCAGAATTATTAAATCCTTCTGCACAGACATTCACCTTTTTAACTTCCCTTTTGTCACAATCATCCAATATAAGACATCGACAAGCGCGTTTAGTCCCTGTGGAGACTGCATCATTGTCCGACACTAAGCTTTTATGCTCCAATGACTCCTTTTCTGTTTTAGTAGGCAAGTCTTCTTCTGAACTGTTGGGTACCTCTGAACGTAGACAGCGCTTAATTCTTTTCAAAACTGGTGAAACAGGTTCTGCTTGCTTTTTTTCACAATTTTCCACAGTTTGTTTATCAACATTATCTTTCTCTGAAGTAGACAGCCCTCTCTTTCTAGGGCTCACCCATGACTCCCGAGCACTTTGTTGTTTCAAATCAGTAGTTCTTCCACCGTTACTTCCCTTCTGAGTTTGCACAGACTCTGGTCTCTTCTTTGGTGACCTTGACCGTATTTGAGGATGGGGTGAAACCTCTTCTGGATGAGCAATACTACGGTTTCTTAAGGTTCTACCACAAAAGTTTTCATCCAAACCATTTAAACCCACTGTAGATCTTGTAACACGAGTAGATCGAGAAGCAGCCATACTATGGCAAGTCCCTAAAGTATGTTCATCATGATCCACTCATTGGGAAACCTTTGAAAAAATGTGAAAAAAACAGTCAGAAAAAATATTTTAAAAGACACCTACAGACATAACAACTCTGAAGAACATACTGTCACATTTATACCTAATGTAAAACTGAATGGGCCTATTCAATGTATTAATACCACTTCTTTCTGTGGCATTTCCTCAGGGCATTAAAAAAGTTTTCCATCTAAGCTACAAAGGAGCTGACTTGATATTTGTGGTCGTTCTGGCTTTAGTACTTGTGTGTGAATGTTGTCCATATTTATGCCTTATGTAAGGCTGGAATGTTCCAGTTAGGCTCCATTACTAAAATATACTATTTTTACATACTGTACATATGATCTAACGTACGGGTATTATTATTTACTTTTGTCTGGTCAAATAAGAGGTATCAAATCACATTGTTAACATAACAGATTCCAGTTACGTAGCTTCACATACTAAAAAGGAAACTATTAAAATTGTATTTGCTTGCTCACCTGTTGCTTAGAACAAAACCACATCACTCGTAAGTAACAACACAGAATTGCAAGTCTAATTTAACAGGGGATTAAAAAAAAATATCACACCAGTAAAAATAGTTACAGTCACTAATAGTAAAAATGAACTAAAAGAAAATGCCTGAATCAAAATCATAAAATCGTTCAAGCTGGAAAGGACTTCGGGAGCCAGTCTAGTCCAACCTCCTGCTCAGATGAACATCAAGACTAAATTCAGGTTTAGTTACACAGGGCATTGTCCAGCTGAGTCTTGAAAAACTCCAAGTACAGATATTCCACAACTTTTCTGGGCAACTTGTTCCAGTGTTTAATTGTCCTTACAGTGAAAATATTTTTTCTTAAACCCAGGTGGGGCCTCCCCTATTTTTGCATCATCTACGTCAACAAAAAGCCCGGCTCTATCTTGTCAGTAATCTCCTCTGAGGTACTAAAGGTTGTTTCCCAAGCCTTGCCCATTTTTAAACTTTTCATACAGTTGGTGAGATGAATCACCACCTACATTGGATTTAAGTAAATTCAGACTCAAAGCTAAGTTTAAAACATCCAGTTTGAGAGTGTCTGTATTTCAGATTTCAGGGTGAAACGTAGGAGTACTCAATTTACCCAAACTCAAAATAACATTTTTAATAGAAGTCAGTTCAGTCTTATCCTTCTGCTCATTTCATCTTTAAAAGTTCAATGTGTCAAACTGCATATCACCACAAACCTGTCATAATATCCACGATAATGAATAGATTCACATTTGGACATAATGGCATACCTTTCCTTTTCCGTCTTCCCAAATTCCAGATTATACAAACCTGTTCAACTGACATATGATGTAAAGACTTAAAATTTTAAATATGGAACCAAACCTTTTACATGTTATTTAGAACAAATATCCTCCAAATGATAAATAGAGGAAAATTGTTTCATAAATTCTCACAAATTAACTGTTTAGGTATCAGATGGTCCTAGACCAGAAAAGAGAGAAGAGGACAAGACCAGTACACCTCTTAAGCAATAAAATTCTGTTTGACAACTAACAGTAATTACTATAATCTGTTCAGGTATTCATAATGCAAGCAGTATTTCTTAATGAAAGTAATGTATCCTAAAATTATTGCTTGGTATAGCTCTAGATAAGTGTAAGACAGCACATAATTTTGTGTAACTTGGTATAGCTCTGGATACAGCTATATAAGACAGTGTAATGAAGAAAAAGCAATTACGAAGTAGGAATTTCAAATGTTCTCAAAAGTGTCTTGTATTTGTGCTGCTACAACTCTCCTGCTTGTTAGCTATTCCCGCTGCCTTACATGAATGCTTGGAAAGGTGCACTGTTTGTATTCCTGGAGACACAGGTAAAGAACTACTATCGTACTAACATCCATTCTGTCCATTTAAAAGTAACGATGCAGGACAAAGTGTGAGGTGTCCAATGAACTCTGTCTTAAGAGAATATACAAATAATATGACTAACAGCAAATGTGCAAAACATCAATAGTTGAGTTGAAGAGAGAACCACGTAACTATGTGCTAAGCTATGAAGAAAACCCATGTAACTATGTCTTGTCTATAAGGGTTGTTTATACCTATTTGCCACATAGACAGCTTTGCCTGTATATTCTCCCCTTTTACAGACAAGTTCAATACCTTCTGAAGAGTGATCTCACCTGAGGTTAAGCCCAAAAAACAGTGTCATTTAGATATTCCGTTTCACCTAGGTTGTTCTAATTAAGGCTAGCACGCATTAAGGATAAGTAACTGACATTTCAAATGGATACCAATAAAACAACTTAAACCAAATTCCACGGTACACTTTGGTGAGTAATTACAGCTGAATTCAATGGACATTAGAAATTATATATAAGACAGAAATCTTTACTGATTTGCTGGTATGTTACTTTCTAAAGAAATACACCTTACAAAACAAGTAAAGAATTTATTAGTAACTTAGTACAAAATGTAAAAAACTTACCATTGCAGAACTAGAAGAAATATAAACTTCTGACATTTCATACAACAGACTCTCACTGCACCACTCGAATAGTATCAATCACCATTGCTGATATTCATGGTGTAATCCAAATGCCTCTTTACTAGTTTATGCCATCACATTAACAAGATTTTGAAAACTGTTGAGAAAAAGACAAAGGCATCAATGAAACACTTAAATTATTTCATTAAAAATTAAGAAGAATGCAACAGGACATATAAAAAGTAACAACTTTTTAAAGAAGTAATTATCAATTTTACAAGTGTCCAACATAAAGAACAGTATGCTATAAAGCAATGAATAATGTGAAATGCTAATTGAGGTTTCAAATGCAAAATATCTTGGTTATTTTTATGTGATTCACTGTATCACACTAAAGATTTGCAAGCAAATAAATTTCACAACAGAATCATGCGTTAGGGGCGTTCAAACCTCAGAAGATATGTGAAGAGACACAAGAAAACAAGTAGTGAAAGATATTACTACAGCTAATGAATTATGAAATGCATTGTCAAATATATTTTATAATTAGATACACAGTGAAAAACAATTATTTCTGCTATTTAATTTTAACCAACTGAGCAGAACTCAAAACTTACATTGGCTCCAAATCCCTGAATAACCTTCATCTACACACTAGGGGTGAAATGGTTTCCAGAGTTCATGTTAAACTTATTCTTCACCCACGGAAACAATGTATACTACCGTGTTTACAGTGGAAGTGAACCAATTTTGATATTGAAAGACAGAAATCTATGGATCCAAAAGCCACACAACGCCTTCAGAGTTTAGGCATCAGTGCCAATGCCCAACAGCTATTACTTGAAAAAACATGCCAGGAATTACATTTAAGAACATCTAGTATTATGGAAGCACCATAAATCACTATAGAATAGTGATTACTGAATCTTTCTTTGTATTTTGTTGAATTCGTAAAAGTGAACTTATTTTCATACTGACAATTCAGAAAATTCATGATGCATAGCACAAGCTGACAGGTTTCTCTGCATTTTTCTTTCTACACAGTTATTATATTTAGATTATATGCATCCAAAACCTTTGGAAATTTTCTTCTTTACTTTCAACCTACTTATGATTTTGTACTAGTAAGAGCAAAAAACAAATTCCCCATTAAGTTGACAATTCAAAATATAAACCGAGCCAAATAAGAGATTAATAATGTCTAGTTACAGTGAAATTCAATAATGAAAGAAATTTCTACAATGATGTTACATGAAGTATCATAAATTCCATTACAAGGATAACTAAATCAAATTAGATTTCAATTATTCAGTGGAATTTCTTAATTTAACAAACAGCAGAAAACTGTCATAATAAAAGACAAACAAAGAATGGAAAAACATTTGAAAATGCAAGAGAGAAATGGCTGAAAGGAATGAGCAAAAAGGAACAGTTGCTACTTAGCCACACCAGGAATGGAAGCAGAAACAGCGAGACATGAACTCCATAAAGAGCTCCAATATCAAGTAACTTCTGCCTGTGTCCCCCCAACATCAAGTTTCTTGTGTTTTTAATATTCTGGTACACTCTTAGTTACTTAAACCTATATTGTTGGCTTTCCTATAGATCCCTTTAACTGACAGGAAAGACACATATGTAGATACCAAAAGTAAAGAGAGATTTTGACAGATTTTTACAAAAACCAAACAACACATCCCAACAAAAATCCCATAGCTCAGTAACTTTGGTAAAATACAAAATACAGAAAAAAGCCTGAAACAAAATATAACAGTGAATCAATCAGAAGATCCAATATCAACATTTTTAATTACTTTACCAGTACCTAAGTAAAGAACAATTGTATAAGTTGTTTCAAGAACAGCTGCAATAGTAATGCCAGTCTTTCCTCAGATTTGTATACTTTATCTCCCCTCTCCTCTAAGTTCTTTCCCTTAAAACAACCCTATTTTACTCACAGCAGGAAAGACATAACCCTGCTGTGCCCAGTCACCTTTGGGGAGAGCGATCACATTTTAGGAACAGCAAAAACAACTTGTAAGTATCACAATAGGAGAAACCAAGGTGGGGGGAAAAACGTTTTACCTAGTCAGGATTTTTTTGTTTTAGTAGCAGTTTCGGGGGCGGGGGGGAATTAAAAATGGAAAACTTTAATCAGGATACACTGAAACAACTGCAACTCAGTTACTGCTTAAAAACTAGAAAACAACATTCACAAGAGCTTACTAAGTGAAAAATGAAGTAACTTCTCCGAGAAGTTTCCTTGGGAAAATTATCTTGAAAAGAAACTATTGTTTCTTTACATTTCATAACCAATTAGAATTACTTTTTTCATCTAGAACAACCACATCTTCCATGGCAGAGAAATACAATAGAAGAGTAATTTAACGTTTTGGACACCGCTCATCTTTGAAGATATTTATGAGTTGGAATAAGGAGCGCAAGGGAAACTAAATAGGCTTTTAGGTCTAAGCCATTCCTCAGGGAACCACATCAACAAGAAAGAGAATACTGCAATAAAGACTTGAAGTCTAAAAAGAATCAACTAAGAAACAACACAGTCTGGTTTGCAAATCACACTAAAAGTGGGGAAGTTACAGGTGACAGGAGAGTGTAATCCAGACAGAGACAAAGCTTTGCAGTAAGAAAGGGACTCTGAATTTGTCTCTTGTGGGGGAGGACCTGTGTAAGAAGCCAGCAAGCGAGTGTTGATGCTGAAACCTTATAGGCTATGGTCATACATTAATCAGCATGGAACTTCTTCAGAGTGAGACTGAAGTTCAACTGCCTACAGAAATTGTCAATACATCTTACACACAATCGAGAATTTGATGACAGCATAGGATGGAGTTTCAGGCTATGCATTTTAGCATTTGAGAACCCTTAAGGTGTTACATAGCTTTAGGTGGACTCTACAGATACACACCATAGTCATATAATTGCACTAGAATTTTTATTTCACTTAACCGGAATCCTATTTAGCAAAGCTAGTGAATGTTTAACTGTTTGTGTGAAAACCTCTAGCAACAGAGAAAACAAATTTACACAGAGATGGAAACCAATAGTTAAAAGTCAGCAGAATGAGGAAACTCCTTCCTAAATATGCAGAATAACCAATTTCTTCACTGGATTAAGCCAGTACCGGGTATCTGGGAAACAAGTTGATCATTTAAAGGAACCCCGAGATTTAGGAAACACGTACATAGTTAAAGGTATGTTCAATATGGCCCTAAGCTAGAAAAGAAAGTGAAGAAAAGAGGTCAACATACAAACATAGTGGGTGTATCCGCATACGGGATCTGAAAGCAGCAAAGGAATGAAAGCCTCTACTACAATTGTGTGGTGGTTCTTTTTTTACATATGGTACTTACGATGGATATAGTAACATTACATGCAACATTAAACAAACAAAAATATTGTGTATTTTTGGAGAGATGAGGGAAGAGACTCTTGCAACAGGAAGAAGTCTCCAATAGTTGTCTGATGTCACTATTTTATGGAAATGGACAACAGCTACAGCAACCTGATCGCAGCAGCACTCTCCAGTCCCCATACTGCAGTAAACCCCAAAATTACTTCAGAAACCCTATCTGTTACTGGTGTAGTTACCATTTACAAGAGCAAATGCGACACATGTATAATTGCCCTCTCCTGTTTAATTTTCTGTCTGCTCTAGATCTGTGGGACCTTGCCTGCGTCTGGCTGAAAGGAATATTGCAGAACGTTTTATTTCAGTCATAAGACTTTTTGATCATACTATTTTCTGTCATCAGAACCTGAGAGTCCTAAACATATATTCCTTCTTTAAAACATTGTATTTTATTCTTTTAAAAATCTGTGTCAGATTTTACGTTATCTTTTTCAAATTGTAACACTTCAGAAGAAACACCCCTTGTACACACATCTTTCTAATTCCAAAAAGTGTAACTTTTTCTGGGAAAGAAAACAAATGGAAACAATCTGTATCAATGACAATAATATGGTGTGATTTGAGAGTATAAGACTGTACATAATTCAGGCAGTTTGAGACAATGTATGCTCAATTATTCTGTATCTCATCCCAAACCATTTCTTTAACTTTGAAATCCTGCTTCCATTGACCTAATTATTTTCTTGACTGCTATTACAATGCGATTTATAGAACTCCATTAAAATAACTGTGACTTTTACATAAGAATATAGCAAAGTCTGCCATATTTCTGAACCTATAAACATTGCCTGTTTCTTTCAGAATCTCTCAGAACCACTCTCAGCCTCTGGCAATTATTTACGTTTTCAGAAATAGCAGCCCACTAGGAACAAACTTGCTACTGGTCTGTCTCAGTGCAGATACAAAACTGATGGCCAAAGAAAGCCAAAACTGGCTTTCTCAAACCTCTTTCTAAATTCCACTTCTCCCAATAATCAGAGCTGACAAACCTGAGTTTGACCTGACCCTGTGTCTGTAACTCAGTTTTCTACATTAAAGTGATTTAACAAATAAAAAGCATAACATTTATTGCGTATCTCCTGTTTGTCATTATTTTCTATTATAAGCATGTCAACTTTTTAACCAATTACTGCATCCATATACTAAGCGTGCGTGCATGCAATCTTTAATTGTTAGCAGAACCCTGTATATGCTTCATGCTATGGCTCTTGGTGGGGGGTGCAAAATGACATCTTCTGGTTTTGTATTTTCCACCGAGAATTACACCAAACGTATCTTGAATAAGCTTTTGTGTTCTGATTGCCTAGAGACATCCTGATCATTACACCATTATCTTTCTTATCAGCTTTACACTCCAGACCACACTATTTCAGTGACACAGAAAAAACCAATTAGACATTATACATTTTAAGCATGCATAGTACTGCTTAAGTGTGTATCCCTAAAGAAAAGAATATTTATTTGTTTAAGTCACCTATGAATAAAACCGGTGTATCTCTGTGGTATAAAACAGCAATTCTTAAATTCTCTGCAGAGCTATAGATTGTTATTTAAAACAGTACATTTTCTAAAATGGAAAGTTTATGGCATAAAATGAAGACTGAAGAAGCTATTTATGTAAACAGAATCTAATCCCTTACAGAAATATTTGTCCAAAACAAAAAATTAGCATCTTTGAACAGAAGAGAACCTGCAGAGACATCAGATTATCAGGACTTTGGTTTATCTCCACATATGAAGTATAACATTTCCTAGCAAAGTGGTATTACTAAACTGGGGATGAATTCCATTTAACAAATTATATTCACCAGTCTATCACATCTAGAGTACGCCACCGTCTCTTCCCACACGTACTGAGCTTAGCATAACTACACTAGCAAGGAATTAGTTTTCCAGAGAAGGCACTATACTTCTGATTTCACATGAAATCAAAATAAGCAATACTTTCAAATGATAGAAATAATCCCCACCAAAATACATTATAATGGTCTTACTTCAAATAATATATAACAATAAGCAGCTTAAAGCTATAATGAAAGTTTAAATGCAATAAAAGTAAAAATAAACATTATGAGGCTCCAAGGTCTGGAATTACTCTGAGATTTCAGCCATTTCTGACACAGTAAGATTTTATTACATAAGGCCAAAATAAAGTTTGTCAGAACAGAACTACCTATATTTACTTTATCTTATATATAGGATAGCAAGATGAAATAAAGAAAAATAGAAAAATTTAGAATAGTAGGAAAAAATTATCAACAGTTTTTTTAAAGTTGTAACACTCAAAACTAGCAGGGACATGCTCTACCAAAAAACTAGAACTGGCAAAGAACTGGAATGGGTAGTTCAATATGCTGATTTTCTTCCTTAAAACAGATGGGTTCACCAGGCCAGACAAACCTATTCTTACATAAGGGGGTGGTGGGGTGGGGGGTCGGTGAAAATCTTTGGAGATAATCTTCTTACGGAAAAAACTGTTTCTAGTTCTGGGGAAAAAAAATGGAAGAGCGAGTAAGCTGAATCTTGTACTTAAATAATAGGATGTGTGAAAATAAACAAAAGCTTAACCTCATTGCCATCACTGTCTTAAATTGACCCCTCTTTCTCTAAAACCACAAAATAAAGAAAAAGATCAAACCAGCAAGTTATACGACAATGACTAGCAGCGCACATCTGTTACTTGGTATCCCTTTCAGTCAGCAGCGGGTTATCAAAATGGCTGACTGCACTGATACTTCTCACTCTTCTGGGCTACCTACATGAGGACATTTATTGGGAGGATGGGTATGATAGAGGCATCACCCCTTTTCCAGTCATACATTCCAAGTTAAGGTTGCAAAGTTACTTTATATAAAACTAAATATTAATTATACAAACGTAACTGTAATGCAGAACTCTAGAAAAGTAACCACTCTATCAAATTTCTTCTCCTTAGAGAAAAGCCCTGAACTGTTTTTGGTTTCTTATATCTTGGCCAAATTAGAGTTTGTGCTGAAATCATACATTGAAGCATCTGCCTCAGACTGATATTCTCACCCTGCTGCCTCTCCCCTCAATTCTCCATCAAAATAATTACTCATTTCTGTGCACAAATATGGAATTTTTTTTTTAAACCCTCTTACTGCTTAAGACACATCTGACTTTTTCTTCAAGAAGTTTTTCTTTCTCCATGTTTTGGAATAAGAAATTGGAATTTGGCACAGAGGAGCATTTGCCTGAGAACAAAAGTCCTGGTGGAGCTGTGATGAAGGCAGGCTAAGAAGAATGCTGAACATGAATGGACAGGTAAGGAGAGCAGCTACATTAGAAAAGTGAGTGGATGCTGACTGGAGATCCTGAAGAACTCCTAGACAACAGTAAGATCACAGCTGTGAAAGAGGAAAACTGGAACTGGGAGTAACTGGAACAAGCAGATAGGCAGACCTAACAGAATCTGGGATCTTACCTAGTCACAACTAATCTAACTGAAAACAGACTATGCAAATAACTTCCATGTCCCATTAAAAAAAAAAAACAAACAACCCAAAACCAAACCAAACAAACGTCCCCTCCCCCCCAACAAACAAACAAAAAAAAACACAAAAAAAAAACCAAAACAAAAAACCCCAACCAAACAAAAAACCCCCACACTTAACCTCACCTATTGGACATCACCCTATATCCTTCTCACCCCATTTACCTACTCCACTATATCATCCCAGGTGAAAGCCCCACTCTAAATTATAATATGCTTTTCATGTGAACCCCTTCAGCTGCTAAATAGCTTTGCTGTTACCCGAAGAACATCTCCTGTGCAGGATTACCAAAACATGTAACTAACATCTTTGAGATACATCAAATTATACAGGTTCTTGAAAAGCTTATTATAAAATTAAATACACTAGGTTGATTACAGTAACCATTTATGAAGATGTTATTCTAGCAGAATAGACTCCAGAAGTATTTAATCTCTTAACCATAGCTAGAACATAGTTTTATATCAATAAATAGGAAAAATATTTCTTTCCTAATGAAGTTATTATTGCAACATGCAGAAAATATCAAGCATAAAAAGATATTTCTTTCTTCCTACAGGTAGGTTGCAACTGTAAGGGGTGATCAAGTACTTAATAACCCTGCTAACAGCTTACAGATTAAAACGAAGCTGACACAGAAAAACAGTGCTCCATTACTTTCTTAAAAGCCCCAAGACAAACTTGTTCATTTTTGTAGAATACTATACTGGAAATATCTACTCTGATTTACTTTCCAAACAGCAACTGCAAACATGCTGTCCTGTGAAGTACACTGTAATATGTGTACTCCATAGAATCTATTTTTATCCCAGATGATTTTCAGCCAAGGGCATGCATTTGAACTACACCAATTATTTTACTTCTTTACATGCAACATCACAGCATCAGCTACATAAGCCTCAGAAGGCTATCATAATGACAAACACTGACATACAAGACAGAGCAGTACTACATACACACAACCAGGGATTCTGCATGGGTTGTGCTTAGAAGTGCTGGCGCATAGGTACTAAGGCATGTACAAACCAGGGAGCTTGGAAAACGGGAGTGTGAGGCATGCAATGCTTCCTGTCAAATATTTTGAATGTTGCATCAGAATTAAAATCTTTTGGTCTCAGTTTTTCATCAAAAATTAAAATGTCCCCTCTCTCCCCAAAATAAAAAAAAAGGCAAGAAGGAAGGATGTTTTTCCAGTTATCTCCATTCATGAAAAATGTTTTAATCACTTATTTTCTATCTGATAATATTTCCAACTCAGTATAGGAGATAAGCGCGTTATTCTACAAGCAGACCAGCAAAACTGCTATCCTGTGGGCTGGCTCTCTGTAGTCCTAAATGCAACCCTGTCCTGCCAGACACCCCGCATCACCTCCAACATTTCTAAAAACTTTATGTTCCTCCCTCTGGCCACCTCCAAATCTCAGAGATGGTGTGGCCAGTTCCAATCTATACATGCACTGAACAGACTGCTAGCAAACCATGTACAGCAGGTAACTGCTGGGCTCAAACTGCAATCCTCCTTAAAAAGGGGACCTCAACTTTCATGGAATCTGCAAACTTTACACTTCTGAGATCTTCACTCCCATGCTAAATTTAGGGGGATGCTATGTTGGCCAAGAGATTCAAATATAACTCAGTGATAACGGTAAACAGATAGAGGGACACCTTTTTGCCTAAACTGAAGGGTTGATCTAAATTATGGCTCTAAATGCTTAAAATACATTCTGGACTGACTGGGGGCAGAGGGAATCCAGAACTATCCTGGCATCTATCAACAAAAGAACCGAAGTCTGTCACACCTCTGCTGTGGCCCTGCTGCGTCTTCTGATGCATTTTCATGCTCCCACAATTACAGGCATCCCTTGCCCCATGAGCTGATACTGCAGGTGTAATTGTGGCACCACTCGTAACCAAGCAGATGCGTTCTCACATGCCAGGTGCTCTACAAAGAAACAGACTATTCCTATTGGACAAACTATGCTTTAACCTTGAATTTAAATACCATAGTAGCCTGCTACTACAGAATCACGGAATCATTTAGGTTGGAAAAGACTCTTAAGATCATCAAAGTCCAACCATAAATGATTTGCCTTATGTCACTTTTTGATTGGCAGTTATTTTTAAGAGCCCTAGCTCTTTTAAATGCTCATGTGGCAGTGTTACGACTTACTTATATATTAATAAAATTGTTTAGCACAACTGACTGTTATACTGAGTCAAGTCTCTGGCCCACAGCAAGCAGAGAAACATCTATTTTCTGCAGAAACAGTCTGAGATACCACAGCTGTTAAATGTTTCACTGATAGGATGATGGCATGATTCACTGATATACCTCTCTGCTAGAACCTCAACATCGTTGCAGTTCTCAAAATGGTTTTTTGTGGCAAAAAGACCCAACCCCGCTTTTTGTTCCAGCCTTCCATACAGAATAGTTTATTTTCATAGACTCTTTTTGCTTTTTAGTCTAATGCACAGCGCAACTGCTAGCTACGTTTAGCCATGCATGCAAGCTTTGCCTTTGCAGATAGCCTCTCAGAGCAGTTTTAAGCATGTTTCCGTTCTGTGAGAGCTGGATGTCAGCATCATCCACACAGACAACAAGCCTGTCTCAGTCATTCTCTGAGTCTTCAGAGTGATGAGATGTCTCATCATTCTGTGACTACTCGAAGGCAGACAGAAATTTTCTCCCAGTGCTTGGGCATCCTGACAGAACAGCAGGTATCAGCACTTAGAATGTCTTACAACTTATTCTTAGATTCTTTCCAAATTCTGCTTTGCAACTGACACTGAGCTTGTTAAGCAGAGAGGTTTCATATCCCTCTATAGTTTGATGTTCTCATTCTTTGTTCAGTCTGTATTTAAGTGTTCTGAATAAAGACCATTATGCATATTTCAGTCTACTTGGATTCCAGAAGTTTCAACTGGCAAGTACTGAAGGTGTTTTAAGTGCATTAGCAACTGCATTTTTTTAAAAAGCTCTTACAGTAACAGCGACCAGCCACTTGCTGTTTGATTGCTGTCCTGTCTCTGGGCACAGGAAAAAAAACCCTTTCAAAATGAACATTATCAAATACCTTTCCTTTTAATTACAGCATACCTACTGGTAATAGAGGCCTTGATTTTAAAAAAAACCAAGCTTTAAGAGTGGTCCCAGTTCAACTAGTACATTACTCTGTCTAGCTGCTTCTGGCTACGTCCAACTACTTCCAGATAGGATAGCTGGCCACAATTTCCTTGATTCAACACTATAATGGTGGTCTATTTTCCTTTTTTTATTCTAATGTGTATATTTCAAGTAGGGCTATGATTGCATCATGCGCAATCTTGTTTTGCTTGATTGCTATTTTGCTTTCTTCTCTTGATCTGCTCAGAAAGTCTTTGTAGGCCAGTACACTCACTGATAAACAATATGCTGCATTTAATTTCCTGGGGTTTCTGTGTTCTGCCTTGCCTATGCTTACAGTGCTAACTGGAAATACAAAGAAAGTTCTGTCTGGCTTGCATTTACATTTAAAATCTCAGCCTTTTAGTTACTGCTTACTTTCTCAATATGAACATTTTTTTCGTTTGAACACTTTGGTATAAAATGCCATTATCACACTGTAAAAAACCGAGAAGAGAGGCGTTTTTTTTAACAATAACTACGGGTCTTTGCTTTTCTTGTGACCACTGATAAATAACCTTTAGGCTTGCTCTACTTACATTTTTAATCTAGATGCAGGCTTGCTCGTCAGTTTTGCAGTTTCTACAGCCCTTGGCACAGTAAAAACTCAGACCAGTCTGATTCATACTTTTTTTATCTTTAAAAGTCACAAATTAATTATCTTGAAAGATTCAGCCAGAAGAGTAAAACTTTTCACACGGTACAACTACGCATCAGCTGTTTTTTCTCCAGGTATCTCAATAACTTGTTGATTATACATATTTTATAGATTTAAAATGCATTTCTAAGCATTTCTGAGATTTTACAACGTTAGTCTAAACCCATCGCTAACCTGTCAACACACTGCTGAAACACAACCACAGTTTACCCTCTGTATGCTTTTATTTTTGCTTCCTTTACTCAACTTTGTGATATAAGGAATACCCAGGTATTCTGCTTTGATTGTTACTGTTCTTCTGTGTTGCTTTGTTTTGCAATACTCAGTTTATGATTTCGTGCACCTACATGAGACAATTTACTTTCAAAACCATGCTCACTGTTCAAGCATAAAATGAAAAACTGCCTACAAAGTGAAAAATTCATTCCGATCCTATTATCCCCTCATAGTTGCTGAATACTTCATCAAGCACTTCCTAAATATGTTCTATGCTCCAGGTATTGAGATGTTGCACTACATTTACAGAGCAGAAGGGACTACCTATTACCGCCTAAGCACATGAACATACCTGTCACCTATGCACATGTACACTCACTTGCCCATTACAACGTACATTAATTGTCCATCCATTTTCAAAATTTCTTCCTCTTTAACTTTAAAATCAAACAAATTATTTTAAACTTTATTAATTTCAAACCTCTTTCTTCACACTGAGTCAGACCAAAGGTCTATCCGGTCATTACCTTGCCTCCAACAGCAGCCATAAGGAGAAGGCTAGGGAAGAGCTGCTGTGCTCAATAGCGTTCCAGCTTCCAACTATTTCTAGCTCAGGGCCCTCTTATAAGTCATACATGATTTCAATCTATTTAGTAAACTTCAATGGATTTCTCTTCCATGAATTTTTCCCTGTCCTCCCTTGAGCTCCCATACATTTTCAGCATCCAAGCTATCGCACTGATGTGTTTGTAAAAAAAGAATTCTAATTTTTCATTTTTACAAATGGGTATAAAGACCTATACCCTGGCAAAAACGAAAGGCTGCAAGGTTCGATATCCATGCAACTCTCACAGCAACTTCAGTTTTAACTCCTTCTCCTTACTGCTTTCAATTGTATTATTTTTTTTATTTGCAGAACAAAATTTTTGTGTTTTACTGAGAGCTCCCCCTTCTGCTTTACTTTTTATGAGTTTACCTATATATTTTTCTTTCCAGGAATACAGGAAAAAAAATAACCAAACGTAGTATTATCTGTGATGAAAAGGCACTGCATAAACGAAGTATGCCTTTCCAACTACAACGTCATGGAGGTTTCAAATGGATATGCTCAATACTAGTAACCTAGGTATATATCTGCAGTTTTAATCTACCCTAATAGAACATAAAAGTCGTCAAGGTTTTAAATAGCATCTTGCCTTTTCTCATTCTAATTTTCTGAAATGGAAAAATTTCTGACAGCTCTGACTTTCACCCTTTGTATCAAGACAACAGGACTCATGACTACGTAATATTTCACTGATTTTATACTTCATCAGTTATTAATTCAATAATACAGTGCAAACTATGAACGCATTTAACTATTTAACCTTCTATATAAAAATATGTCTGGCTATGGTGTCTAAAATTCTTATTAATAACTATTTCCAAAAATTAAAAGGAGATGCTCATCCTACCATTCCTAGCAATTACCCTGTAATGGCAGGTAAAAGGACTGAAGAAACATACGGTTACTATTCAAGCTCCAGGTCCAGCCACTAGAGAATTTCTCAAAGCACGAGAACAAAGGAAGAGAGCTATCGTCTACCTTCAGCATATTTTATCACAGATTCAGGCAACAGGAAGGAGCTGCCAGAAGCTGGGTCAGAGAGTGTGAATCATATAGTTTCCATACCTATCCTAAGCAAACATGAGCAGACTGCCAGAGTTCAGACACTTTCCTGAATGGCTAACCCATCACAGCAGTACAAAACCTGCGCTCGCAATTAAGTTCTCGCTCTTCACAGGCATGGGCTTTGCCTCCGAAATGCACACCAGATTGCCCATACACTGTATCAAGTGACAACACATTTAAAAGCTTCTAATTTGAAGATATTAGATACAGCTTAGGCTAAATGGCTACATTATTTACTATGGACTTACATATTGACTTACCCAAATACAACATAAAATGGATTTTTCTCTGATTTTTATCCCTCTGAAATATTCAGTTATAGAGATCTGATGACTCCAAATGCCTATTTCTTACAAGACCAAAACCAATTTGACCAGTAGCTTTCTGAGTTTGCCACAGATAGAGTTTGGAATCTTTATAGAATGAATCTGAAAATAATCAATAAAAGCAATTCCAAAGTTAGAAATCACATTCACTCACTTTGACAGTCATATGCACATTTGCATTTATAGAGACATCAAGCAGAAGATTCTACATGTATTTTTTAATAGAAAATCACTTAGAGTTTGCCAGCGGTGTCCTAAAAAGCCTTACTGACCCTTTCTAAGGCACAGTCGTTTCAAACCATTCTAAGGAATTTACCAGTGCTATGTCAAGCCAAGTGCTATGCTTGTTCCTTACTTAGTACCTCTGAAGAGCTGACATCAAGTATTAAGGATTAACTTGACAAATGTAATTTACATGCCACCCATAAAACTGCTTAACCTTTTTAAAAATATTATAAAAAAATAACTGATTGTCAGACCTCTTAGAGAACATCTAAAACTTCTGTATAAAAATCTGATATTATTCAGCTATGAACAACTGTATGTATGCTGTATGTACAGTATAATGCTGTAGCCTTAAAGGAAGTACAGTAAATACAGTAAGAATATAGCCCCTAAGCAGCCTTCACTGTATCTTGAATATACAAAGCCCTCATAACTCAACATATTATCTCTCCTAGGGCAATAAGCAATTAAACACATTGCTTTCTATATAACAGGAGAAAAAGAATATGTAAAAACCCATTACCTTTAAAAATTAGTTTCACTGTATCTGGAAACAAAGAAAGTACTGAAATACAGTGACCACATATGGCGCGGCAGACCTGAGGATGTACCTTTGCTGTACGCACCCAGAATGAATGGTTATTTTATTTGGTTTATCTCTATGGTGCTCCGCACAGAGAAGCTATCCCAAACCTTTTGATTATTCTTGTTGCCTTTTTCTGCACTAAGTCTAGCAGATAGATCAGTGCAGGATAATCATATTCAAAGCACAGCCTATGTATGTCATGGGTTTTTACCACAGAACAGTGATGTTTTACGTTATGACCCCCTTCTAATAATACTCAACAGTATTTACTTTTTCTGACAGCCAGTGAAAACTGAGATGATGTTTTTACAGGAATGTCTATCAGAACACTTTCCTGAGCAGTAACAGCCAATTTAAAGTCAGGTGGTAGGGTTTGTTTTTTTGTTTTTTTTTTTTGCATAAAGTTTTCTTTACATGCATTACTTCACATTTCTGAAAATTAATTTCTGCTGCTATTTCATCACCCATTCGCTCAGTTTTGTGAGATGCTTCTACATCTCTGACTCAAGACAGTGGAGAAATCAAGAGTCATCAGATTTGTATCATCTCTAGATTATTATCAGAGGGTTTTTTCCTGCAATCACTGAAATAATTTTATTAGAATATCACTACTCTGTAAGTATTTGATCAAAATTAACAACTCTGACCATCTTCTAACATTCAAAACACCTGCTTATTTTGACTGAAAATCCCCCTCTCAAATTATCTACCAGCTAAGGTGGGCACTACTTCCTGTCTGGAAGAAGCTTCAATCACTAAAGGAGGTGTCTGCCATTGGATCTTCGTAACCTTAGTGGATTATCCTTTCTCAGTTGAGGAAAACATTAACATTAACATTAAAAACGTTTTGTCATTCCGGAGTTCTGTATCCTCCTCATGAGGATATCGTTATTTTGCATCCTAATTACTGCAATGCTCTTCTCTACCCCTGCTCCACTCATATCCATTTAGATACTCCTCCAAAGAGCACTTCCTTAGGTTATTGCTTTGTCCAAGGGACCACTTTCCCTCTATCTTTCTAACACAGCAAAGTCACACCCATCTATCACCTCACTCCTTATCAAAAGGGTTGATTTACTCTGGTGAGCCTTCAATCATTTGCTCTTGAATTTTGCAACAAGACTCCCCAGGTAAGGTTTCATTTTACTCTTAAGTGATTTAATCTAAAAAAGGAGCAATCCCACTCCCCTGGGATACAGGCACATCACCCTGATTTTTCCCATGCATTTGCTTTGGTATTCAATCTGATCTCACAATGAGCTGATTTAGAAAACACAACCCCCTACAAAAGAGTCATTATTTTTCTGTCGGTTTAGCTCCCGAACAGGCTTACTGTAATGGTCAAAGGAGCACAGGTGCCAGTGGAAAGCAGGGTCACAACTATGCATTTTGGTGACAGATAGTCGGTGGGTCAAGTTAGCTGTAATGTAAAACCTGACTCTCAGGCTCTCGCTTACACTTTGTAAGCATAAGCAGCACAGTTACTTCTTTTAACATGGAACTGTAATCTTCCATAATGAGGATAAAAAAAAATTTATAACTGATGCACAGGAAATAATTCAACCATCTTGCTGTTTCCATCTATCTGTATAGCCCAGCTATAACCTATATTATACTAGAATTGTGAATTCCTTGGGGGAAATGTTCTTCATGCCTGTTTCTGCAAAGGAGGGGTCATAGCATCATCTGTTTATTTTATTTTCATTCTGTTTTACTGTTCACTCAAATATAAAACTGTTAAAATTCTGTCGAAAATTTAACTGAAATCCAGTTGATGCAAGTCTTCACTGACAGAACCTGAGGCACAAAAAAGGCATCAGAGGAAAAAAAAAATAGACTTCCTATATTCTGATTTGTTACTGATTCAAACCCTTGGGCTCTTTTTGACATCTTCTCATTATGGAAAATATAGTCAGTGAAGGTCAAAAAGAAGCAGTTGCCCAGACTTCAACAGAAGCTAATTTCTAAGTATAAGAAAAGCAAACTTTTGTTTCAAAACATTAGTAAGAGCTAACCAACTAGGGAAGCTGTACCTATAGCCCGGGCATAGTAAAGGGCACGTTTAAGGGAGGATAAACAAACAGAACTCAAATTCTAGCTCATGCCATTTCCGCACATCAGGCCTACTGACAGAACAGATAGGATGAGAATAAATGTCCACATGATTATTTGGTACGAGTCATATAACAAAGCCATAGTGACACATGAACAAAACTGAAAATGGTACCAAGAATATTACACAGTAAGCCTCTCCAGAGCTCTCCAGTTTCTCATGGAGAATCTCCTGACCTTTTGGGATGGTTTACTTGGGAGATCTCTTGGGCCAAGTAAATACAGATGTACAACAATCTAACAAGAGTTTTTTTAAAAGACAGTTGATCTAACTGCAACTAAATTCAATTATGATCTGTACCCTAAAAGCACGACACAAAGGTCTGGTCACCAGTTACCTCTCAAGTGGAAAATCAATGAGACTGAAGTCACACTGCATAAAATGACATTAACTGGCCCGCCTTTACCTCCATATCCCTGCAGAAGATTCCCTCTCTACATTCAGAATTTTGATAGGAGGGAAAAATAAACCTCCATGCAATATAAGAAGCTTGAATAAAACCAATTCTGGGCTGTAATTAGCCAGGCATATTTTCAGATCACTAGTGACATAACAGAAGTTCACAAATATTAACTAATTCATTCCCTATATTGCTTGTGTGGGTTTTTTTCTGCATTGTAGTCATAAAACAACAACAAAAGAAGACTGTTAGATCTTCACATCAAGAAATTTATTCCTTTATACTTATACACTTGGACAATTTGAATGGTCCTGACAGCAAACAGTACTCCATAAAGAATCCATTTAGGAGAATAAAATATAGAGGATTCTTGAAGATCTACAAAATTCTCTGTTGTTCAACAACAACTAAGACCTTCAAACTACATGTGAAGAACCACACTGAGATAATAGTTAGCATCTAAAGTGCCTTGAACCATAAAGCAGGAAAAGAAATCTGAAGAAGACAGACTTTACTTTGCGGCGGGGCGGTGAGGAGCAGGGGAAGCTCTGTTTGCACTAGGACATCGTACAAAGAATAAATTATCTCATTGTCCTTTTCAGCACTGGCTGTGAGATGACAGCTATGTGAAGAACCTTTTCCATCTTAAGTATCTTAGGAATCCTCTTAACAAAGGATCAGTGGATTCCCAATTATATGATCCAGAGAAATTCTTGGCTGACCTCACTGAAGAGAAATGAGATAACTACACTTCGTTCTGTGAGAAACCACTTCCTGACAGATGGATTTAAAACTATGCAAGCATATATGAACAGTAATTGCATTACTGCAGCCTCCACAATGATACCGTGAATAATGATTTTTTTCAGTCTTTCTGCATTTTTGCAATGCACTGGATATAGCAGAATTTCCAGGAAAATTGACAAAATAAACACCATGATTCTGCTAAAAATAGAAAACTTGTTTAAAAAAAAAATCATAAGCTGTAGTGGCTTTCTATTTTGCCTATTTTTCCAGGGCAAAATAAAAAATTAAAACAAACAACACAGAGAAGTTGCAGACTGATGATTGAAAAGAACTAAGAACATCTGGTCAGCTTCCTTTTTCCTGAAGCCTAGCTTTTGAGGAAATACCCAAAGAACACTGCTGGCAGCACAGCAAAGCACAGAAACATTGGCAAATCTTTTCAAGTGACAATTTAGACAGACTAGGTACTAACAAAAGCAATATAATAATGTATATCTAACCAGTGAAACTCGCTGCTAGTTATACTCTGACCTTCAGAGACAAATACAGAGAAAGTGCAAGTAAAGGAAAAGAAGGTAGTGGGTGGAAGAGAAAGCATGTACCAATATATTCTTACTTTAGAATGATCAATGAAATACAATTTTTATGGTTGCGAAAGAAATTTTATACACTTGGAAACAGAAAAAACTAAACAATAAAGCATCTGTTGTGATGTTAATAGATTCCCACTCCAAATCTTTTAGTCAGTCACTGCCTGCACACTCCCCCAGTCTGCTATGCAAGAAATGCTTCTCCAAACTCCAGGTTAAACCAGCCCTTTTCAGACAGGTCTGACAACTTCTCAGTTATAGCTCTTCAGGTGGGAGCTTAGGGACTAGGTCTCTGTCTCTGCCTAAGGCGTAAGCCTTTGTGCCCCTACTGCATGAGAGACTGTGACCCCTTTATAATGCTCTACAAACAAGCCTGTGTACTGCAGTGATACGTATAAGGAAAATCCCTGAAAGACTTAAAATACTTGAGGAAAGGAACAAATTCCTCTTCTGACACCATTCTAATATAGTGAGCACTGTTTGCATTCTTTCTTTATTTATTTTTAGAAATAGGATTCTCATTAACAGCTTTGAGATCACATTTATTTAACTGAAATAAAGTATACAAAAACATTAGAATTAACTTCCACCACATCCTGCTGCATTTGCAACTATATGTAAGCAGACATTGCATCAGGACCTAAAATCAGTGCCTCGTCAGTTACCAACACTTCGTTTCTCAAGGGTTTAGTGACACATTTCCCATCAATTTTAATAAAGAGAATGATGATACCCTGTGAAGTTGAAGTATATATAAAACGTAATCCATATCATCGGTGAGATGGAAAATGCCCTAAAAGCCTCATTGCAATTAGGCAGTAATAGATTGAAAGCATTATTTTATCTAAATCCTCTACATTCTATTTAAATGTTGAGAATGTGATAGAATTTGTTTCACTTTAACCCTTTTCCTAATTACAAAGCACAAACATAGGTGACACAGAGCCTGTCTTTCATTTGTCATTAAGTCCAAGGCAGCTTTATCAAATTCCAGAAATCAGAAGAGCTTGAACAAGGTTACATGGAATGTAGGCAGTTGATTTTGAATTGAGAAAGTGCAGAATAACTCATTAAACTGAATTTGGTTCAAAACATAGTTTTATCATATTATCCAGTACTTTTAACCCTAAAAAGCTTTACCAACTCATTGTTCCAACTCATTCTTCCAACTTTATCAAATATTTGCGAACAGTGTGCTGCTGCTGCCAAGAAGGCGATCAGGATGCTGGGTTGCATCAAAAAGGGCATCGCCAGCAGAGGTAAAGAAGTCATCCCTCTCTACTCAGCTCTTGTCAAGCCACGCCTGGAGTGCTGTACAAAAAGGATGTGGACAGGCTGGAACGGGTCCAGAGAAGGGCCACCAAGATGATCAGAGGACTGGGAAGCCTCCCATACGAGGATAGGCTGGGAGAACTGGGTTTGTTCAGCCTTGAGAAAAGGAGGCTTAGAGGGGATCTCATCACCATGTACCAGTACTTAAGGTGTAGATACAAAGAAGATGGAGACTCCCTTTTTACAAGGAGTCCCATGGAGAGGACAAGGGGGAATGGACACAAATTGCTCCTGGGGAGATTCCAACTGGACACCAGAGGAAAATTTTTCACAGTGAGGACAGTCACCCATTGGAATAATCTCCCCAGGGAAGTGGTTGACTCAGCCATGTTGTACAACTTCAAGAGTCGTCTGGACAGGGTGCTGGGCCATCTTGTCTAGACTGTGCTCTTCCTAGAAAGGTTGGACTAGATGATCCCTGAGGTCTCTTCCAACCTGGGATTCTGTGATTTTTACATCACCTAAAAAAAATCTCAAAGGAGAAATCTGGTTTAAAACTAGTATATGTAGTAAAAAGGACACATTTGTGTTCAGGCTTTTCCATATTGTGACCATTACACAGCAATGGGTGTGAACGACTGAAATCTATTTCCAATTCATGGAACACTAACCAATTTTAAGTAACATCATATTTATATATCAAACTCTTCAGGAACCTGAAGATACTTTATGATTATCCATCAAAATACATATCTCAGATAATAATGATTACCTCCATTTTACAGAAGGAAGGTGAAATTGCATTATTTGCTCTGTTTCAGAGCCTGGAACACACCTGATTCCCTGGCTCCCTAGACTTAAATCTTTTGAACTTTGCTTCTCTTCAACAAAGTCTTCTGAAAGACTTTAATACTAGCTCAGTTTATTTCTACTGAATCATAAAAAACACATTAAGGTACGTCAATGATATTAAATCTACAATGAAGACTATAAAATTTATGCTGAATTTTACATTACAGAAGGCTTTAATAAATACTTTATTTTAAAAATCTTTAATGATTATATGTAACGATTTTGTTTTAAAACCAAATCTTACAAACTGTCACATAACTGATATTTTTTGCTCCACCATGAAGTTTTATGTGGGTTTTGTGGTGTGGGTTTTTTTTTGTTTGGTTTGGGTTTTTGTTTGTTTGTTTAGGGTTCTTTTTTTTTTTTTTTAATCCTGGCCAGCAAAATTACAAAAACGTAGACAGATCTAATGCTGACAGGTCATCCTACCTCCTGTGCCAAGGACAGACCAAAATCACTTCTAAAAGGAGGTTATTTAACCTTTTCTAGAGCACTTTCAGCAACAAATATCCCATTAACTCCCTCAGATATTTAATCCTGTGATTATCTATCCCTAGAGCTGGAAAGTTTTTCCTGACATTGAAATCTCCTTTTGTGCTCTTTAGGACCATTTCTTATCCTACCTAGAGAGAACAGTTTGTAACATTCTTCTCTGTAGCAATCTTTACCATACTTGAAGCCTATTCTTATGTCTTCCCATCTCTGCTACAGGTGAAACAAATGTAATTTTTGTCCTTCCTTAAAGGTCTTTACTGCAACTCTTCTCTGAACATTCTTGGTTCAAAATGGTCCAACTCTGTCTGAAGTAGAGTAACAAAAACGGAGACAATACATCATCTGAGGCCTTATGCCCAGTACGGCAGAAGAATTTCTTATCTTACACGGAACAACAATCTTGTTCACGTATCCCAGTATAACTCCTGGTTTTTTATAGAACTGTCATGACTCCTTGGTGTTCATTTTGTGATACAGCTACTTATTTGCAGAACTGTTGCCCAGCCAGCTGTTTCTCATATTTAAGTCTATTGTTGCTACCCAAACATATCATTTTGTGTTTCTCTGTACTGAACTGTGTCCCACATAGTTCAGGTCATTCATCCAATTTGTCAAGACCATTTCACACTCTAATGATTGTATTCCCTCCCACATTTGTACTGCCCAGGAAGTCAGTAAATCTGCTTTGTTCTATCATCCAGGTCACAAATTGAAAGACTAAACAGGATTAAATTCAGAAAATACACCTGCACAATTCCACTGAATGCATGCCTTCAATCTGAAACGTCCTTAAAGCATTTAATTAGTAAGTAAGTAACCAGCATGGCAAATCTTCTCTGACAGTATCTATTTTTAGTGTTTCTCGATTCTTCAGCTGTGGAGGTAAAATTCCTAACTCAAACACCCCTGGTACAGGCAGAGTATCTTTCAAATGCAAATGTACAGGCATGGCTCTACCATTCTCCTCCCCCCTTAATATATTTGTATGTGGCACAGTAACCCAGTTGCATAGCTGCTCCAATTCTGAATTTGGGCTATAGCCCTGTTTTCCTTTCTCATACTATACTAGGGATACCACAGAGACACTTCAACTCACAAAAAAAAAATCACTAACTCTGAAACAAATTCAGATCTTATGTTTGTATATATACACCCACACCCAATAAAACAAATACAACAACAAAAAGCAGGATGTTCACCACTTATGTGCCAACGGGAAAACTCTCAAGAACACTCATTTTCTTTTTGACTTTTAAACTTTCTAACTAATAAGTGTTTTAAACGAAGTTCAAATCGCTATGCTTTAGGGACACAAATCTGGTATTTCTCATGACAAAACTGTAAGAGACTGACAAAATCCCACTGCTCTACTACTGATGTATTCTCTAAAAGGTGAGCTTTTACCCTTCTTACCACTAGTCTGCCTGGCACACGTGCACCCACTAATCAAAACAAATATTTGTGTTTAAATACTGTATTTAAATCAGAACTACTAAAACATCTTTAAAATCTTGGACAATGACATTATCTTGGACATTCATATTCCTATATCCTATGACATAGAAAAAATGGAGAGCAGCTAATGGCAATCTAATAGATAAAACATCGCCACAAGGGAATCAACTGTTTTAGGAAGCAACATGACATAAAGCAATCAGCTTAATTCAAAGCAAAAATATTTCAATTGAGTACCAGGTAAATCTTTAACCATGGGGTGATGAGCTGATGAAACATGCAACTCAAAGAGGAACTTCATCAGAGGGAATGGTCTTGGTACACTTCCAAAGGGCAGAGGATTGGACTAGCTGATCTTTCCGTATTTTTATGTTTAACTGAATTCATTATAAGCATCAAAACATTAATTTTAAAGAATAGTTATTGTAAGTTAAGCTACTAAGCTTTTTGTCTGAAGATATGAAACACACTCATGACAAATTTTCTGTGTGAGGGAAAGTAGTTAAATGCAAACTGTTAACTAATACAGAAATTTTGAACACAAACTGCACAAATTATCAATCTACTATGCTACAAAACCAAAACTTGAGTATTTTGATTACAAAGCTGCACTTGATGAATCTTTTTTGAAGTCTTTTTGTTTGAAAAATAATGTCCAATAAGAGAGAGAACACACTATTTATTGTCCAGATCTGCATTTCTTAAGTGTGTTTTACAATTTACTCGAACAGAAAGGCTTTCACAGAACTAAAACCAACTCTTATGACAGTTCTACAACCAAGGCAGTTTTTGTAGCAGAAACCATATTTACAATGTTCTTAAAAGTAGAATATACACTTAAGTGCTAGAGTGTAAAGTTTACCAGAAGCAAGTTCTTATAATAAGCAGCTTGATTTCCCAACACCAAACACTTAATTTGGAAACTTAAAAAAAATAAAATAAAAAAAAGGAAAAAAACCACTTCCTCACTACAGAGGTGAGAAAGTTTCTCACTTTCTGCAACTTCAGTCCCACCTACAGAGGGGGCAGAATTTTTCTTTTTTTCTTGTTCAAGGTTTTTAAGGACCAGTTCTACAAATATCTGCCTGAAAAAAATTAAGTATGCTTAAGCCAACGCTAAAGAAAGGGAACAATAGGTCTTACAGTACTGCATTTCTAGAACTGTGAGTACAATGTAATCTGTGGATATAAGGAAGAGCTGAACACTTGAAAAGTAAGTTATCACTCGCAATTCTGGTTTTTTTGACCAGAGAGACCTGTATCATCAGTTCCCACACAATGCAAAGACTTCCACTTTTGGGAAAACCAAAACAAAGCAAACCCCAACAGATTAGCCCTAAAGACTTTAAAGAGAGGTTTTCATATGTGAAAAACTAATTTAAAAAACAAGAAAAAAAACACAATTGGAAGCAGGGGAGACTGCAAAGACTCCTGTTCCAACTTCCTGAGTACTTTTAGAAACATTAAGAAAACACTTCTTATTTCCCTTGTCCAACAGAGGTGGTTAAAAGAGCAGAGTAGAAGTCTTTCCACCTTCTACCAACCAGACAACTCTTACAGACCAGAAGTCAACCTAACCGAAGTACCCAGAATGACCTTTTAGAACAAGAAACACACACACACAAAAAAAATCTAAGTCTCTTGGAAATACTGGAAGAGTAACGCCTTCATTCTGTATGAGACTATGGACAGCAGACTGGAATCTCACTATATAAGTACGTTAGAAACACTGATAAATATCAGAGCAGTCCCGCGCTGTTCAGCTGTAGAACAGAAGCCCACACAGGACATGCTCCCAAATTTTGTGAAATACAGATCTAGTTATTTTGCACATTAAATCTGTAATAACACTGAGCTCAAAGATCCTATTCACTATTTCTCTTTTTCCAGAAATGTTAAAAATTATGAGAACAAAACGTATGATTAAACTTCATGACTAAATAGGTTAGTAACTGCGGTATTTAATACAGCCCATCTCTTAGTAATTATACACTTGGAGTATGCAAAGGAAAAATCTTTTCAGTTAGTAGTGGTACAACTGAGAACTGCAACAACTACCTATATTGGACTAAGTAACTAGATGCATAAATTATCAACAGTATTTCAATTTAAGGTCATAACTGCTGCTCCTTACTGACACACACATTTGTACTGTGTAACAGTCCCTTGCAAAAAGCCTTACGGTAAATTCAAGACATAGAGTATTTTTATGAAATAAGCTTGACAGTGCTAGAGAAAGCCTGTAACCAAAGTTGTTCAGGTTCTGAATGAATTGCTAGAAGACACATATTAAAGTAAGTTACTAACTGCTAACCCCTTCCGAGACAGTGGGAGTTTCACAAGTAACTTCAATTGGGTGAAAATTTCACCTGATAAGCTATTTTTTTGAACATTTTACCACATACTCTTTACTTCAAAAGAACTGCATTTTCTCCCCTACTGTTTAACACACACCATCTTTTCTTTCTTAAGTAAACCTTTTTCCACTTCTGATATAGCAAAAGCTAATCAGACAGTACAGTAAAATTAAAAGATACTTGAAAACAAACAACAACAATAACTTGTCAACTTATTTTCTGAAAAGTTATGCTTGCATATGACAAGAATCAAATTTTGCTAATCCCAAACCTGCCAGTCCCTCCAGGATCACCAATCCTAGTAGCAGCTAGGAGGGGGATGGGGAGCATAATATCTAACAATAGGTTAGAAATACACCCAAAAAGCATATTCTCAAAAGGCTGCACAAGTTAATATTTAATATGAAATACAGAGTACACTTAGAGCTTCACCTTAAAAGCCTCAGTAAACAACCGCTATGTTATTAGCACAGCAATAATGGCAAAATCAATGGAAAACATGCAAATATACATACAACCACTGAAGAGCTACCACAATTTGTTTAGTAATAACTGCAATCATATTTCCAAAATAAAGCTTAGAACTTCAAAGCCTAAATAATATATTATTTTCTAAAAACTTAGTATCAGCTATGTGGCAGCCTAAAACCAGATTACTAACACGCAGAGTTATACTCCAAGACTACAAAAATGGCCAGCGTTCCTGGATAATCAGGGATGGAACACAAGACACCATAAGGAAGAAGCAGAACCATATGCTCTCCCTTAAGAGAGATCAGGACTAGAAGACAAAGGGGGTATTGCTGAGCTGGGATGCCTAGATACTACTGGAATTATTTTTCCAAATAAACTGAAAACAGGTATGTACTTTACAAGTTTGGGAAATAATGGGACATATATCACAGCCTCAAGAGAGACCGTATTCGTGATGTTACATGCCTCTCTTTTTGGACCCCTCCATCCCCAAACACCAGCGTTCCTACAGGGTAGGAGCAGTTTGGGTTCAACAGCGGAAACCTGCACCAGTACAGGAGCAACCGCACGGGACAGGTGTGAAAATCGAGCCGAGACGGCACAAACACCACGAAGTGCTTGCGGGGGTCAGGGGCTGCACGTCGGTCAGGAAGGGCCAGGGGACCTCTGGCTGTTAACACAGTCGGGAAGCTGCGAGAGCAGCGCCGGGGCAGCCAGAGGCACGGCAGAGCAGAGCCGAGCCGAGCCAGCGCGGTGAAGCTGGGCGCCCCGTCTAGGAGGCGACACGGCGGGGGACAACCGGGGGGAACGCCGAGAGGCTCCGCGGGGCGCGCCACCCGCAAGCCCGGCACCCGCGGCTGGAGGGCCCGGGGCACAGGGGAGAAGGGGGGAGCAAGCGGCGGGGCGCGGGGCGGGGCGGGACGCCGGAGCTGGGGGCGAGGCGGGGGGGGGTGTGAGCGGCGCAGCGCGGGCCGGGCAGGCGTGAGGTGATCTGAGGTGAGGCGGGGCAGGGCCGGGGCGGGGGGGAGGCGGGAGCGGAGCGGAGCCAGTCGCGCTTCCCCGGGGCGCCCAACCCCGCCCCGCTACCCGTGTGGCCCGGGGCACGATGGCGGGGAGGAGGCTTGTCCCAGGGTCCCCGCCCCCCGGGCCCCCGTTACCATTACCCAGCACGCCCAGCGCTGCGCCGCCATCCCGCACCCGGCCCGCTCCCGCGGGGACCGCGACACCTCGCGAGACTTCCTCCCGCTCCCGCTCCCACTCCGCTCCCCCCCGCGCGCCCCGGCCCCGCGCACGCGCACCGCCCGCACTCAGCTCGCTCCCAACATGGCGGTCGGCGGCGCCGCGCACGTGTCCTCGCGGCCCCGCCGCGTCAGGCCGGGCGCGCGCATGGACACACAGGCGCACACGTAACGCTCGGGGGGGGGGGGGGGGGGGGGCGGAGCCGCCGCGGGCCAGCTGATTCGAACGGGGCGCGCGAGCCGCCGCCTCCTCCTCCTCCCCGCACGCGCTGGTCACGTGGGGGCTTCCCCCCTCTCCTTCCCTCCTCCTCCTCCTCCTCCTCCCCCTCCCCTCGCGGGTTCCGAACTCGGCACCATCCGGGTCCCCCTTCCCCGGGGCCGGGGCCGCGCCCTCACCTGGCGCCCGCTCCTCGGCGGGGGCGGCCGGCCCCGCGCAGCCCCCGCGCGGCTCGCTCCCTCCCTCCGTGCTGCCCGCACCAGGCGGCGGCGGGCGGCGGCGGTCAGCGGCGGCGGCTCCGCACAGCGCCTGCTCCCCTCAGCGCGGCGGCGGCGGCTCCTTCCGCTTCCTTCCCCTCCCCCTCCAGCCGCTGCGGCGGGGACCCGCTCCCTGCAGCTCCGCCTGCTGGCAGAGGGCGGAGGCGCCCGGCCCGGCCCGGCCTGCCCCCGGACGGGGGCGGGGGGGCGGCCGGCTGCCCCCGGGCATGCCCCGGGGGGAGGGCGCTGGGGCAGGTGCCTGTCGGGGCGCCCCGAGGGACGGGGACGGAGCGGCCGAGGCGGCAGCGGCTGCTCCCGCCGCGCCGGCAGCGGTACGGGGCGGCCGGTGACTGGCGGGTTTGCCGCGGCGAGGAGCGGGAGCGGGGCTCGGGGGGCCGCCGCGTGCGGCTGGAAGCGCCGCTGCCGGGCCGGAGGAGGCAGGTCTGCCTCTGCGAGTCCCCGCGCCTGCCTCCGCCGGTCCGGTGCCCCGAGCGCGGCGCCGGTCTCTCCGCGGCCCCCGGGCCGTTCCCAGAGCTCGCCCCCGGCTCTCTCCCTCGGAGCCGTGCCCAGGCACAGGCGCCGTGGGGTACCCCGGCCCTCTGGCGTACGGCTGAAACCTAACCCGTCACGCCGTCGAAGTCCTTCTTTTTGGTGCCGCCTGGTTCTCTGCTAAGGCGTGTGCCACCACCCAGAGTTACTGTTTAACGCACGCAGCCCGCTCTGATCGGTTATTTACCTCTGTACTACAGGGGGAGAGGATCTACTGTGTATCGCTTACTATCATCCTTGTAGCCTCATTGGTTTTTCCTGATACACCAGTTATAATGCAGCTGGGGAGAGCTTTGGGTAGTCAAGAAGGCTTCCTTGTTGAAGTTTTCTGTTAAATGCTTATGAAACTCAAGAACCTTTCCATTAAGAACAATTAACAACCTTCTAAATTGCTAGAAAATTCTCGGCTAAAAGTTTTCTCTACCAGAGACTAAGTGCTGAAGAATATTTTCAGGTTGCTTTTGAAAGTAGTTACTGACTGTATGGTAGTTCAACTGATGATACTTTTGTTAAGAAAGCAGATTTAATAAAATCCTAATTGCCCAAATTGCAAGGCTAGCCCTGCAGATGGTCATTCCGCAACGCCAGAGTCCACAGAAAAACCTCAGTAGCTTTTCCACTTTCCCAAGCAGTTCTCACTTTCCCCTGCATCTTGCCGACTTGGAAGCCTTCTCCTGTGATCAGATTCAAAACAACTGAAATCCCACAAGAGAAAGAAGGAAATTTTTTTCTTGAACCTACGCCACTGTTCTCAGGCAGTCTTCTGCCTGTGTGCCCGAATCTGAAAGAGGAACGGTGGTTTTGGCGTTCTTGCAGGAGCACCTGTAAGCACTAAAATGCTGTGAAACGCAATCCATTTAGAAATATGTTCATTTAGCTAAACAGCTGCAGTGCCTGAAGATATTATTGCATTTCAGGCAAGCGTTAGTGCTTTCACAGTAGAACTGTGGGTTCTTCTCAGCTGCTTCAGTGCAAGATCGATGGGGTTTTTGATTTCATTTTTTTTCCCAAATTCCTGTGGCCGTTCAAGGGTGCGGCTGAGCAATAGCGCTGACCTAACCTGATGGCCTGCTGGCACACGAGGCAGCACGCTTTCCCCCGATCTTCCCTTCCCCCCAGTCTTTCCTGCTCTGGTGCTCATCTACACACATGGTAAACCAGTCGGACTTCCTAAACCACCACGAAACTGTTCCTGTTTCTGGTGTGTTAGTTTTCAGCTAGAAAATAAGCCGCAATGGCTCACTGTGGAGGATGTCAGGAGAGCCAGCATGTGAGACGGGGGTGAGAGTGTTGCCAGTAGAGGGGAGGAACAAGACAATCCTCTCTTGGCAGCAGCAACTTTTTGGCAACAGGATTAAATCAGCCAAACTGTATTACCTAACCACACCCTTCACCAGGATTTGCCTTGACTTCACTGAGGAGGATTTAACTATTATGTTCTGCCATCTTGCCTAAGAAGCAATAATGTCTAGCAATGGGATGATAACAAGGAGCAAGTGGTGTTAATGGCGTGACGTTTCAGGTAATGGCTGCTACTAATGAAAGGGATATTCTGAGGCTCTTGCCCCACCTCTGCATGCCCCATGCTTTGCCCTGGACTGAATCCAGCCATTGTGTATCTACAGGGTAGTTTGGCTCAGCTAAGCTTCCAGAGGAAAATTAACAATATGCAAAGAAGAAAAAAGCAATCCGTGTGTAGTAAGGACTGAGATCAAGCAGGTTTACTAAGACCTCCGCCCAAGAGAACTTACATTTAAACCTGGAGAAACCTGCTTTGTCTGAAGCTGGCTGGGGCTCTACATCTGCTCTGTTGTCCCCACAGTTCAAAATCTCTTTTTCATCCACTCATGCTATCCTGCAGCCCCTTCCCCACAGCAGCTTGCGGCACCTTTTAAATAATTCTGTAGTATAAATGAATGTGCTCCTGCCTAGCAGCACCACACCGCTTCCTCCGATACTTCTAGTGGGTCTCCTTTGCTGCTCACATACGCTACCCAAACTGTATGACATTCCCGAGTCTTGTGGCTGCAGTTTCCTCTGTGCTACAGCATCTGTCTTGTACCGATAATTGGTTATTATAGGTAGCCTTGGGTATCATTCATTTATAGGGCAACAACAATTCCTCTGGCCTTGTCAATGTTGTCAGTAAAAATAAAAAAACCAAACCAAAACAACCCACTATTCTGATCAAGGGAGAATGGTGCTTATGCCAACTACAGTGGGACAGGCTAAAACACACAAGATCAGCCCCTCTCCTGCAAGTCAGTACTTTCTACAAAACCAGGAGCAGAGATATTTTATATCCCGCCACATCACGTCCATGCACAGAGACCTGCCTAAGACAAGGTCCAGCTTTGAGGAAGCTGTTACGTGGCTCACGCTTTCAGCGGCAGCATCGCTGTTTCTACCTGTCTCAGGCCATGAAATAGCTTAATTGCTTCTCCTATTATTAGAGAAAATTAAATGTAACTTTTTTTCTGACAAAAGATTAATAAAGTTCACTCTTCACATATCAGCACAATCGCGAAGTTGATCTTAAGAACATCTAGGGTAGTTCTGTGGCAGCTACTCTGGTATTTTTGCACCATGCCCCAAGAACAATATTAGTAAGCTATGACTACTGCTTGCTACCCAACACTGCAGTTAAAACAGGGCTTATGTTCTTGGCTACAGCCCTAGATCTACACTGGCTTTTAAAAAGGGCATGCAGGACAAGGAAGATTATAGCTGAATTCATCACAGGCTTATTTGTTCTCACTCAAGGGCAGCTGTATTGGACTGGCTGCTTGTGTGGAATTACTTGGGACAAGAGCAGAGACACTTTTCCTAAAGCCAGCTTAGGTTCAGCAGGGTCACCTTCCACAGTACAGCCCAAACCTCATAAACCATCCTGGGCTGGATGCAAGTTGGCTCAGCACAACATTCTGAAGTCTCTGCACTAATTACGTTACCATCTCAATAATTTTCTTTGTAGGTACTTTATAGGTGGCCTTTTGGATTTTGTATTTACATGCTTCTGAAAGAAAAAAGGAAAAGCATTTGCATCTTGAGAAGAAAATTCCAATAGAGTTACAGAACATAAAGTTACAAAAGGGAAGTTTTTGTTGAGCTAAAAGGAAAAAAAAATCAAGTGTTAATACCGTTTTCTGCTTAAATATGCATACTTACACAGTATCACTTCATTCGTTATGGGCCCTCTGTTTTGCTCCTCAGTTCTGCCTGCTGTATTCCCCGAGAGCCCTAAATCCTAATTTGGTTGTTTTTAATTCATGCTACCATATTAAAGAACAAATATGAGAAAGGCTAAATTTCCCTTAAGATCATCAACAACAACAAAGCATTTTCAATGTTTTCACCTGAAGCAAAATGCTTTAGATAAACAAAATTGGTTTGTGTTTAAACTAAAAAAAAAAAAATTCTGCCTGAAGACATATCCAACTGACTCATTTAGGTGTGGCTTCAGTAGCCAGCTTACATCAGAGATCATACAGGCTTTTTGCCACAACTTTTATTAAAATTTACAATATTATCAATTCAGTAATATGGTAACAAAATGCATATTTCCACTACTTCACATACTACTCAGACAAAGACTTTACAGTAGTTCTGGAAGTCAGCATGTCAAAATTAATAATAAAAAATTACTAAAACAATTTTTAATAATGCAATTGTGGTAAATTGCACAGGACTAGAAGTGGTCATCTGGACTAATATCTACTCAAAATAAATCCACTCCAGCCATAAATTTAGACTGCTTGTTTATGACACTTTTTTGTGTGTGTGTGGGAACAAGGCAGGAGGAAATCAAAGTTACAGCTATTTATTAAACAGAACAATCTCCAGTCACTGATAAAGGATACGTACATTAAACAATTTAGGAGCCGTGTAACACGCACAGACTCCTGCAGGCCGACTTTGGTTACTGAAAGATGTCACATTCCATGTTGAAAAAGCAAGCTGCCAATTGCAAAAGCTAAACACATTTAGGAAGTTATTAGTTTATTTTCATTTTATGCCCGTAAAGTAGGGGCAATCTAACCCAAATTTGTCTAAAAATTTGCAGTTGAATAGATCTGGTATTTACTTTTAATAATTAAAGTCGTTAGGCTATATTCAGTACGATGTACAACCATTCCTTGCTCACGAGCTACTCTCATTTACATGTTTTTTTCTCATTTCAGTGGAGGCTTCAAAGTCAGGAAGATATGAAATGATAGCTAGACTGCAGTGTGTATTCCAGATTGGAACCCATTAAACATAAAAGCAGTATACCAACAAGGAAGCTCCTTGTTTTTCAGAAAGTATTCTACGACTTAGTTTTTAATGCTCAAGAATGGGGTTTTATATCTGAAAACTGAAATATGGGTGTCTAAATCATTTCAAGCAACTGTATTTTTTACCTGCTTTATTTCAGTTACTTTGAGCATGTTGGATTTCTAGTGTATAAACTTGAGTCAGGCTTTAAGAAAACAACAGTCCAGAGTCTGTCAGGTTCTGGAAGACTTCACATATGTGTGACAATGAAGTTTTGACTAAATGGGATTAGAATGGGAGCCAGACCTGCATGGGCACAGGTGGTTTTGTCTACGGTTACTGAAAAATGGAAGTCCACATTAATAGTTACCTTCTGGAGCGTTCACATCAGCACTGAGTTAGCTTACTCTAGGAGTTTTACCCCTTACAGATGTTATCAACTCCTATGCAAACAACTACTTTTATTTTTCCCCTCTCCTTTAGAAACTTTTTCTTTGCTACACATATGGAGCGCTCTCAGGTATCAGCGATTCTGCATTAATACTTTCAATTATGTACAACCTACATAAAGATGTGTCAGGTCATGGAATATCCCCATTACTGTTTTGATTACCTTACATATTCCTCCAGGTCCTACACCACACTACAGGCTCTGTTGTTACTCAAATTGAACAGCACAGAGCATGTTCAGCGCAAACCAGAAAAACACAGATGAGAAGTTTTCAAGTAGGATGTAGGTGCCTAAATCCATTAAAAACCAACCAAACAAAAAAAAACCCAAAAACCAAACTGGCCCATTTCTGCCTAACCTTCCCCCCCCCCCCCCCCCCCCCCCCCCAAACAGAAAGCTTTTTAAAGACAAGCCTAGCCTATGATTAGGGCCCTCTCATACATGATATAAAAGACTGAATTTTTATTTAAACCAAATTGCCATCACACAGGAGTGGGCAGCAGCACCACTGACAGTTTAAAAAGGAGAGGTCCCTGTTCAGGGCTCAGACCAGAGGGGAGGGTAGGCACTTCTCAGATTTAGGTTAACAGGGCGATCAGGACACTTAACATCTCTGGAGGAAGGAGGCCTGTACAGCAGAAGCCCAGAAAGCGCCTCCATTACCTGTATCTTTTTCGGTATCTACAGGAAGAGCCCAGGAAGACCAGCCCCTGCACTTGTGTGCAAAGTCAAGGACACACATGAAGTTCAGATTGCTACTGATCTAGTTTAAGAGACAAATTACCTCCGCTACCCTGCTTGGTTGAAAAGCAAATTAATTATACTACAAACAAACAAGGGAAGAGAGAGTACATTTCCCTTACTGAAATTATTCAGAAGATGGGACACCAAAGAAAAGTTCATAGCTAAATGTCTTATTTCTTGCTTCTACAGTTAAATGGTAAAGTGAGTCTAAATATAAAAACCTCAGTACTAGACTAGAAATTTAATTGAAAATATTGTCTAACTGAATTAATAGCTGCCCCTCAATTAGCATTTTGGCACATCTGAGTACATTACTTTTGTTACAGCTGAAAAATCTCAAAGCAGTCTTACTTCTGGTCCTAAAGAGAAGGTGTGCACACTGGGGGAAACAAACACACATTCACAGCATGAGCAAGTGCTCCTCTCTGTTCATTTGGGTTTGGCGTGTTAACAGACACCCGGGGGAAGGCGGCGGGGCGGGGGGGGGGGAATGTATCACCATGGTAACCAGGACATCTTGTTTTAGCATGTGCATTAAAAAACATGCAGGACAGAACAAATTAGTCACTTAGAAAAATATTCACTTCTGGGCAAAACTATTCATGAACAATGGAAATGAAAAGGTCTTGACATTGTCATGTGAGATAAGAGACAAAATTTGCTATTTTTCATTTTTGACAGCTGACAGTTTGAGCTGAGTTTTTTCTTGTAAGAATCAAATGCCTCCCTCCTCTGCCCTCTCTATGCTTCTCAAAGTACTTTAAGATATACTTTCCCATGTCTTAAGTTATTGCAAAAAATGGATCTTATTTAAGTTCTTAATGTATAATAAGTTCTTTATGAGTTCCAAGTGAGAAAGGAGGAATATATCTGGAAATGAAATCTCAACTTCATTTATATTATGAAAACATTTTGTGGATGGTGACTGCTTTATTTTTGCACCTCCCATGCTGCTGAGCAAATGACTAATAAGAAAAATAAGTGATTTGAGATTCACTAGCATTGCATAAAGGCGTATCAAAACTGCACAAATAACCAGTGTATTCCTATTACTCCAACTTTACTTTTTTTCCTGTCAGTTCATTTCATAATGGTATATAATCAGTAAGTCTAGTGTCAACTGTATTTCCTTATGACCACTCAACTACCAGAATTTTCCCTTTTAGCTAATCAACTCCATCTTGAACAAGTCAGAAAATGAAATTTCTTGCTTATTCATCTTATAAATGTCCTACTTGAGTGATCAAGTTCCTATTGCATTTTCTTAAGTCCACACATATACCCATTTATGACCCTTATAAGGAAACTTGTCATCGAGTGACTTGGCATGTGATATCACTAACAACCCATAAAACCTATCAGACACATCAGCGATGTTTCTCTCAAATGGACCTTCTTTTTCTAGCTGCACGTCTCAGCTGACACACATTTAGAAGAGAGAAAAGTTTTGTGATAAGTAATACCGGCTTTCTATAAAAAACACGAGTCTGCTATTGTAAGCAAACATTTGTAGTATTAAATGTATTATAAACATGACATTTTATCTTGCTGTGTGGCAGTGTTCACAGTGGTTTTTTTTATGGAGAAACAGCCTTGCCACCTTGTTTAATGGCTGAAAGCTAGGCTGAAGCTATTCTTAATTTAAGACAAGTCACATGTTTTAAACAGCTATATATATTATAGAATATATTGAAGAAAACAAGTTATACTTTTCACTGTTAGCAAAAATAGCTCTTTTAAAAATTTTTACTGAACAAGGCAATTTTCTATTCTAAGATTTCGAAGGCTAATATAAACCAAGTTTGTTTGCAGCCAGATAATTTCTGTGAAATAATGCTGAAAGTGAGAAATCTAGAACTCTTATTTTGCTTCCTGCTACTAATTGTCAGCTCTGGATGGCTTAAGTACAGAGGGAAGCCAGAAAAGCCATCTGTTTGGAAGAATGAAAAAGCCTAGTTGTTTTACTCATTTCCTGGGCAAAATGAAGAGCTGAAAGGTTTTCAGTGAGAAAACTGCTTAGGCTGCACTAAGCCAGATGTATATAGGGAATTCAAAAGGAATAAATAGAACAGAATTTTCTTAGTTCAGTATAAAATAGTTGTATGGCAAATATGAAGAAATTACTTGCCCCTTAAAGCAGATAATTTGTAAGTTTTCCTGCAAATTTTCCAAATCTCAGGTTTGCTTTTCCAAATGAAGTTTAATGATAAATAACATGATAATCAATAATAATAAAAAATAATCAAATGTTAGGACTATCATTATAAGTAAATGCCTGTAATACTGATTTGAAAGAAACTTCTTGGCTTTAGACCTTCTAAGAAAACCTAGGATATCTTGTGTTAGAACAAGCCAATCACTATATGAGATTTGAATCTGAGAAGCAGGATTCTTACATAATGCATTAGCATCGCACGTCAAATTATACCCGATTCCAGAAGAATAATTCAGGCCTAGGTGGGCACATCTAACTTTTGCTCCACAAGTGAAGATTGCTCCATCCACAAAATATATTTTACAGCCAAGCATATTTCTAACACTTTACGCTGATATCGCGCTGCCAGTGGGACATACCGCTACCTCAACAGATACTTAGATGAGATTACCCTGCTCTGGGGCTCTCTCTACCAAAATATAGGACCATACAAATTTACAAAAGGCTCTAAATATAAATTCTTTCAGATTTCACTGAGTGTTGCACTCTGCTGGAAGGACAGATTTCTAAGAGTACATTATTTTCTAGTCTCCAGAAGAGGGACTAACATACTACTACTCGTTAGCTCCAATCTTCTGACATGTCTGCCTTGATAGGAATTGACTTTTGACCAAGCTGTCAGCATAGCTCTGTTGACAGAACTGTAAGCATTCCTATGTGACTCCCAAGCAAAGCTAAACAGACTAGAATCTCAACATATTGTCAGGGAGAAGACATTCTTAATTAAATAAACCCCCTAAATAAGTTAGCTTCCATAGACCCAGCTGCATGCAGTAGGTTTGCAAGGTATAGTATGGTATCTAGACAGAGCAGTAAAATTCAAATGCATGATCTCTTTACCACTGTTGGGTGTGCAGCAACAATGGGTGTGGCTGTTCGCCCTTGAATTCAGATCTGGCAGGTTTGTAGTGTCTTAACCACAGAGAGTTTACCCTACAGCAGTTTTTGTCAAATAGACATTAGAGAATACCTTAAAACATGGTTTTGCTGCATTCAGGCAGCTCAACAGCTGACCATGACAACAGTGGCCAAATTGTTCTGAGTTTCTTTGATATGAATTAATAAAAAAAAGGTTTTGCCCTTTTTCATCTTATCTTGATACAGCTTTTGAATGGCATATGAAGTATCTAACTTACCTAGCAAACTGTCAGGCCATTACTGATGGGAAGGCTGACACCCATTACAGCAGTCAATTAAGTGTCACTTACCTATTTGAAAACAAAAAACAACCTTTATCGGATGGATCTACTCAAGATCACTATTTCAACATAGAACCAAAAATAATTACCGTAGTGCCTCCAGCGACAGTTCAATTAAGAGACTGGAGAAATATATATGTAAAAAAATAAATGCACATAATATCTCTCTCTATATATATATCTCTCTCTCTCTCGATCCCTAAACACAGGACTAATTTAGATTATACTTGCAGAAACAGCTTTCTGGACTATCCAGGTTAAACAATGAATTTGCACACAGAATTGTCTCCAGAACTTCATTCCCTAACATTCCAGTCACAGGAAAGGAAGAGATTGGCCTTTAAGTCAGTAAAAGTACAGCATAGGATAATTCTACAGCTAACAAGCAAGTCATTTTTTATTTGCTTTATTAAGCAGATGGACTGCTTAGCTCTCACCTCTGAAGAGCATTATAAAAGCGCCTTATTTTACTCCTAAGCAGTTCAGTAGCTCTTCCACTAATCTTTTTCCTTCCAATTACACTGTTCAGCTACATCACAATGCATGTGAGGCACTCTCCTTGAAGCTGGCAGTCCTGATGAACAACTAGCTATACTCCTTGCAAAAAAACTTCAGAAATTTAGAAAAAATCAAGCTTTGAGCTGCTAAGTCCCCCACACCTCCCATGCAGTTTTCTCCAGAGGAGAGGATTATAGTTACCAGATTGAACAGTGGGCTTTTAACAGCTCAAATCTAGATTCCCAGGCCTAAAATAAGGACTCCACTGGATTTTTCCCTTCTTGAAATGACAGCTTCCCTGGCACCCAAACACATTGCTGTGTTTCCTCAGCTGGAAACAAATGAACAAAGAATCCAAGTAGTCTGGTGGAAGGCTTATGGAAAAAAGTAGTTTCCACAGCCCCTTCCTGAGATGCATTCTTTCTTTGCTGTGAATCAGACAGCTCTTCACAGTAAAGGCTTCTCCTTTACCTATACTCTGAAGCATTGCCTTCCCTGCAGCATACGTAAGCCATCCATCTGGAGTTCTCTCACACTGTCATACTTTAAAAGGCTACTTCCATTTCTGTGGCATAAAATCCTTTGTAGAGCTCTCAAAGGGCTAAAAGCAAGACAGCCATCCCTTTGGGACTTTCTTGAACACAAACACATCTATTTCGTCTCTGTGAACTCAGGATTTATTTTTTTTAAATCATGACTAACAGTTGTAGTGTGAAGTTGCCTTTTACCATGGTGACAGAAGCATTTCAAACTCTGCTAAAGTGTCTCATTACTGATCTATCTGCATCACAGTTTAAGGTTATGTCTGACTACGGATTCGCAGACACACAGTGGAAAAAACTGACAAAACCGCTAAAAGAGTTCTACATTTCTAAAAGGCTACCTAAAGCCAGCACAAATCACCATTGCTAAAGCAGAGACAAATATTCCTACTCATCTAGGAAATAATTTCTGTATAATAATAAACAATATTTCCCCACTGAAAGTCTTCCATCTTCAGCATTCTTTTAAGTGAGAAGAACTTAGTTTTCAACACCAAGTCTTGTTGCTCTTCTCTACAGTAACCTCTCCCCAACTTGTGTTTATCATCATATAGCATCCAAAATTGGGAACAGTACTGATAAGATCTCACAACAAGCACAGCACCAAGTAGAGCAGAATAATTACCTCCTGTGCCACACATCTGACACTTTTGTCACTATTACCCAAAACAGGTTTTGTTTTGGTATCACTGGATTTTTAACTCTTAGTCAGATCTGCTATAATACCCAGAATACCTAGCACAGAACTGCTTCATTACCCCAACAAGCTGATGTCCCTAACACTCAATCCATTTTTCTCTTGCAAGTTTTACAGGGGCAGTCAGTTGCACCATCCAGATTAATAATGAAATCATTGAATAAATCTGTAAACCTGATCACCACATAGTGATTTAGCCAAGGAAACATTTCCCAGGCTTCCAATTAAGAACATCATGTAGGAAAAATTCTTCCTAGAGTATAAGGACTTTTCCATTGATATGTAGCTTCAGTACGTTAGACAACCTTAAGAACAGCCTACATGAGGTGAAACCTTGGGGGGGGCAGTGGGAAAGAGTTAAAATAAGACAGTATAAATCCAGGTTTAGTTTAGTCACTCTAATATGAAAAAAAAGGACCAAAAAATGGAGGTGGGAAATTAGAACAGCCTTTGACAGGCCAAGGTCAGCAAGTTACTATTGACTGTTCATAAGCAAGTTAACTTTACCTTAGTCAGTAAGACAAGTCTAGTAGAAACTGATGTGTTTACCTTGTACATACAGAGGTAACCTGGTATTAACTTTAAGCTGCCTCATGTACTAATATAAAACTGTCCAAATGCATTGTCAGCTATTGAAAGTCTCTGCTCGCTGTGTCTTTACATTTACACCTATGCACGCAGACGGCTTCTCAGCTGCTGCTGTCCCATGACCTCCTCTGGAATTTAAAGAACATTTACATACAAGTTCAGAAACTTAAAGGGGAGGCCAAGAGTTACCTGTGATAGAGTTTAAAATTGAAAAATATTTTCCTTATGCACCAGCCATAAAATCATTGGGTTCATACCCAATGTCCTTTTACCCCTCTTATGTGCACTTCTGTATTTTTAGCTCTAGCTCTTCTCAGTTAGGCTGAGGAAAATACTGGGATTTACATTCAGACAGAAGGGACTACAGGGCTCATTAGCAAGTACTTAAGGTTAGAGGACACTTTCTCTAAGACTCTTATAGGTGGCTTTTTAAACAGACTGGCTTTAAGTGCTTTACAAAGTTCAAAACCAGTTTGATTTTGTACTAGAGATAAAGTTACCCAGAAGAATGCTATGTCAGCATTTTCTTACTTCGGAGATAGAACTGTCAACATCATCGTCTAAACATAAAGTGGTCAAGAAATATAGTTATATGGGTGTGAGAGCAGTACCACGCCATTACTTCAGAAGTTTTTCTATTGATGTAGTAAATGAAAAACATTTAAGAAAGCTCTTCCCCACCTTCTTCCACAGTTTTTTTTTATTGATCCAGCCTTGAATAATGCTACTTACTTAGTAACAAATCAGGCAAAAACAAGAGCAAGTGCCATTCTGCATTCCAGTAAGACTCATTCAGTAAAGTTTTGCAATATATACATTTTATCCAGCTTCTGACATTAGAGGTCATCATGCCAAAGAAAATTTTTAACAATACAATAAAACCGTTCAGATGGAACTGTTTATGAATGTAATTCAAGAGACCAGACAATTTAATTTCTGAAACCCATATCACTCATGTCCATAATCATTTTACATTTCACACTTCATGCTCTCAAACATTACCCTAGAGAAGACTAAATCTTTTTGTCACATATACTGTTAAAGACACTAGCCAGGTTTATAGAGTTACAGAAGACTATAAGATGTAAAATTTAGTAGGTAATAAGTTATGACATTTGCTGACTAAAACAATATTCAATCTACACTAATGTTTAATCCATTCAAATACAGTAAGTATTTGGATGTTATATACTACCCATTTCATATACTTACAGTGCAAAATAAGTGAGAATTTTTTTCCTGAGCATTTAGGAAATTAAAATCCTTTTTCTTTGTCATTGACTGCAATCCATTTAAAATATATTCCCCATATATCTAGGCTTGCCAAGACTGTACAATTAAGACAGGCAAAAGTGTGTAGACACCAGAAGCCCAATCAGTAATCAGAAGGGTTAATGAACACCTTTAAATTTGTTCCCATTTTTCAAGTCTAAGGATATAACAGGATTTTGAATTATACCAAAAAGTTCAGAAATTACATTTTTTTTTCCCATTGACCACACACTGCAAAATGTACAAACCACATGCCTTCCAAAACAGAGAAACAGCCTCTATTTAACAAATTGTAATACATATTTCAACTTATTCTTCTGTAGTTAGTGTAATGCCCAGCAAGCTGTGCCTCCAACAGACATAAGGGAATAAAGCTTTTAGGAATGTTGTTTGGGCATTTTGTAAGGAAGCTGGATTCCTTACAAGTTCATCTTTTTCTCAGTAGCTACACACCATGAGTTTCTAATTCAATCTTCTCCTCTGTTTGCAAGATATCAGGTTCTACTGGAGGAACAGGTGGTCTGAGTATAATCTCTGGACCTCCACCATAGATTGACTGAAGAAAATTCCATGTTTCTTCAGATATTTGTCCAGAATCTGCACCTGAAAACATTTTTAAAATTTTAATTACTATTTAGAATAATTCTTTCATTATTTCTTTGAAGTCCATAACAGATACAAGAAGAAAAAAATATATTCAAATTTAAAACACTAATGTGAATTTCTGCTTTATCTTGCACCAACTACCAAACCCAATGACATACTTTGTGTTAACTTTATACTTCTTGATTCTTAGAACTACCTCCTCGAAACTATCCAGTACTGACCACACCTCAAGTATAAAACACATGAAGGTTCTCTAATAAACATCTTATCTGATACTTATCAGTCAAGCTGACAACTGGTACCTCTCGGTACACAGGAAATGATTCATATTAATGTAGGGATATGCAGTCCCATCAATTACACAGTAAAGTTCAAGGACTCAGAATTCTTGTTTCATCAAAGAAATTAATATTATAGTAAAGAATAAAAGTGTGAGAACCACAGTGAAACTCCCAGAACCCTAGAGAGAAACCACTCTTAGGACATTAACTGCCCCACTAATGCTTTTGTATGTAGCACTGATGGGTCTGCCTGATTTCTTTTTGTTCACCGATTAACATCTTTCTTATGATTCCACTCCTCTGGCTAGAGGTCCCTCTCCTGCCTCAGGTCAGCATCCAACAATCATTTCTAGTTTTCTGTAACCATTTATAGGCAAAGGCAAGGGAACATCAGCACATCACCCCTCTAGCTTTTAACACAAGGATCCTTTCTGATACAGTTGAAGTTATTTTTTCCCATTAATCTAGGCAGAGAAGACAAATTTCTGTTTTATCTGAATAAACCTCCTCTTCTTTAAGCAACTCATTAAAAACCTGCCTCATAGTATCTAATAAAGATATTGGGACAAACTTGTCCAATCTGTCTTGTTAAGCCTAATTTCAGCATCCTCCTACTTTTAAAAAAATTAAGGAAAAAAAACCTGCCATAACAAGGGGATTTTTCTCCCTACCTCATATTTTCTATCCTCACCACCGGCCCCAGTGTGCCTACTACTGTACTTTATGTATAAAAATCTTCCAAAGAGGAAGGGTACAGAGAGCTGCACATTTCATTACCTACACTAACCGAACCATGCAAAGCTTCATCTGGAAGTGACGGTGCAAATCCCATGCCAGTACTAACGATGTTGAACCTAAATGAGTAAAATTGAGGCATATGTGCTCAAAAAATAACGCTATCTCTGTAGGCACAGGAGTAGATCTTCACTCCCTTATCCAGCTTTTCTAATTCCAGCTTTTCTAATGGTCAGGTTCAACTGAACAGGCACAGTCAACTAATGCGCTGGGATCAGGACCAGTGGATCACCGAAATACGTAGTACTGTACACTGCTTAGTAGCACTCCCAACTCTTTCTCATGACTTGAGACAAGTTTTCTACAGCCTATTCATCTTCATTTCTACCCAAGTTCTAATCTAAATCAACACAGCTGAAGTTACGTCAACAACTGGCTAATCTGCTATCAGTTATTGGTTCTAAAACGATTTTGTATTTTGCTACATGTCAGTTAGATGCTTTATACCTTGTATTTGAATTCTGCAGTAGCGCTCAAATCATTAAAGTGTACTGCAAAACTCCTGAGTGCAAGAACTCACTTTTTGTTTTTTAAATTCTTCATTAAGCTGAGCTACAATGAATTCAAATATTCATAGGAAGTCTAAAGTCTTCATAAAGCAGGCCATATTATAGTTTTTTAATCTGTACCTACAAACTGCAAATAAATGGTATTAAGCATCTGACTGAACAATAACAAAGAAATATGTATCTTTGCATGCTACAGAAGTTTTTGCAATGTACAGTGGCAAATAACTTGCAGAAAAATGAGCAACAGCATTTACTTACTGTGGTTTGTTTCCCTGTGTCAGAAGTAGCTCTCAATTAAAATTATGTTTCCAGATTCAAATAACTACATACAGATATATGACAGTCTAAAAGCCAAGCAATTTACGTTAAGAAAACCCAAATCAAGCCAAGAGATACAAAGCCAAAGAACATTTTCACCATTTTAAAGTTATTCTGCACCTCCTCCTACACTCTCATCTGTACTTGGATTAGTCTGTTACAGATACTAATTCTCCATTTTAAGAATAAGCTGCTCCCTCAAAAATGGGCACAACACAGACTCACTAGGAATTGCCATTTTATGATAACAGTTAAAAAAAGATTTAATGACTTTTCAAACTTCAGCAAATACATCATAAGGAGCCCAAAGCTGCAGCAATACTTGACACCTACCTTGTTTTAGCACAGCATTTCCGCATTTTGTTACTGCAATCTTAGCATTATCAATAGGACCAGGAGGATCTAGTATGACAGAAAGATTATTAATACTGGGAGAGCTGAAAACAAATGGCAGGTTGGAGGGGCTATTTTCACACAGAAGGAGAACAAGCTTGTTTGTTTACTGCTTGTTCTTGTGCTGCTTAACAGTACACTCTCAAGTTGTTAAAAGCTAATTGGAATTTTAATTGAGCAAGATTTTTAAAGCATCCATGATTACATTAAGTCTTCGAGCAATGTAAAACACAAATTAACCCTAATTCTTACCCCTAGCAAAGTTATCATAGAGCAGATTCAGACAAGACACTAGAACGTTTTATCAGTGTTTCGATTTCAAAACTTTGGAGGCATCTGAAGTAGGCTGAAGTGATAGTATTATAGTTGTTACTCAGTTCTGAGTTTAGGTTGTGACAGGGAGGCCACCTTTCCTCCAGAAGCAGTAGCATTATCCATCAATTTAATTTGCGCAGCAAAATCCATCCTCCCTTGTACTTAGTTCCAATTTTCCTGCTGCTGCTAACAGCAAACCCCTGGAATACAAGCAACGTTCTTTCCACAACTATCCCATTATCCATTCGTGTGAATTATTTGAGTATATTGTGTAATTTTGTTCCTGGATCTATTTGTTACCTATAAAACCTGTGTCTTGGATGTTCCGTTTAAGAGTTTTTGTTGCCTTCTCTATCTGTTCTCCCTACAGCCTTCTACCAAAGCAGAAACTATTTACTTAAACAATACCACTGCATGACAACAAAAAAAGAAAAAATTACCCATGTTTTGAAACGGAATATAACTTACCACTGTCTTTGCCCTTTACAAATCCTTCCCATTCTCTGAACCATTGCATACTGATGCAGTAAAATGTTGATGGAGATTCTTCTTCCTGGAATGCTCTATTAAGCTGAAAGGAAAAAGGGTCCATGTTTTTCTGCTTTTTTTACTTTAAATCACTTAATTCTTTTAACCACTGCATTTATTAACTGCATAAGATGGCACTGCTACAGAACATTGCAAAGAACTATTGACAATCAGAACAGTAAACATCTGGTGAATTCCTGAGGTGAGATTTTGCTGTAGCTGTAGCCTTCGTATTAAAAGATGATTTATTCTTTACTTGAGAATTTATTTATTTTTTCCTGAAAACAGCAGCAAGTTCCTCTTAAGCACAAGTGCTTACTCATCAAACGCTACTGGATAATTATGGTGAAGGCTGAACTTTCAAGCAGCAAAAGAAAGCAGAAAAGTTATTTTTGTAAAATAAAATCCCTCAGTGTTTTTAAAGATTTGCTCCATAATTGTAAAGAAGGTTCTGTGTGTGATGGACTATATCTTCATCTATGTTTGTTGTTCTTCTAATACTTTGAACAGATGCCAGTATGATTCCAAGCAAGGCACAGTGAACTAATGCGCTGGGACTTTTAATGACTTTTCTTTGCTTCAGTTTAAAGGAAACAAAAAACCCCAAACAACCCCCTACCCCAAACAAACAAACCCAAAAAACCCCACCCCAAACAAAAATCACGAAATAATTTTTTGTTCCTGCTATTTTAGAATTAAAAAAGAAAAAAAATCACATCCTGGTTTTCTGAGTTTCTGTTGCAAGGCAATGACAGTGACTGGATAAATTACAAAAAACACCTAAGTAAAGAGTCTCAGTTACATTTACCTAAATTTGCTTCTATCATTGTAAGAAAAAAATGTATTTTATAATGAAGATTTCAGGAAGTTTAACATTTTATTCTTTTTCAGAGACTACTGATCTTTTCACAAAGTTATTAAGAAACGTGCAAGAAGTCACTTAAGCCTTTAAAACCACTATCTTTTAGCTCTGTAACAATAGAGCTATACTTCCCCCTTCAAGCCACGAACCCAAAGCTTCAGCATAACCTCTTAAGGTTTCAAATGGAATAAGTTTTGCAATCATTCTGGAAAGTAACCTTTACAGAGGATAACAGAAATTTTCTGTCTGCTAATCAGCAACAATACTTGCACAACAGTGCACATATTATCATTGTTTATACTGGAAAAATACCGATTGCTAAAGCAAAGGAGGTAGGCTCAGTGTTGTTAATAATAATTACTATCCAGTGGTAACCCAGACTAAAGAAAAATCAATTACCACAAAGTTCAAATAAGAGTTAAAATATGGAAAAGCTGACACAATCCCTGAAGTGTGATTAAAGCACAGATAGAACTGAAACAACAGCTGCAATTTTATTTTCCTCCCTCTCATGAGCTAAGATAGCAGAAATGGGACTCCAATATCTCTGCACTTATTTTTACTGAAAACTTCATAACACATTTTCCATTTAAGAATTAAAAAATCATTACTACTAGTTTTTTTACCAGACTCATGCGCATAATCTCTAAGTAATGAAAAATATAGTAGCTGGTTGATATTAATTTTATAAATCCATTACAATACTAAGGTATTTACTTCACACTGAATTATTTATGTTTGTGTCTCAAGTGATATTTTTAAAATTAGAACAAGAGGTAAAGATTATGATTAACTTTTTGCTGATACCGTATTATTGCACTTAAACCTTATTAGATTGCACAGAACAGACCAATGGCAGTGTATAAAGAACAACTGCTCATGTGGCTGCACTGTTTCCACACTATAAAAAAGCAATTTAAGAAACACATTAAATATTTTCTGTAAGTACATTTCCTTATAAACAGTTATCTGGGATATCATAAGAACATTACTGTTGCCAAGGGGAAAGAAGGGATTCTATATCAGTATACAGATATTTAATAAAGTCCATTTGTTACAGGAATCACCTATGCACTTCTGGCAACCCCTTGGGCCAAGTCATGAATATCAGATGATGTCAAAAAGCAGAATGAATAAGTGTTTACTTTTTTTACCCGAATAAACATTTCCAATTCATTTTTCCTTCTTTTTTCAATTCTTTCAGACTCTATTTGGCAGGTGTGACAAACATACAGATGGTTAACAGCTGGTCCTCCTCCATACCTGCAGTAAAAATTTAAAAAAAAGACCAAAAAAACCCCCAACATTAACCTTGTGGCAAATGCCATGTAAAAAGATCATACACCTGTGGACATCACAAGTGTCAACCTCTTACAAAACGTAACAGAAGACTGATACATGCCAGTCACACTGATCCACAAATGCCATAATTTATTTTCTCAGTAAGAATTTGTACTCCGTCCGAAGACATAACCCACCTCCCGTGTTCTGACTGCCTAAAGCCTGAACAAACCGTCTCAAACTCTGCCGTATCGCATGCTTCAAAAGGCGTTACTATGGGAAGAACATGTCAGTGAGCAAGTGTTCTGGTATATGTACACACCGTGTGTGATTTTATTAAAAGCCTCTAAGAAACAGCTCATGGAAATGTTCCAGCCAGTTCTATCTTAACCACATTCCTCTATTCCACTGCAGGCTCTTCATCAGCTTGCTACCTCCGACACCAACCTCTAAACTTGTTTATTGTTTTGTTCTTAAAAAGTAATTCTCCATGACCCTCCCCTCCATTATTTTCCTTGTGTGAAACCGCATACATGGAAGTCTTCAGGGGCACTGTTACTGAGAAGCAGAGCAGAGATATATCCAGACACACACACACACACGTGTGTGTTTTAAAAAAAAATATATATATATGCATCACTATGAACACGGGCAGCATTTGCTAGCTGAGAAAATACAAGCCTGATAAAGAAGATATTCTTGAATGATTAGCAGCCTTAAGAGACGCATTTACTACAACAGAAAGGCCAGGTTAAAATATGCATTGAGATAAGGATATTCCGGGTTCTACTTCCTAGCTGAATAATTATTTGTCAGAGCTGTGTTCTCTTCCAATACATCATATTTTATACCAAAAATCTTATGTTAAATAAAATGAGAGAGGGCTCTTAAGCATAGCAACATGAATTAAAGTTCAAAATATGAAAGTTGCTTAAGCAAGAGTGAAAAATAACTGTTTACTTAGTGAATAAAATTAAACAAATATCTGCCATGGAAGGCATTGCCTTCTTTTTCCCTTTTAGTCTTGTATGTTTGTCAGTGCATAAGAATAATTTGGGATGCTATATTTTTCCCCAAATATGGAACTGTTGTATTTTAACTGAAAATTAAAGCATTATTTCAATACAACACACTAGTTTTTTGGTATGTACTCAATCATCCCAACTTATAGACATCTGTTTCATAAAATGCTCATCTACCACTTAAATTGCGCCTCTGAAGATGACACTTTGACTTTAGTCTGCACTGATCAGTTCACAAGTTTTTAACTGAAATAGGTCAAGTATGGGTTATACTATATTATCCTGAAGTACATGGAATTGAATAGAAGTGCCACATGAGCAGCAAAATGTGTCTGGGACATGGACTGGCAACTGGCATCCTAGACAGATATCTCCTTTTCCTTAACACTATCTTGGTAAAAGTCAGCTTCCACCATAGTTGGCTTCCTCACCCTAAATTCCTGCAGCCTTGGCACTCTCCCATAATTCCCAGATAACAGCAAGACAAGAAGAAAAACATGGTTGCTTCAGAGCTCCTCTGTGTTGAAAGGTGCACACGCCAGTCAGGAAGACAGACAGAACAGAGATTTAAATGTATAGAAAACACGTATCAGTTGTTGCTATGTGGTAGATTACTCTCAAAATGTGGAGGATGATATAATCTCTGGGACTTCTATGTTTCTATCAAATGACTGAAGTTCATCAACTTGTTAGAAAAGTTTATAGAGAAGGGAAATCAATGAGAAGTTTAAAAACCTCTTCCTTTAGATTTAACAAGTATTTCTGCATACAGAAAATAGATAATGCCTTTGTTGGTTGGAAGAAAAAAAAAATCAGTACATCTAGGAAAGTGGAAATAAGCTGGAAATAGTATTGTGTCTGTTTTTCGCTTGTGTCCATTGAAACTTTAAAAGAAAAAAACCCCAACCCTTTAGTTATAGTGCTTAGGTGGCAGAAAATCAACAGCTAAATATATTTAATGCAAGTGCAATACAGAGTCCTTAGGTCATCAGCAAAGCTCTTCTGCAGCGTTTTGTTACTGCTGAAAAAGGAGACACATCTTGTAAGAATCCCTCCGTTATAAGCAAGCACAAACCTGACCTACATTAAAAGCGTGGACTAGTTATACAGAACACTTAGATATAAGTTATTTTGAAGCAGTACTGGCAGCTGAGGCTATGGATTCAAAGCCAACGTAAAAGAAAAGCTGCCTCCAGCCAACAAGAGAACAGGAAGCTGATACAGAGAGCTCTTTCAAAATACTGCTTGCAAAGCGTACTTTTGCTGACCTACTTTGTGTCATTTTGTACATACCATATATGTTTATTGATTTAATACTCAAGTATTATCCCAGTAACACACTATTTTATGTAGGCTTTTAGCATTACTTTGCACAAGCAAATTACACAAATTGACTGTTTGCAATCCCTTCGCTTAGCTTTGTGCCTAGAGTATTTTTTTTTTTTTTTCTGAGCCACTAAATTCTTAAGTCTGTTGTTGCTTGGCACATGTTTGCTCTCAAACCGTATCACTGGATTTTTTCCCATTACAGTACGAAACTTACCTGCTGTACAGATTATCCCATATATTTTGAGGTAGCATTACAACTAGGTCCTCTATGAAGTTAGCTTTGTGTGGAGGAACACCTGAAAAAGCAACAAAACAAAAAAAGAAAAAAGGAGAAAAGTTGTGGATTTTATTGGCGGGTAGGAGACTATGTTAGAGGTCTCTGAATAAAAAAAAAATATAGCCTTTCAATGAATTCAGAGAAATCACATGACAATTTTTACCACAATGTAATCTATTACTGTATTTAAAGAGACCTCTCCGATTTTAGTCTGTTATGAGACTGAAAAGTTTATAAAAAGCAAAAAAAACTACATCAAAAATTAAAAATGAAGGGCCAGAATACTTTTTAGATATTGATTCCAAAATGCTTCTTAAGGTATACAATTAAAATATTGAAGAGCGCTTAAATATTTTTTTTATGCTTGTAAACACATTAGCAAACTGTCTGTTCAAAATTCACTTATTTGCTCTAGGCCTTTTTTAATTAGTTCATACAATACGAATACCTGAAAGTACCAAAATTTTGAGGGAGGCAGGAGGAGAGCCTTGCAGAATTAGAAACACTGAATTGAAGCACATGGTAAACAGCAATCTGCTATGCAGGAATTCTTTGAATAGGGAAAATCTAGCAGTTTGGGCACTCGTACAAGAGTCATCTGCTGTAACCCTGCAAAAGGAAAGCCACAGCCACAGGGGCTCACGGGTACATGTGCCACAAATTGCTTAAAGCGGCACAATATTCCTGTGTTAGAAGTTTGGTTCAGCAACAGGGGCAGCAACTCTAACTGCTAATCTACAACAGCTGTATTTTTATTAGAAAAATAGGTATAAGAACACCACGTAGTAACAATTTCTTGGAATGTTAGCACTCCAATATGGATAATTCCCCAAATACATTTTCCTTAATGTAACGCTTTCATTAACATTTAGCACAAAGTACAATTTTTATGCTCCTAATCAAAATATACAGAATTACTACTCTATTTTCACACTGCTATGCACCGAATACTCTGCATCAGAACCATTTCTTGTTCTGCAGCTTTCAAACCTTCTTGTTACTTCTAGCACGTAGCTGAGAAAAAGATTTATATTAGCAAAGTATTAAGGATGATGATAAAGTGACAGGATTTTTTAAAATGGGAACATACATGTTTAAGAAGCAAGCAGATAAGCCAAACTGTTCCTCTTTAAGAATCAAGAAAGCTTATGAACAAAAAAATCAAATGCACAGAGAAGAGGAAAAAAAAAAAAAATAGGAGAAATTCACACAGTATCTTTTCCAACTAGTCAGCCACTAAAATGGGAGAAATAATTTACTTAGGTAAATCAGAACTACAACTTCTAATAAGTTACAGAAGATATAATATGAACATACTCTTTTCAAAATCCTTTAATTAAAACAAGTTACATCCCAGTATAGCTACAAGGTGACAGACAAATTCTTTTTAAATGATACTTAGTTACAGTCTCACCTCCATGCATACAGAGAAAGTCATTATTTGAAATTGGTCCTGGCTCTGCAAAAGTCTTGAATTTATTTAACCACTGTCTGGAAACATAGAACTGCAGAAGACTTGGTTCCATCATATTCAGTAGACCTGATATCCTCCGTCTCTCTCTCTGTGCTTCTTCACTGCTCTTTCTATTACCGAAATAGAAACCATTAAACAAATATACATCCCCGTGTACAGTGCAGATAATTTACCCTGTGAAAAGAAAACTCCTTTCAAGTAAGTTAGCTGGGCCATGTCTATACTGCAAAGCTCTACTAGCATGAACTAGTTGACTTAGCACACGAAAGAACCCGCACCTTTTATACACAGCCAGAGCCACCATCTAAAGGCGTGGCAGGAACCTAGACTGTCAGATTACAGAATGGTGTGTCACAGGAGTCAGTACAGTTAGTGCAGAGTGGGAAGGGCAAAGACCACTTGTTCTGTTAAGCCTATGCTTGTCCTTAGTTCTGACAGGCCATGGCACAGGTGTTATCATGCTTACAAGAAAACTTTTGCCTGCTTAGTTCAACAACTCAAAGACCCCTGACAGTTCCCATTCAACCTACCAGCCCAAGAAAGCAAACAGCTGCACTGCAGAGACAGCAGACTACACTGCAGAAGTGATTACTGCCACAGAAGAAGATAAGGCTGTGCCCACCTGCCCATTTCCTTTATGCATCTTTTGAGCTAGAGTTTTGCAAGCTGTACTCCTTGGGCAGGTGTTCCTTACTTACTGTTCAACCTTACTTCTGAAGGTAAGTAGATCGGGTGATTCCCCTACTTCTCCTGTATCCCCCTACTTTTCTCTTTGAGGCTGTTGCTTCTGTCCAGCTGGAACTATGTCTGCTGTCCTGTTTTTAGATTGAATAGAATCTCTCTTCTCCAAAAGCAGGTTTGAACCATTATTCCATCCTCCAAAACCCTGACCTGAAACTTCACTCAGCATCACAAAAAGGCTGGGCCAGCTCAGTTAATTTATGGCGTCACAGTTGACTCAAATAGCTGATAGAAAAGCTCCAGGTAGGCCTAATGGCTATAGCAACAAGGCTATTTAGAGTATAGGAAAACAAGACTAAAAGAGTAGGAAAACACTTAAATGCTATCGACCTAATTAAAGTAAGAAATTTTTATCTGAACAGGTAATGTAACAAAAACCTTAAAAGTTTGAAAATGAAATTCAGGTAGGTAAGTTCGCTTTCCAGCTGCCGTTTAAAAATGCATGCGTATCTCCACAAAGCTTTCTAAAGCGTGCTGAAATAACATCTATTTTGTGTGTGTGGTAGTGTTTTGTGGACTATTTTCTGAAACCAAATTTTATGAATGCTATTCTTTTGTTATTTAATATGTTTGCCCAAAATCAGGGACAGTGTTCTTTCTTAGCAATTCAGCATGACTTCCACGTTCCTTTTTAAAAGACCCACTGAGTCAGACTCACAGGCTTAGCTCAGACAGTGGCAGGTACAAGTGCTCCTAATGAAAGTTAAAACATTCTCAGAACACATCTCATTTCTTGTGCAACTCTGACACAATCTATTTCACAGTCAACTTTTAGTGGAAATTTTCTGGTACTGACCTCAGTATCAGAAATTTAGAATTTGAAAATTGAGTTCAGTCGCTTTTATTATTTCAAGTACAAAAATGCCTTAGACTGAAGATGATAATAACATGATTTCTCGCATTTCATTTCAACTTTCAGGGAAAGAACAGCCTATAAACTCCCTGAAATTAAATTACAACATAGTAAAACCTCTGTTGTTCCACATCCCATCTGCTAAAGACTTTCCACAATTCCCTTTAGAGCCCTAACAGCTGGAGTCTGTGTGCAAAACCACCCCATGTGCAGAATTCCATTCCTCTAATTGAAAACAAGATAATTGGTGGCCAGTTCTAACAGTTGCTTAAAGTTCTCTTTCTACCCACCTTACTATATTTATGCAGATTTAATTTTAATTTTAAGTTCTATACATGTTTTAGCAGTGACAGAGCAAGTGTTAAGGTCATAACCAAATGACTACATCTCTCTCCCGCATAGGCTTTTCTGGTTGGTCAAATTCTTCCATTATCATTCTTGCGGGGCAGCTGATTTCTGAAAGCTGCCCAACTGCTTAAAAAGTTATTAACACACCTAACAGGAGTATGACTGTACTTTTAATATCTTACCTGTAGAAGAGAACATAGGCTTCTGCATTCTGCACTGTGGATTCTGAGACTTCTGTGACACTCTGGTCATCAAATTCATACCACAAATTATTTAAATTGTTGCGACAATAAGCTATATAATGTCCGCCTAGAGTGTCAGAAGCAAGAGTTATTAAAAAGAGTCCAGAGCTGCCCATTTTAGTTCCTTTTCATGTATTGCATAGTAAGTCCAACAAAAGCAAGTCTTAACTGGGAGAAACATTAGGTCATTAGCAAACAGGATCTGGATATTAACTTCTCTCAAACCCAGGATCAGCGTTTTCTTTTTCCCCTGATTTTCTATCAGCTAGTGGGAAGTTGGATACCACTTTATACCACTTTCAGCATATTCTTGAACTCTTCAAACAGCTTGTTGTCTAATGTACTCCTGGGCCATGATATTCAAATCAAGTAAGACTGACTGAACAATTTACCCTAACCAGTTTCCACAAACTCCTTTCAAATCTTTGGATGCTTTGTAATAGAAATCAGCGTAGATGTCTAACGGCTACATGATATCAAGACCATACTTTTCTGTTTTGAAGACTATTCATAATATATTTTAAACTATTACTATTTTAAATGCACATTCAACTGTTAGTAATTAAATAATCAAATATCTACTAAACTGATTACAAAAAGCATCATTCAGCAAGCACTAAACAGAAGATGAAAGAGCATCCAGAAAAAAAATGGAAACCACTTCATCTAAACAATGGATACCTTTAGTCTGGGGAGTAGGAGGGGGTTAGTAGCTTCTGTAAAAGTCTATGAAGTTTCTGACTTGAAACTTTTCTCTCTCCTATTTTCCGTATCTTGTAAACACGGAAAGCACTTGGGCAGGAACAAGCTTGACATATAGCAATAAGATGTTTATTCAGCTATTCATCACTACCCATAAATAGCAGCTACTGCCTGTTTTGGAGTTAATTGGCAGCAATCATCCAAGAGAACACCTTTAAATAAAGTTATGGGCATCTTTGTGGTGCTTTGTGAACTCTTTCCAAAGAAGTAAGGCATACAAAGCATCAAAACTCTAGACAAGCAACAGCTGTGTAGAACAGCCCATCATCTGGCATCTGCTGGCATGTAACATTATACATACTATTGAAAGAGAATAGTATAAATGTACAAATAGTTCTTTCACTTAACATTCCAGGATCTTTTAGGTTTTTTTCCACCTACAATTTCATTTAGGTATGCCATACAATTTCAAAGATGTGTCCACTCCTTAAGAGCAAACCATCTTATGTTCAAGGTAAAAAACACAGCATTTATCTTTCATATTATAATTACCCATGCTCATCTATTTACCCTTCAGTATATGGATATCATCCTTAAACAGAAGTGCTGATGTGAATATCAGCTGCAAAGACAAAATAATCAACCTCATACTTACTGCTGGCAGTTCCATGATGGCAGATGACAGATAGAAGATCATAAGTCACTATTTGAGCTGGACTGTCCTTTGCAAGGAAAGGTTGAAGATCAAGGCCTTCCAATGGAAAGGACACATGGGTCCCAATTTTTGTGGAAAACATAAGTTCATGTCTAAATCTTTTGAGATGAATGCACAATATCTGTAAGAAGGATCAACGGATTCACTCAAGAACTATACATTTGATATTTAATAACTACACTGGGCATGTCATCTGTTCCTTTTATCATCCCAAAGGGATCGCTTTTCTCAATGGCCTGAGGCAAATATCAGAAGCTCTGTGTGCCACAGTTTTGGGTTTGTTTGTTTTGCTTTGTTTTGTGGTTTTTTTTTTTTGGTGGGTTTTTTTTTTTGTGGTCTTTTTTTGTTGATTGGTTTTTTGTTTGATTTTTTTTAAAATCAATTGCAGCTCAAGGAGTTAGAAATGGATTTGTAATTATCGAAGACTTATCTTACTGACAGTGTAAGAAAAAAAAAACCAACCCAAAACAAACCAAAGAAACAGTCCTGAACAGTTACTAACACTGATGCAGCAATAAACAACATACCTTTCCTCCTCCTCAGTGCACCTATTGCACAATCTTGTCACAAGGGACATTAATTCTCACTGATTACTGCAGCCATCAACTCTTGTTTTGAGGTATAAGATTGGATTACTTTTAAAACGTAAAGTTACAAGCATCACTTATAGCAAAGATTTCCAGTCTGGCTGTGGTATAAGTCTATAATTTACAGTATAAATAAGTTCTACAGGATGACAGTAACAACATTGAAAAAACCCCACTCTTCTAACTCTACTTTTCATGTACAAGGTTCACTTTCGTACAGGGTGAATAATCAAACATTGCTCACATTCTTAAATGCCATTATGAAGATATGCTTTCATCATATAACATTATAAACACAATTTACTCCATGCAACTCAGTCTTACCACATTCCTAATCATGCAGAAAAAAGTGCTTTAAAGTGCATGTAGTAACAGTACCTCAGGAAATTTTTGCACTTTGCAGAATTTCACTCCATTTCTCAACCTAAGCAAAGGAAACAAACAACAAAACAACCAATACTTAGTTCTGGAAAGGTTTTATTTTCTTGTGCTAGATCAGCAAAAGTCTAAGCTGAACATTATATTAGTAAACCCAAAATATTTCTGGAATGTAGACTAGACATGGAGTAGCCAAAACGATACAAACAATGATGCTTCAGAAGGAAAGACAATCTGTACTGCTGAAAAATTCAAAGCAGCACGTACGGATAATCAAGTTCCATCTAGCTTAGCTAACAGTTTCTCTTAGCATAAAGGAAAGAACTAAGCTTCATGAAAGCTAATTATTCAGCAAAAGAGAAAAAAGAAACCAACTAAGTTTATTTAAGAAATTACCTACAGCAGATGACCAGTTACATAGCACGGAATGACACTCTTTTTCCTTAAAGGGCTTTGAGCGGTCTTCAGACCATGTCTGTTTCTTGGTTCTTTGTTCTTTAAAGCCATAGTAAATTTATTTATTTTTAACATCCTTGAATGACCCACTGCATATCAATAAAAACTTGCTAGTAACATAAAGGGCTAAATGTTTTTATTTTATCAATCAAAACAATTTAGAAAGGTGTCAAATTGTAAGGAATGTGAAAAAGAATTAAGTACATTTGGTTTGCAATTTGGGATGGTGAGTCAGTGTTTCTTGACTCCTGCACCTTTGTAATCCTAAATTTCTGACAGCCAGAACACAAGCATCAACAGATTAGTAGTACTGTGACATATCCAAGAGAAATAAATCCCTCTTGACTAAAAGAAGCATTAAAACATTCAAATTAGGACAAGTTAAAACAAAGGAAAAACCAGCTTACTTCTTACACCTTCCACAGCTGTACATGTTATCACCTGCAAATATCAGGGAGAAGAAAAAGAGCCATTATTCTCTAAATCCAAGTAGCTATCCATTAAGCACATATATTTGATATATAAAAGTTTCAAGGGAATTTATCTGTAGGTTGCATTCAGTATTTAAACAGTCATAAGATTGTTGATATTGAAAATAAATAGAAAGGTTCTTAGGTTTTATGCTTTCAACTATGAAGCACTACAACATAATGCAGAGAGACGATGCTATATAATTTAAAAAGGAAATAATTCACTAAGTCCAAATTAGGGTTATGAAAATGAGTATTAATACAGTGGTTTTGGAAATTTTTATGAGCCTTCAGTTGATACCATTTCATTAAACCAAATTCAGATATACTTGACATTTCTAAAGCAGCTTTCATGGGCATTACTTGCCTCAAATATTCAGTTGAGCGAGAAGCTTACCTTTTTGAAATGAGTGATCCCGTAAGAGCAAGGAATGACTGTATTACAGTCTAACAGGTGGCCTTTGTTTAATTGCATGAAGCTAAGGTGATGATTAATCATCTTATTGTGATAGAAGGAAAAAAACTCAGAAGAGATATGTTCATGTAATTAACCTCTTACCCTTGAGCTCATCTCTGGCGAAAAAGGCAGCAAGACAATCTTGTAAGGTTACAACTGGACCCCAAAACCAGCTAGGAACACATGAGACAACAAACCTGAAACATCATTGACAGAAAAGAAAGAAAACCAACAAATGTTCTGCCAGAAGAGCAGAAACTGGAATTTCAAAATAGATAAATAAATAAAGCAAGGTAAATATTATTTACCTTTTGAAATATTCCATAAAAAAAGCTATCCATCCCTGGGGGGCATACGCTTCTCCACATGACCCTGCCTTGACTAGAGATGTCTGATGACTTGCAGAATGGAGTTTAGCAAGATCCTCCTTACCTGGGATAGGCAAGGACAGATCCTGAAAAGTCTCCAGGGTTACAGACAGCTAAAGAATGAAACAAATGAAACAAAATGGAGTTAAGCTTGAAGAGTAACAAAAATTAAATTGAATTCTGTAAAGTTCACCAGTAACTATTAAGTCACCAAATAGCTGAAAATTCCACTAGGTAGCAAATTAATTATAAATAAGGAGATATAAGAAGTCACTTTCTAAAAAAGAAGGGAAAAAAAAACCACCCCACGTTTCAGAGTGAACTTGCACACTGTTATCACTGAAACTTTTTTTAAGTCGTCGTTCATTATTTGTCTTCTTACTAGTCATACAAAGCACCATGATTTTTGCCTCAGGCTCCTGTTACACAAACAAGTTTCAGAAAGCTTCAGCCCATTGTTTTGACAGTATTTTACTCTGACAGTACCTTGACCTGATGTAACTGGAGCCACTGCAAGAGAGACCGAGCCGTGCATTTTCTTTTTCCCATGCTGGATTTAGTGATTACATAGTCACAGAGTAAAACATCAAGCAAACTTCAGAAGTTTTTTCGTTTGGTTTGGTTTGTTTTAACTGCCTCACCAGATTAGCCTGAGGTCTCAGTATTCTTAGATCTAAAGTCTAAAGCAAGGGAAGCAGGGCATGCAACTGTGTCAGGGTTAAGTTTAAAGTTTATATTGAGAAACTCGTCCCCAGTGCAAAGGCTTGGATATCCAACACTTGATATTATTGCTCTGAAGCTAAAGTGGTCCACTAGACATGTTTAGATAAATGACCTTTTTTTAAAGGATCACGTGTGCTGTTCTAAGTAATCCTGTGAGCAAACAGTATAGGAAAAAATCAACTGCTCCTATACTGCACCACATCTTGCAGTAGAGGACAACTTCAGAAAGCAGATAATCATTCATATAACCTGTAAAAGTAAGTGTCTTTACCTGGATTTTTTGAAAGACATGAATTTGCTTAGCCTTGATCTACCCAATACAACTGTTATAGCAGTATGATTGGACTACTGTCTTTTACTTTTCTTTGTAGCATTATGTACCTGAGAATTTACTACAATAGTAGGCATGCATTAGGTTATTCAGAATATTACTGAAACTAATTATACCTAAGTGAAGTTGAAGAGCAAGCCTCTTTCTCCATCCCTGCTGTAAACCAATTCTCAAAATGTTATTTTTTGGTCTGAGTAAATATCCAGCTCAATGAAAGCAAACTAGTCTAAACACAAAGTGCTGGCAGTAGCTGCTATTACTGTTCGAGTGATCAAGTATGAAACAGCCTAATCTTCTGAGGAAATCTGCCACAAAAGAACGAAGTTACCAGAGAATGACTGTATTCATAAAACTAAGTATTTGTATTGGGGGGAGGAGTGGGGGGACATATTAAAAGCTAGGCCTTCCACTCCTTACTCACCCGATCACAAGTCAAGCACTGTACTGAGCTTATTATAGTCCCATCAAATATATCAGAAATAACACTCCTGTACTTCTTGTGCTTCTTCCTTTTTGGTGATGATACAGTTGAAACTATAAAATGACAAAAATAAAATGATGACAGTAAATCAAGATATAGTGAATTCTGATTCCCTTCAACTTTGCATAATATAACTAAACATCACACATATTCAGGATTAAATTATGAGCCAAGCTCTGTTTTCTATTTACTAATTATTTCTTAGAAGTTACATAACCAGATTACTGCTACTACCAGGCAATTCATGTAGGTTTCTCAAGTAGTTTATGGGGGACAAACACCAGAAAATTTTGCTTCCGTTTTACTAAAACTCAAACTGCCAGTCTTGAAATCTGCAGGCTACTGCTACAAGATCCATCTTGGCAGGAATCCCCCAAGGTATAAACTTAAAAAAGCACATTCTGACATTTAATTTGATCACATCTTTCCAGGAAGTTTTAACCATGTTGGGCTGAGGAGCTCATACCAAGCTTATTGTATCACAACACTAATGACAGTGGGTTGAAGTAGACTAAATTTATTCCTAGAGTCCAGCCTAACAGCAGCCTATTAAAAGGAATAAAGTAAAACTCCAAGGCAATAACATGTGCTCCCCACCCAAATCCACAACTAATTAGGTAAACACACCAGAGCAGTCTCTTGGGCTCTACGATTACTGGAATAGTAGGCTAAGAAGAAGACCACAAAACCTCTTCTGGAGTCAGTACATTACCCGAAGAACCACTCAAAAGTCTTGTAGGAGTCAAAGGCAAACTCTGCCAAAATGCTGACAGCCAGTAATAAGATAGGTAGTGAAACATGGAAAAAATGACAGTGAAAAGGAAACTGAATTACCTCAGCTCACCCAGCAGATACCATGTGCTTTCAGCAAGGGGTAGATGAAAGAGTAGGGAATAGGTGCATGTAATTAGGTATTAGCCCCTGGACACAAGTCCCAGCACACTAGGGAATTCCCCTAGCGTCATGGTGAGTTAGGACAAGAAAACCCACCCAAAAAACCCAAACAACAACAACAAAAATATCAACCAACCAAACCAACAACCTTGTGAGCTTACAAATGGCTGCCACGCCACTCCCCTAGTCAGTTCTACTTCATACATATCTGTTCCCTCAGTACTCAATGAGGATGACCAAGAGTGAAATTATTAGGAAGTGACAAAAATCGGTAGTCTAAATTGGAGGAGACCTTGAGATATCATCTGATACAGACTATGTTCAAAGCAGCTCTAGCTGAGCTTCAGAATATCCATCTCCAAGAACCTCGGCATACCTCTGGGCTCCCGCCTCTGTTGTGGTATTCAACTTCAACTAAATTGAAAGATTTTTTTTTTTCCTTCTACCTAAGAGAAGTTTTCCTTTCTGCAACCTGCTTCCATTTCTGTTTGCTGCATGGCTTCAAGAACATTCTGGCTTTGCATTCTCTATAACCACCCATAATGCCGATGACAGCAACAGTTCCCCTTTAGCCTTTCCTTCTCCAGACTGAACAACCCAGCTCTCAGCCTCTCCTTGTACATGACAGGCTCCAGCCACCTAGTATCTCTTTGGATAGACTCGCTTCATTTTGTCTAAAACCTTCCTGTAAAGGTGAAGCCCAAACTGGAGACAGTAGTACAGATGCAATGTCAAAACTGCTGAACAAATGAGCCAAGGAGGCCAATGATTTAAGTCCATTAAATTGTTGTCATTCAACATGAATGCTAAAGCATTAAAAGGATAACATGAACATTCTCAGAACTTACCCTGGACAGCCTGTTGAATGAAATAGGATCACAATATTAAAGCTGAAGGAGTTTCTTGTTTTGGTTTAATACTAGCCTTAAAAGCATGTTCCAAAAGACGAGCTTCTATTGAAATAGTCTACTGTTGCCAAATAAGTGCCAAAATAAAATAAAAGAAAAAATCATACATTGTTCCTAGTGCCCTAAAGCTGCACTGTCTTGTATCTAAAGGCAGTAAAAGTCTAAACATTCTGGGTGCTGAGAAACACATCTATACTGTGGAAAGTGCCAAAAGAAATACTCTACACCACAAAGACAGTAACAACCAGAAAGCAGCCAGCATTTACAAGTCTATCTACAGTTTAGGTACACATGGCTCCTTAAACCTTAATGAACTAAAATGGTGTCTTACTGAACTTGTGCTGAAGAACCATCGTGCGTGTTCTCTGAAAAGCATTACCCTCCTGAAGGTACTAACTTCTCCCACATTTTTGCCTCTCAAAAACAGTGCAATTGAGAAAGTCATCTAAAAATATTATTCCATCCTCCCAAAGCAGAGGCAAATACTACTCACGTTTCAAAAGAATTAGAATTTTACAGAAGTAAAGGGACTGTTATTATATGTCCAGCTTATATAATGATTCCCCTGGGGGGAGGGGATTTAGGGGGTGGAAAAAAAACCAAAAACACACAAACAAAAAACTGAGAACAACACTGCATTGCTATGCAAAAGACAAGAAACAACAAAATGAAAAACTAATACGGAGCAATTGAGTACCAGGAGGGAGAAAATAAAGGGCCTATACCTTTTTTGTGGACTGGTCCCAGTGAAGAGCATGATGCAAATGATTTTGGAGGACTGGTGGATAAGCGTGTGTTCATCCCTTCACTTGATGATAGGGCTTGGGCTGCAGATATATCATTCATGTGGACATCACTGATGTACTCTGCAATTAATATTTGCATTATTTCATAAACGCTACCAAAAACAACATACTACAGAATGAACGCATTTCTTATGAACAGACACCGCCAGGTCACTGGACATTTAGGAATGAAGCACTATTTCCATTCACATTCCTTTAAGTTAAGAACAAAACCTAAAAACCTGACTCTTCTGGGTTATCTGAATCCTTACCCAGTACAAATCTTTAGCTTTTCAAGGGAATTCAAATTGAATTCAGAACACCTAAACTGAAAAAAGAGATTTGGAAGGTGCATTGTTTACAAGTAAATCCACCTACCCTATTTGACCTATACCTCTCTGCTGTATTCTACAACCCACTTCCACTCCACACAGATATTCTGGCTAATAATTTGACTATTTCAGTTGCACATTAGTAATACATTACCTGAGAATCTGCTGTGTATCTGTACTTTGACAGTTCCTTGATTATTTAAAAATTCAGTGGCCTCTGAAGCAGTGTTTGTGTCTTTTTCCAAGTCTTCAACAGAATTTGCCCGTTTAAGCTTGTTGCTTGATATTTTTTCTTTCTGCCAATCTTTGGATGTGATTGAGCTGTTATCATCATCCTGAATTAACATGGTTGTCTCTGCAGGATCCTCTAAGACAGGCTTGAAAATAGCATCATTTTCTGTTTTATCACAGGTACCACAGGATTCACAGGGCTGAAAGCCTACATCTGACTGGCTCTTGTCTTCTTCCATACTCTCTTCAACACTCATCGGCTGGGCATCTTCCAGTTCTACAACTGGTTCTTTAAGTTCTTCATGAAGCAAATCCATTAGACAACGCAAAAATTCTTGAGCATCCTAGGATTTTAAACAGATTTTGTAATATTATTCCATCTTATTTGGAAGATATTAAAGTCATATCAGGAAAAGATACAGATCACTAAAATGAAAGCTACAGCTGGCTGTTAAAGCAGAATGAGGTAAATTCCCCTGTCCCAGGTCTAATGTTCAAAAGAAATTTTATTTCCAGACCAGATATTTGTTTCCTGCATCAACTTCTTTCATGTCACAAGTAATCTTATCGTAAGAAGTTTCCTCCAAAAGCTTATTTCAACAACTTCAACAAAAACGCTTTGCTCGTAATGGAACGTTTTAGGGACAGTTTTTCAAAACCTTACGCAGCATCTTCAGCAGAGCAATCAGAGCCTTGCTTTCACTGGGCATGGAAGTACTTTATTAAGAAATGTTATGATGTATTTAGCCTGTCTTTTCAATTGCATCATACTGTCAACAAGATCTTAATTCTGCTTCTCAAGCCTGGACAAGTTTTCTCAGCTATCAGTGTTTCCACAAAGAGCTGTCAAGTATTACTACAAGTCTAATCCGTGTTTGGAAATATCTTAAAAGTCATCGAATTTCAACAGTCCACGCAGTAGCTTGGTTCCTAGCAATAAAGAATATATAATAAAGCAAGCATGGGAGAAAACAATAACCTCTTCTTGGCAGCTACTACTGCTTCTATTTTCTTCCATTTTCCTTTTTGTATTTTGATTGTTCACAATAATAGTTTTGCTGCTCAACATTCCCATCCATCATCACAATTACTTATTAAGCAAAAAAACTGCTGACTAGAAAACATTCTTTTTCTTAAAAACTACAACTCTAAGATATGAGTTTTGGGTTTGGGTAATGAATAAAAAAAATTCTAATATGCCTATTTGTTGGTAATCCTTTTACACAACAAACAAACCCACACACACTCCCACAACCGACAACTCAAACCTTGAGACACAGATTAACTGATAAACATTTTTTACTGAGCAGAAGAATTCCTTTTTCTCCCTGAATATCGGGCATGGCTGCCCAATTGGCTGCTCAGCTTGCGAGGTTGGGCAATAGGAGAGTGTTGGTCATGAAAGACCTGCTTTGTTTTAATTGTTGCCATGAAACCTACTAAACATGAAACTGAAGTGTATTCCAGACAGAACCTAAAACACAACAGTTTCTTTTCAGTTATCAAGATTGGTTTTCTTCTTTTCCAGAAATTCATGTGTGTCTTAAGAAATTCATGAGTAAATTAAAAAACACTGAAATTACTATTTAAACATTCACTTTACAGCTACATGCTGCATTTGAACATTAAAATATGTGTTCTAAACCTCCACTCCACAAATTTGAAACATGCTAACTGAAACACCAACATTCCTTTGAGTAACAGCAGATTCCTCAAAGATATTAGCAAACTTTTCTAATTACAGGGTTTAAATTTTTTCCTCTAGACCAAAAGCTTTTTAATGAAGTGCTGTAAACTGTACGAATACAGCACGATACTGTATGAAGGATCAGCTGAAGAATGCCTTAACTATATAATAATCCATGCCTCTAACAAATTGTCAAATTTACAGTTTCCACAATACTGCTTACAAAACACACAGCGGTGGTTGTTTTTTTTCCAAAGATTCTAAATGAAAATTAGATACTGTGTATTTAATTTTTTAAAATAAATAAATGGTAGATATATGTAAAAAAATTATTCTTTTTTTATTTTTGAACACCTTTATTTTGTGTTTTTGGGACTGCTCAAATATTAGCAGCATTATTTCACACAACGGAAAAGGTTTAGATATGTATTATTTTAATTTTCCTGAAAAAAGGGAAAAGGAGTTAATCGCAGAATTTGAAGGCCCTTCAAGAATTTGATGTAAACAAACATAAAACCTGACTTAACTGTTGATGGTTCAGTTTCAGAAAATCTACATTTGAAGCATATAAACTGAAGTTTATGTTACATTTGCTTTAAACAAATACAGGAAGCACACTTTCTTAAGCATTAAATTTGAAAGACATCAGAAAGTTTTACCTGTTGAGAGTATCCTCGAAATGTTGGATTAACAGTTTTAATTCCTTGAAATAAACCAGTAGGAACAACAGAACCAGGCCTAAAGAAAAAAACAGTTTCAACTATATAAATACATATGAACAAGCAAGCATTTAAATGGAATTTTCTATCTTTACTGGGATCATAATTTTACCTACAACTATAACACATCTAACACCAATAATATTAATCTTAACCAAACACAATATTGATATTGAATAATTAACATGACAATGTTTTTTAAATCTGTCATCTAACAGAAAAGAGGCTGTATCAAGACTTTAATGCCACATTTCTTGACAAAGAATTAGATGACAATCAGACATACTCTTGGCACTGTGCACAATTACTGTTTCTTTACCTTTGTATGTGTATTTTCAAGTATTTTCTTAGACAGAGACAACAGAAACTCCATATAAGCAAATAAGAGAAATTGGTAAAACTTTGATACAGAATGAATGACACAGACAGGATAAAGTAGTCAAACATTTGAGATGTATTCATAACAGTAACTCTGTAATACGCACTAAATAAAAACTAGAAACCTAGGACAGATTAATACATCCTTCATGACTCTGGATTTTGTTTACCATCATTTCATCACCAAAATTATGCGATACCTGCTTTTGTGCCAGAGTTCTGTCATCAGCTTGAGGTAACTTTTACAAATTGCTGGTTTTTTATCGGTTTGGGCTAAGCTTCCACAGTCAAGAAAAAAGTGCGTCAAAGGTGGGCTGATTAAAAAGAAGAGAACAGTATTTTTTCAGTTTGTTAAAATACAAGAGGAAATCCGCATTTCATACAAGATTATTTAAAAAAAATACGATCACATAATTGAACAATGCCATTTCCTACATCCTTAAATGCTGGAACCAAACATCTCCTAGTGGGACAATTTCAGTAGTACAGCAGCACTACTCCTCAAACACGTTATGACATTTGTTAAAGCACCAGAATAGTCTAATGGGATTCAAATTCAAGGCCATTCCTACTAGCCATCCCAGAAGTATGCATGTACCACTACAGCAACAGTCACCATAAGTCTAGTCCATAAATAGTATCTTAAACAAATCTTTTCTCTAGAATCCAACAGCGATGCTTATAGGTATTTATAATTAAATTATTTGCTTACTTCATGCGGTGTTGCCAACTCATATACTCTCTCACTTCAACCCCTCTTCTGAAGTCACAATCCATCACACAGATTGGAACTATTTTCATCCAAGAAAGGAGATATCCCAGCACACATGCAAAACTTGCATTTCTCACAACAGAATCATTTTCTCATGGTTAGATGCCTTGTCCATTTTACCTTCTAGAGAGATTTGCCTCAGTTCTCCTCTCCCTCAACAACGGACCTCAGTGAGGTCTACTTAGCCCTGTATCCTGTCTTGGATTGCAGCCAAAAGCAGATGCACACAGCAAGCATATATGATACATGCTCAAGTAATGTCCCTGCCTAACCATTTCGAGTGCAAGAAACTTTAGAGTTGGATAGTGTTTTTATCTCTTCAGCTTTTGTAGATTTCTCCTTCATGAACTTGTCTGGTATACCCATGGGATGACATGATTTTGTACTCTAGCCATTCCTAGGATGATTTAGCATAGAATGCCCCAGACTCAGTCCTTAAGGACTGAAGTTGCATCTTTTGGTCTTATCATGTCTTTTTTTAATTAGGTTTTGTTCTTACGCATTTCCTTTGATTTCTTCTGTAGCAGGAAAAAAACCCACTCAAATGTAATAGCTTTGATGAGATTTTCTTCTAATTTCTAGAACTGGATGTTTAGGACAGCGAGGAATTAGAACGAAATGAGGAAAAAGCTGAATAGCCCATATACCATGATACTTTTTTTTCCCCTATCCATGACACATCTGTTTGTAGTATATAAGACTAAGATTTAACAAATACATGTCCTCTTCCACAGAAGTGCATCCCTTCAAAATCCTTAAGTCCGTCTTGAGAAAATGCATGTATAAGCAAATATAAAATTACATTTACAGTCATCTTCCTTACCAGTTGGAAAGAGCTTGTAAAGCTGCATTCATATAACAAGTGTTTCCAATATTTTTTAATCCTGTTAGACCTGAAAAACAGAATGAATATTCAGCAAGTCTGTTAATCCAGTACAAGACATATTAAGGAAAATACTTACACAGGACTCCTAAAGGAATACTAATCTAACTAGAAGAACTAATTAAGTCTTTCGATTTTGGCTGACTAAAACACTTCCGACAAGTAGATTGTATTTCATCTTACTAACTTTCAATGTTTTATGACACTGCAGATTGTAATTTAAAATATGTTTGTCAATATTTAAGTTTTACTTGAACTTAATGATTTACCTGTTCAATTAAGTTGTTGCTATGCTGCGTTTGTAACTGTTAATCATATTACTAAAAGCTTCTCACGGAAGATTTCATTCTTCAGTCTCAAGTTCGTGCTAGTAGTCAGATTATGCTAAACATTCAAAACATACTCAGCATGTGATTATCCCAGAATCAGAATTAAAATTACCTACGATCAGTCTGTTTCTACACCAATTATTTACCCTTATTTTTATACACAAACTGCTCAGTTTAGACTTTCCCACAGAATTTATTTTCAAGCCCAGATTGTTTACTTTCTTTGCTGATATCCACGTATAGTTTTTTCCACACACATAAAAGTTACAATGAACATACTCTTTCAGTGATAATGGAGTCATGAAAAATGCTCTCCAAATATCTGAGGAGAGGCTATTTAAACAAGTCGTAATTATCACGTGATCTCAATTTAAAAAAAAAAACAACCTGATAATCTGAAAGACTTGCTATGCACAGCTACTGAAGTGTTAAATTAATGTAGTAATGAATTTCAAAATAAAATTGCTTTTATGGGAGAAAAGAGTAACATTTATAAACAAAGAATTAATAAGACTGGAAACCTTAAAACAGTCAGCAATCAACACAGTTGGCTCTATGCAATCCTTGAAGTATAGAAACTACCACAATCATTTTAAAATGAAAAATAAAACTTACTAAGAAAAACCTTTTACATCTGAAAACCAGCTTGGTTATTTCAGTTGAATTTTCTACTACACGAAACTTAAAAATGAAGTTTTAAAAGGTTTTTCCATCTGTCTGAATGGAAATATAGTCCTGCTTCCCATATCTGAACCTGCATTCTGCCCTTCCAATTTCTGCTACAGAAGGGCAGTCAATCTTACTGAAATTGGAAAGTAAAAACAGTCATCGGATTTTTTAATTTGTTCTTTTAGCAGCAGGAGACATATCAGGAAGATACTCTCCCTGCAGTTTTCAAGTCCACAGTGTTGCAAGTAAAGTTTTCGAACAGACTTCTTTTCTTGCAAAGATATATTCTAACATTTGCTTCATTAAAAGCATTTCAGAATAAATGTTAAGAACAAAGTTAAAATGGAGCTAAAGAAGTTTCTTCCTTTAAATCTGAGAATGTATTAACATGGTCATATCAATATTAATAGGAACTTTAATGGAATTCTACTTCTATATTACTTCTAATGTTTTTGGGAATGTAACTTGTATAATAGGACAAGAGGATACATAAATACACACATTGGTAGGGGAAACTAACTGGAAATAAAACACATGGCTTAATCATTTAAGGGCAGATGGCAAATTAGTGGGGTGGTGACATATCCAGAAAGACCGTGCCAGAAAACAGAAGGGGCAAAGTAGGTTTTTTGGCCAGTGCCAGCAGACTTAGGAGAGGGAAAGCTGGTAGTAGAGGAGTAAAGGAGATATGAGATCCATGAATTAGAATAACCCTTTTATCACCACTGATGGAACACAAACTGCCTTGATATAGGCATTGACATCTCAAAAACAACAGCTTAACAATCTGCTGGTCAGATTTTTTCTGAGAAAATATCAGTTAAGAATATTTTCTTTACTAACAAGAACACATATCCTTTTTAAAGCAATCAATACCAATTTGAGACTTGTAAGAAATAATAATTATGCTCTTTTATGACACAAGAAATTAAGGCTTCACTGGGGTTTCATCAACTCTCATTTTCATCTTTATAAGTAGTTTAATATGAGGGTGGGGGAAGCTTTGGCAGTGCATGAAATCTATAACTAAAAAGGAGAAAACAAAAAAACCCAAACCTATACTGGGATACTACAGGCTAAGAAAAGGGTTACCCAAAATGCAGGAAAGCATTCAAATCGGGAACCTTTTAGAACAGGAAAAAACATGAGAACAGATTTTATAAAAAAACCCTGCTTTTATCAGAGTGGCTAGAACACCAGCTACACTAATCATTACTCCAACATGCTTTCTTATTTTTGTTGCTGCTTGCACAGGTGCACATTTACAACTGCAGCCTCTGCTCTGAAGGTAAGTAAAGATTACCACAATAAAGGTGAAACTGAAGATCTCTGAGCAGAATAGGAAGCAGTTCCACTTAGAAGAGAACTGGTATATAGATGGAGAACATACTTGGAGACATACACATGCAATAAAGGGCAACAGAGTGGTGGATTTTGCTTTTATTACCTCTAGTCTTTAACTCATCTTCTTCCACTTCTATGTCTAAGTCATCAAATACAGCTGCTAGAGGAATCTTCAGTGTGGGATTACTAGGTATTTTAAAATCCTTATGAGGAGAAGAAAAAACTATATTTATTTTTATGTATCAATTTTCCTCTTAATCGAGCTTACGTATAATTTCACCAACAAATCTAGGAACTAAAAATTATGTGAATGCATTTTGAAATCTCACTGCACATAAAATGAGAATAGGATTCCACAGCTACCCTGATGAAGTTTGCTAAGAAAAAACCCATGTTTTTGTTTGCAGATTAGCAGTGACAACATTGTGTGATTTTATGACACCAGCTAAAGAATCAAAACAAAGCAAGTTACAGTACTTCTTTCCCTTGGATAACAAACAGTAAGCCAGCATTGAAAAGCTAACAGAGTAGTCATCACATAAAAGTGTATATGTTTTTGATATGCCACCAGATGGCTCACTACATTTAACAAAGACTAATGAAACTGTTAGAAGCAAAATGTACAAATAGAGAAACACAGTATTAGGCAGGCAGACATTTATTGCATGACAAGCTCTTTCTGTGAGCACATAAATAGAAGTTCTAAACAAAACGTTTGACAGACTAAGTTTGACTCATTTTTCTGTATATTATACACATTTCTTTGGAAGACTAAAAAAGGATAAGTATAATAGAACAGAAGTTCGGAAGTCTGAAACCAGCTTTATAACAAGTACCCAGAATTTCTGGACAACAGAAATTTAAAAAAGATATTCTAGTGGTACTATTCCAGTTGAGCTGCTGGCATTTTATGAGAAAATATCAGATTACATTCATATTAAATACTAAACTTTGAAGTGAAAACATTAAAGGATATTTCCTCTCTACATACACTGAAAAACTATGCATCTTTCTGTCCAACCTTGCATCACAGTATCTCTTTCATAGCTCTATGCCTCAAGCAAAACAATTTTAGAAGTACTGTACTTGTGTCAGTTACCTGTCACTTTTCTATAAGTACATCTAATATGCAATAAAGAAATAACACCTTTTTACTCAGATATATGCCTTATGCCAATTATACTTAAGTGCAGCATAACTTTCTCCAAGACAACACTTGTTTAGAAAATATATTATCAGAGTGAACAGTGCTGATGTCAGTGAAGACGAAAGTAACCAGAAGACAACAAAACAAACCTAAACAAACCTTGCTGAAATTGCAGAAGAACAAGATAAGCAAACAGCATATTTCAAAATTCTCTGTGTAACATCTGCTTGCTCATTTTTTACCTCTAACTTGTCTCCAATACTAGGTAATGCTTTATTCATTGTCTTACTCTTCAGCTACTATGTTAATTGTTAGCAAACGTGGAGCTAGAAACAGCTAAGCACTTTTTAGAAAAGCCTTGTTTTGAAGTCATCATCATATAAAACACTAAAATCTTAAGCCTGTGTTTTACTTGACTAATATCAGCTTCCCATATACTGGCCATATTTTTCTCCTTGGCATATTTATATACCCCTTGGCAATTCTAACTGCCACAGAACACTATTAGCATTCTGATTTCCAGTGCGATACATATTTTTCCACATGAATCTAACACAACGTATTTGTCATTCTACACCAAAATTACACACATATATAGAATATACACAGGTTACTACTGCCACCTTAGTAAATTCCTGCGTAGTAGTTAAATTCTTAGCTATTCAGGAGTGTTTGGGTGTATACCACTCTGCTGGAAGAATTTTCCCACACACATACACATGCACAAAAACCAAGACCTTTTCATTCATTTATCAGAACTGACAACTAGACATGCTTAGACCTCAGAAACTAAGTTATAGGAATCCCTTGAGTGTCTTATATTAGTAGTTGAATGAGGTTAACAATTAGCATAGATTTCTCTAAAAGTACTGTGCTTGTATGAATGAATTTGTATCTCAGGCAAGTACCCATGAACACATACTAAGGCATTCTGCTGTTCCCTGTGAGCCAGCAGATACTGTAATGAGTTTTGTAAATAATATTTTCAAGAGCTGACAGAATGGAGAAGCACGGGTGAAGTATTCCACTGGCCACCTTAAATTTAACCCTGTGCTTTTTCTGTACCTTACAGGTTATTGTAGCTTACAAACAATTATACAATAAGATAAAAAAAAAAAACCCAACATTCTTAGGAAGCATGCAGTACAGAGAGACAGAACAATGAAGCAGGGGACTGTCTTTTTAAAGAAGTTTTATAAAAATAGAGATAAATTAATAGAAAGTTCAGCTACAAGAAATGTCAGTTTCTCACTTGAGAGAATACAACATTTACCACAAAGCTACAGCTGCCTTTGCTTCACTGGGTTGAAAGATACCTGCACACTATTTTCTTGTGCTTGGTGAGACAGTCTTGCATTTGGTAGTGGAGAATGCGATCCTAATTTTCTATCCAGGAATACCTCCTTACTACAGGCGTAACACCAAACACGGAGTGTAGTAAGGTTGACAGTTAGACAGTGTTTTGTCTCCTAAAACAGAACAAAAACCAAAACTGTGATTCAGACATTTGGAATAATTAAATACTGCTACATGCAAGCTACAACAGAAGTATTAAAATTCAGAGATTTCAACAATTTTACAAATATTATGTTAGAATATTAAAAAAATAGCAATTCAATTACTGAAATCTTAGCACAAACTATACAACACATTTTTAGTACACGTCACTCAAATTAGCAGCAAGGTACAATCAGAACCTAAGCCACTGGTCGTATCTGACATGCCTGTGTTATTACAAAAATAAGAAGAAAGGCTCTTGTCAGAAGTTTTACAGTTAACAACAAACCAATTTTCCAGGAACATCTGCTATTGGTCATAATGGCAGCTGCCTCCTCTACAGTAAGGGCAGTGTTTATTTATACTGGCTTGCTGCAGAAAATTCAAGCTATTTTACTGCTTTGCTGTAGGAACTTCAAGGTATTTAGCAATCAGAACAGCAAGATAAGATTTTTAGTTCAGTTACAGTAAGAGGTGCTCATATCAAACATTCTAGACAGTTCTCTTGTTGACAGCTTCATACTGTGAAACAACAGAAAAATCTGACAGATGAAGAGTATTTTTCTTGTTCTAATCTTTATCTTTCTTTTTTTAACCTCTCTGCTTGCTGTAAGATTGTGTACACAGTTGCTGTCATCCTCCAGATTTTTCCACCAATCCTTTCTGTATTTCTTCCTTATGTGTCAGCACCAGCCACCTTTATAGACAATGAGGGATTTCCTAGAAATTAGGAAAAATACTACAACTGCTGCAAGATGCCAAAGTTCCTCCTCCTCTCATTTAATAAGGCCTTGTACAAGAACAATGTTTTCCATATATAATGTGGGCTACAATTTCATTAAGAAGCCCTCCCCCCACTAAAAAGATTAGAAACATCAGGTTACTTAAATATCTCAGACAAGATTAATCATGAGAACATGCTTGATTCTGCAGCTTCAGCTGCATAAATAATTACAAGTCTCCAGAGCAAGAGCTTATTAATTTTCTTTAAGTGGGCACAATGAAGATGATTATTTGCAGTACATGGAGCCTTGCTGGTAGAAACTGGAGGAAGCAGAAATAAACTGATCCATGTCAACCTTTTACCTCTCATTATATTGAGTTTATTGAGATTTTTACTGGCTTACTATCCAGAAATTAAGTAACAAGAAAAATCAAGAAAAGGATGTCACTGACAGCAAGCAAACTCTCTATATTCCCCTTCTCTTACCTGGCAAGTACATAATATTGCTGAAACAGCATGTAAATCAGGAATAAACTACCATAGAAAGCCAAGAGTTAGAAAATTGTAGGCAAGAAATTCAGGGACCATCTGTTCCCCAATTGCTCCACAAGCAGCTCATTTATGCATCTATTGTAAAGCCTTTAGAACTGTGATTCAGCTTAAATGGCTGGCAAAAAAATATATTTATATAAATGCACTATTGATTTGAATAAATATGCACCCCTCTCAAAGCCCTGCTTCAAAAAAAAAAAATCAGGAGTGGTGGTAAAATGCAGTCATAAAGCGTACTTCTTGTAAAACCCTGGTATATACTACTCGTTCATTTTAATTTTCACTAGAGGGTTTTTTTTAGTATTTTTAAGAACCAGAAATTGCTCAGTGTGGAACCTTAGATGCATTTTCTGACAAACTGTAAATTGGTAGCAAGAATTTAATTCAATCAGAAAGTCGGCAATTCTTAAAAGACATGTTAATAAAACTGCCACGCCTCCATCCCCAGTATATTTGTTAAGAGAGACCGAATTATCTCATTTGCTCCATTTTGGCAAATGTGCACAGAACAGACAGTGAATTTAAGACCCAAACAGATGCATCAAGCTGTCCAACCCTGCCAGAACTTGGCATGCTGGGGAACATAGGGCACACACTCCACTGCTCCTACCAAGCTGGATGCAAAATCAGGACATAGCAGAAAAGGGTATACTCAGCTCAGTCTACAGGTTCTTCATCTGTAGCCACTGGAACAGGGAGCATAACGCAGAAACAAAACACCTGTTTCTGGTAATTTATACTTCCTATTTTACACCTGTTCAGCTCTCATCTTCATCAACCCAACTTCTATCCCCTTACTCATCAGCAGCCACAATCCTAAAAAGTTAGGCTGAAACAGTGAGGCACTACGTATAAGCTGAAGTGCTCAAGAATTCTCTTCTCCACACACCTTGAAAAATCATCAGAAATTGTTTGGGGGATTTTTGGTGTGGTTTTTTCTGTTTGTTTGTTTTTTAATTTTCACCATGTTCTTCTAAGGAGCACAAGAATCTCAGAATTTCATAAATAATTATGCATCTGCACAAAGATTGGAAACTCTCACATTCCTGAATTAGTAAGACCTGCTTCTACAGATAGAAAACAATCATAGCTTATCAAACTTCCAAACAGTTATGCTGACACAGGTTTCTGACGTCACTAAAATGAGTAAAAAGAGTTCTCAAATTCTACTTCACTGCTTCAACTGTATTACTAGCAAATACACATACCTGGGAATGGGTGGTACTGTGATCAACATGGGATTCACCACAGCCAACATATGTACATCTGTTCTGTTGAGCAAGATATGAGGAAGTATACAGAATTAAAGAAGTGGTGTCAAACAGATTTACAGAATAGGAATATACTGCCAGCCCCTTTAAAATTAACTCAAATTTCAAACTTGCAGAGTCCTACACAAACCAAGAGACATGCACAGTAAGTGTTAAAACAAACATCACCCAAAACAATAAGAATGTGGCAAGGTTTAACTCAACGCCTCTCGCTGGTGAGCAGTGTTAGATGTTTAATGCATTTGGAATATAAATTTTCAGCCATTTTAATATATTTATTCAGATTAAGGTCAACATGTAATTTTTTGCAATTCATGATTTAGTAGATATTGCTACAGAAATACAAAGTTAGCGCAGTGTCTCAAATACCAAATTGCAACAGTCTCAGAACATGACACATTTATACCAAAATGCCTGTATGCCCCTATCGGCAGTGCCTATTATTAAAGTATTACTTAGCAATTAATTAGTTTTTTCATCTTTAAATAAGAGTTTCCAGCACTATATGGTTAAGTACTTACTACATTCTAGTTATAACATGCGAAATAATTGTTGATTTTAATTGCGCTAATTGCAAAACATATTTGGCTGAGTTGAGTATGGAATCTTGCAGCTGCCAATCTTCAACAATTTTCACTAATTCCTCATTTGCATGAGTCAGGACAATCACATAACAGGGTACAGCATGTTATGTTTAACTCTCTAAGCACATTAATTTATACAATCAAATAGCAGCTGAACACAGTCAATTTTCTATATTAAATAATCACAGATATTTGTTAAGTTACAGATAGTTAACATGCTGGGATCTCACCTTGTTTTTGTACTGAAAAAGGTGAAGGCAAGATGCCAATTCAGCCAAGAGGAGATATATCACAGCATGACACTAAGTGTTCTACTGCAATTAGAAAACTCTCCTATGGAAATGTTGTTATGAAATTAAGTTTTTCAGTAACAGTTTAAGAGCTCTAAGTGAGAAATAAAAAAACATGTTTTAAGCTTCACAGCACCTGCCATGCTGATGTATGCCTGAACACCTCTTCCTACTCCCAAGAGGGTTTTTGTAAGTAACTAAACCTCAAGCCATCTCACAAAAAGACATTAAACCCTGTTGCCATCTCTTATTGATAGAAGGAGCAAAATAATCTGATGTCTTGACTGTTACGACTGCTACTTAAACTGTTACTTAAAAGGAGAATAATGAAGTAGATTTTTAAAAATACTCTTACATACACCTAAAGGCTGGCGTCTCAGCCTAGATATCTTCCTGACAGGACTTAGACAAATGTTGCCGAGAAATGAAGTCAAGCCTATAGAGCAAAATTTCAATCTCTGGAAACAGCTGTATGTCTCAAGAATTCACGAGACATTCTAAAAATTAGATACTTTCCTGTTGGTATCATAGATCAACCAGAAGCAGCATTTTCAGAGCTTTTTGTTTTAAACACACTGAAAAATATGGGGTTTTGTAGACAGCAAGAAGCAGCATATTTAAGAAAGAACTATATACAGGGTAAAGACTGTACAAAATTCATACAAAGTCTCAAGAATGTTCATACATACTTCTGCATGTTTCAAAGTTATTTTTTTCTGTTTTGCTTAAGAATAAAAAAAGTCAGAGTATGTATCTTTATGCCGTAAAATGGTCACCATTTACTGCTAGATGTTATTACTACAAATGCTAAGAGTGGCTTATAAAAAGTAACTTAATTCTGAAAAATAATATATTATTCCTGATCTACAGATCTGGGGAAAATATTAAAAAATGAGAAAAACCTCTTAAGAGCTAAAAAATATAATAACTCAAGAAGACACCTGGATACGCTACTTTCTTCTAAAAAAACCCATCATTTTCAGTATTCTTAAATTACAAGAAATATACACCTGACAAAAGGTAAATCATTTTAGAAATAGAAAACTGCACAAGAGATTTTGCTATTAAATAATAACATAAAGAAGCTAATTTAAGAAACTTCATTATAGTTGTTTCTTAAAAAAAAAAAACCAAACTACTAACTTTATCTACAGATTACTAGAAGAGGACCCTGCTATGGAACAACAGAACAACTTACCTCTAAGCATGCCCAAAGGTTAGGTCCTCTGACTTTGCAGTCCTGACAAGTGCCCTATTAGAAGTTAAACATGCAAGCAAAGTATTATTTCATTTACTTTCACCAGTAAACCATAACTTTGAGACAAAATGAGGAAAAAATACTGTAAAGCTCAGTATCAAATAAAGAATATTAAGTCAGAAAAAAAGCATGTGTTGATAACCAACTCAATTTTTGTTTTGCTTCACATCATCTTAAGATCAGCATATTGTTTCAGCAAAACCTTGAATCTCTGGGTTTTCATCTTAAACCAAAACTTGTTCTTCTAAATAAAGCATATATCATATCACATTATTAAAATAAATCCTCTAAATTGGTCTTTCCTACAAATTTAACATAAAAAGAAATTAAAGTGATGGTAGTGTTGTAATAACTGCGTATTCCCATTTGCAGACAGTCAGCACTGCCTGCAAAGGTTTACAAAAAAAAAAAAGATGCAACACTAGAGAAATGCTATACCACTCTGCAGCAAATTAACTGTTACGCTTTTAAGAGAAAGAAATTTAGCACCATGGACAGAAAAGGTTTGGCTTTTCGTTATCTCCCAGCTACTATAGTGGGTCACAAGATCTTTCTTTGTTCCATTTATTAATATAGCTAGAAACCAAGAGTTCAGGTACGGGCAGTTTCTCAAGCTGTGGCTCCTATATCAAAAAGTGAACTGTTATCCAAGAAAAACTTAAGCATAAATTTCTTTGTTACAGCTTCTACTTGAAGCCAAGTCAGTTACGCTGTATTAGATTAACATTTAAAACAACTAACTGCTACAATGGCAGTGTATGAAAATAAAGTTCAGCTTGGTGTTATGCTAACTCTTTTAACTAGTATTTCCATTCAAACATCACTTGCTTTGTAGAACACAGCTGGGCAAGGTACTCTTAAGTGTTAAGTACTGACAAATAGTTCTTCAGCCTTATCAAGTCCGTAATTCTTCCCATACTTCATTTAAACCTTAGTATTCCAGTACAGATTTTACCCGTGCTTAACACTTAAATGGATCTCATAACTAATAATTCATGACAAGACATGTAACTAAAATAAGTGACCAGAGTTAACTGTGATAGGAAGAAAGTAAGCTGCTACAACTCACATGAGACTTCTGTATCAATTCCTCTTTTGTTATCTCACCCACTGATTCCAAGTGTGGGCAATTGCTGCCGGGTGATGACATTTCAGAAGCTGTATTTTCTGAGATCCTGCAGCTGGGATTTTCCAGACCAGGGAATCACTTGTGAACAGAAGCAAGAATGAGTAAAACCCAATTCCTTACAGTAGGCAGCAATATTAGGTATCTAATATGCAACATATACATAACTTTTAAAATCATGTGCCTTTTTAAAGTAAGTTAGTATAAATAACTTCATTAACAGTCAGAGAATCCAACAGTTCAAATTAAATACATCTGACTTCTAAAACAAAATCCTCTGACTTTCAGGGCATAACCTAACAGAATCCCGAGTGGAGCAGAGCTAGTTTGGATTAATTATTTAACTTCCTGACCTCTACCATTGCACCCCAATGACATAAAAATTACAGTTTTCAAGAACTACCCAGACATGATGGTGGCAATGACTGTATATTCTGGGAAGGGATCTTATGCAATACTGAAGTGTGCTGAAGCTGTGATGGCCAAAATGCAAAAGCACATAACTTGCTTGTGAAAGGAGAAGGAAGCTTTATCTTGGTTTTATTTATTTACAAAGACACATTCTAGGGTCTGGCATATTATCTATCAAAAGCAAACTGAAACTTTTAACTCACATATAGTTCTGAGCACTCTGCGAGCTTTTCTCTTGTTTGAGTTCTCTCTGTCCATCCAACCTCTCTGATGCAGACACAGAAACCTACCAGAAATAAAGAATGCTAAATACAATCACTTTGTCATTATTATTTTGATGGTTGCACAGAAAGCTATGGTATTTTACAGAAGGAAAGTTAAAAAATTAATTCAGTAACATTCTTTTTATATAAATACTACAATTGACTCAAACAGAAAGGAACCATCCAAGAACTTTGTTCCAGTTTTGTCACTTAAACAATTACTATCGATGCCTTAATCTCTCAAAAGCCCAAGAAATCTTGAGCTTTCTTTGCCCAGTTATCTTCTGTCCAATCTAGCATTCCTTTATCAAGACTTGCAACTAAACTTCCAATTCTAACTCAGTGATGCACACTCCTTGATCTGTTTGCAGCCTTTAGCACTGTTATTAACATCTCTTTCCACTTTGCCTGTTTGCTTTGGCAGCTGTAGGTCTGTTCATTCTGCTACATGACCACTCACTCCTTTGAGTGTTCAGTAACCTAGAGCTTTGACAGTTTAGAGGAAAACAAACCTTGCCACACACTTCCTAGTAAACTTTCAGTTTGTTCTCTTTGACTTGGTCTTTACTTCCATTGCCTTGCAGTAAGATCCCTTTGAATCAAGAGTAATTTCAGATCCCTCTGATTATCAAAGGGGTTATATATATATGTATGTGTGTGTTTGTGTGTATGTGTATAAATAGTCTATATTATTTCTACAAACATTCCTATACAAATAATAAAGTATTATAAATTATTTGTATAAGAATAATATATAATAGTTTATATAATTATAACCTGCATGTATATTTAAATATATTGTATTGTTTTTATATAAAAATAATACACAAGATATTTATTATACGTGTAACATATATACACATACTCAAGTGTGTGTGTATCTCAGTCTTTTTGAACGTCATGTTAACAGCTGTTCAATAAAATATTTAAGAACTTATCTCACAAGACTGGGAATATTACAGTAAATTAATAATTCAGGATTTTTTTCAAGATGAGGTCTAAATTCTCCTCCTGGACCAATGGCATGACATTTAAAAACCATTACTCTCGAGTACAAGCTGCAGCTGGGGAAGTATTTCATCAGTTCAGCGTCTATTTGTAATCTATGTGCAGTATTGCTGAAAGAGACTTAAAATATGAAAACTATCATTTTTCAGGCCAAACCTCCTCAACTTCAGTCATATTAGCACCTCTGCTTTGAACTGTAAAGTTCCTTTTCAGAACAGAAATGGAAACATGAACATATCTTTCATCTTGCACATTTTGCAAGGTCATTTACTGACAATGGTTTAACCTTAAAACATTAAAAAAGGACAAGCAAGTTTCAAATAAACCCCTGACAACCTTAAAAAAATTCAGTGTGAATTAATGCTGATTTAACACAAATGCTTTAGAAAGACTGGTATAATGGATTAATAAAGCTTCAGGCTTTTTTTTTTTATGGAAGAAACTTTCTGAATGCATTATTCCAAGTAATACAAAGCAACGAATGAAGCGGAGACTTCACCACATGCTACCAGATATGTATTTAATGGATATATTTCACACCTGGAACTGTGCAAATGCACACCTCTGGTCCTGAACAAACCCAAACCCAGGAGTTCAGCTCACACCAGATTCTATTTCTTGGTGCAGTCTGCATCTCCTCGTAATAATCATCAGAAAGACCAAAGCATGTTGAAGCTCGTGTCCCTGTGCATGTGGTGGCTATTCCTGTCCATATGGAGAGCATCCCTTGTAGAAGTCTAGTTAATGTTACAGTTTCTTGACATGCTGTTATATGGGCAGAGCTGAATGGCCTTTCTTTCACCTTTTGTTAACAAAATTCTTACACACCTCCTTCCATCCTGTAGCAATCACGATAACTCACTGTACTGCCATAACCTTGGTAGCTTAATATACCTAGCTGCAGTAACACATTTTGTAAAATTTTATGTTAAAGTCTAAAACTGTAAAATTAATTTCAAACCCATGATTCATACTTCATCTCTCCAAGTACTACCAAAGCCAGGGTAGGCCCTCCCTCGCTCACTGCCCTTCCTCCATTTCACCACTTCCTACTCTATCTGAAAAGATTGCTTATCCTCCTCTGCTGACAGATCTCATCATCATATCTGCTTTTTCACAAACTTCTGCATTGAGTTGGCCTCATCCAGAAGTCACTTCTTTGCATTTTCAGTAATTTAAAAAAAAGTACTTTTGTAATTTCTCTTACATTCCATTTTATACTCCTGTTCTGAAGCTGAGTATATCTCCACTTCATGCCCCCAGTGATACATGATAGTTTGTTCTGGGAAAGCACCCAGATACTTCATATCAACAGCTCTACTGGGTCAGATGAAAGGTCCATTCAGCCCAGTATCCTGTTTCTACTGGGTACCAAAAGACAAAATCCACAGAAAAATAAAATTATTACAAGAATATATAGCCTCCCTGAATCCTTTCCAGCTCTGGGGCTTCCTCAACCAAAAGTTTATGTATTAGAAAGACAGATAAAGGCTCTGGAAAGGACCTATATCAGTAGTTCCAGCCTTCCTAAGGTTGAAGAACTCTAAAAAATTTTTGTCAAGACAGGAATTCTTTGACAGCAACCATGTGTCCAGTGGTAACAATACTATTTCTGTCCGTTTCACAGACCCTTCAGAAGTATTCCATGGTCTCAGAGGAACCTTAGAAAAATCACAAGCTCAAAACCACAGACCTACATATACAGGATGTAAGAAGCATCTTTGTTTCACTAGGAGGTTAAGAATGAAGTAAAACTTAACTGGGAACTGAACTCTAGTTTTCACACTAACTGTTCGTGATCATATTCATGCAATATAAGCTTCTCATCAAATGCTTCCCATATATTTGGGAGAGAACTTTGCAGTCTCTCCCTTGCTCTCTCCATCGTTTCCACTTGAAATGATGAAAGGTTTGTTTCAGCCCACCTATCTCATACTACATCATTCAACTAATTGAATCATTTGATGTTCCAAAGAAGGACTTACTATTTTTGCTTAGTGCATGCATACTTCAATGGAAGAAAAAAAGCCTGTAACACTTATCTTGAACTCCAGTCTTTTTTTTTTCCTGTTCCTGTTTATTCTTTGCATCCACTAAGAAAAAACCATTTGTCACATGAACCGTGACAATAATGATTTATTGTGAACCATAATTTAAAGCATTATGACCAGCAACCTATTTACTCTTCAGCAGAATTCCATGGCATCACAGACTTGTGTGGTGCCTACCACAGAACTACTATCACACACACAGAAATATCCCATCAAACACTAAAAGAATTCAACTGATCTTGAAAATTATCTTAGGCTTATGCAGGGAGCCCAATATTTCCTAAAGAAATGTAACAGATTTTAAATTATCTTAAAGAATTTTTGAACTAATGTTTTCATCTGCCTAGTTATAGTAGTTAACACTTCAACAGACATTGAAATAAACAAATATGAATCTTTATTCCATTGATATCCCTAAATATGAAGCCATTTTATCAGCTAGTTTTACAGGGTACAGTTATGGAATGCTGGTAGAAGATTTTAAGAATAAACATATTATTCTGAAGACAGCAATTACCTGAAGGAGTAACTGTATCTTCATTTTAGGCTTTTATTATTTTCCCTCTGCAGCTCTGAATAACAGCATATCAAACCAGCAAGTTCTAAGTTCAGCCTTCTTATTTGCGCTCCCAGTTATTTTACTAGTGATGCACTGGAACAACCACATTTTTCTTCATTTTATGGCAACAAAATGAGAGTGGCACAGAGGTGCAATTTTGTATCTGAATAATTAATTACTCAGAATACTAAAGAGACCTGGAACTTCAGTAATTGCCTGTCATATAGCCGTCCTTCAAGAAAGAATGACTAGAAACCCACCAGCACTCACTCCAAACTATACTTGCCCATTGAAGCTACAGCCCTAGACATACATATACAGATTTTTAAGATATACATTTCTCTATCAGTTTTCTAAAGATCTGTATTGCTCTTTGAAACATTTACTGGATTCTTTGACAATTATTACAGAAATTACTTCAGCATAGCAATGTATGTGAATAATTTTGTTACCAAACTTGAGAATAGCCTTCTCAGGTCAAGAAATAGGTAAGATTAATCTTAATTTCACACCCTAAGGTCCTTTATATTCTGTTAATCAGTAGGTAGTTTTGATTTTCATCTTCCATCCCTCCCTATTTCTGCTATTTTTAATCTATCAACTCTGAACACAACTATCCCATTCTCTTGGAAAAAATGACACCACCAGTACTAACTCTTGAAGAAAACTTACTTACGCATTTAGAATAAAACCTGGTGTTTTCCCAGTAAATGACAAACTCATACTCAGTAAGCTGATGAAAGATACCTGGTACTTCTCTTCAGGCACCAAGAACTACCCATCCAAGCAAGACACAATTTTTAAGCCGCTTTCATTAGACTTTTTTTAAGCCACTTTCATTAGACTTTTTTTGTGTGTGCCATTAAGTAGTTTCCGAAAGAAAGGGCATTTAAAAAAACTGCCTGAGTTGAGGGTATATCCTCTTCCAGGGTTAGCCATTTCCCATTTTATATTGCCCTTTAAGGTATATAGGCTGTCCATTCATTTCTTTCTTCCACCACTTTAAATCCTAGCCGTGAAACCCATTAGCTGACCTTTATGTTTCTAAGAGGATTTTCCTAACTCGGGCTTTGCCTGCGCGCAGGAGAAGCCTACAGTGATTTTCCAGTCGGTGCCACACCAGTTTTTTCTCCGGTCTATTCCACCCCTCGTTCGCGGGGACCGAAGCGCGGAGACACCTCAGGGAACGAGCAAAGTCATTTCTAGGTAAATCACCGGCGCCAGGAATTGCACCGCACCCGTGGCGCCGCCGCCGCGCAGCTTCAGCCTCGCAAGATACCTTCGGGAGGTCGATTCGACGCCCTCCGGCCGCTCCCAGCCGGCGGGGGACTGACGGGGGTCCCGTCCCCGCCCCCCCGCCGCCCCCAGCCCCGCTGCTCGGAGCGGGCTGCCCGGGCGCCGCCTCCCCACCGACCCCGGCCCGGCGAGGGAGGCAGGCGGGCCGCCCGCCGCCCCGGCCCCCTACCCAGCCCTCCGGGAGCGCGGCGCCTCGGCCGCCCACCACCGTGCCCGCAGGCCCAGCGGGCCAGGCCGCCCTGGACTTTGAGACCAGCCGCAGACACCGCCCGCCGCGCTCCTGTGTCCCCTCACGGACGCCGGGCCCGACCCGCCTCCCCCACCGCCGGCCCACCTCCCCCCATCTTACCGGAGCACCCGGGAGAACGTACCGTGCGCGGAGCCCGGAGCTAAGCCGGGCCGCGGCGAGCCCCACGGCTTGTACCGATGTCGAAACCCAGCCTCCGGGGCGAGCAGCCCTGGCGGGTGGGAGGGCAAGTAACGCTCCCCTGCCCTACGCCGCCGTAGCGGAGAAGACGGCAGTACCTCCTCCTCAGCAGAGACAGACCAGCCAGCCACAACAACCCCACCGAGAGGACGCGCCCCTCACAAAGCTAACCGCGCCGAGCGCCTCCGCCGCTCACGTGAGCGCTGCCCCGCACAAAGATGGCGGCGCCAGGTTCTCGACCCGCCGCCCGTAGAAGAAGGCTTGCCCTAGGTAAAGATGGCGGAGGTGGACTCCTAGCGGAGTAGGTCACCGTCACGTGGCAGCGAGAGGCGCTGCCTCCCGGACGCCCTCGGCCGCTTCTTGCTGGCCCGGAAGCAGATCCCCCGCCGGTCTCCTACCGGCTGCCGGTGCGGGGAAGGGACGATCCGTGGTGCCTGCCCCGGCCCTCGGCAGGTAGCCGCGGGCGGCAACAGCAGGGCTGCCGCGCAGGGGGACCTGACCCGCGCCCTGAACGGTGCGCCCGCCTTCGCCTGGGCGGTGGCGGTGGGGATGGGAGCCGAGGTGGGCGGCGGCGGGGCTGGGGTTCGCCGCCCCTAGGAAGGTGGCTGGGCCCCGCTCCGTGTCCCGCGGCGGGGAGGGGTTCCTGCCCTGAGGGGACGCTCCGGGGCATCACGTCCTGCCGGTGGCCGCGGCGGATTTCCCTCCGCCGGCCGTTAGCGCTGTGCCGGCCCGCCCTTGTCTGTCACCTCACTCCGTGCCACGGCCGGGGCGCGGTGGGTGCCTGGCGTCAGGGGCTTCGCCTTGGGTTTAGTATCAGGGGGTAAGGGGGAGATTACGTTAGGCTACAACGTTTAATCTTCATCGTGTAACTGCACAAGAATTGAAGCTCTGAATGGCATAAACTTTTTCTGGCTGTTCTCAAATCTTTTATCTATTTTAGCCGGCAAATACGTTCTGTCAGCACCAGCGATCCTAGAAACAGGGTTGTTTCTGTGTATGATTTGGAGGATGTAACTACTGAACTGCCAGCTAATCAAGGCAGACTGAGTCCCCTGTAGCTCCTGGTTATATATATACAGGTCTCAGCACGGAGCGGTTGGAATGAACGAGGCCTAAGCTGAGCCAGCAACTTTGCCATCTTCTCTTTAAGCCCAAGTCTTACTCAGAAACATCAATGAAACAAGTCATGTACCTGCTACATAGCAGACTTGAGCTTGTAGAAGAAAGCTCTCCTGTGCTTTTATTGCATAATTTAGTATGTGTCCTTTGTTTGACAGAGTATTCCAGAGTCTGGCTGTGACTGTTTTCAAGATAGTTCCACTTAATGAGGTTATGGGAGAGAAGTAGCCATGTCAGAAGAAGCTGTTACTGAGGCACGATTTTCTCTTAAGACAGTAGCTTTACGGGTATTTCATCTTCCCCTTTCTTGGTATTATTCTCTTAACCAGGTAATATATACATTATCTGAATATTGTCACTTTTGATATACATTTTGAAGTTCAAGTGCAATGTTGTAATTGCTCTTCTGAGCTTAATATAAGTTAAATTTATGCAGAATGTGTTGATTTTTAGTTTATTTAGAACACTGAACTGAAATTAGTGTTTTTTTCCTTTTTCCTGCTAATTAATGTGTAGTGCATCATCATACATCTGACTGAAGAGATTACTTTATCTGCAGTGTCCGTATGTCTTTGTTTTGCAGTAGTACAATGATTCTTATAAAATCAGATATCAAAATCCTCAGGTTGTCTTTTTTTTGTAGATTTCTTTTGGTATTTAAAAACTAAACAACTGTCATGAAATTTTGAAAAATATTGAGTGTGGCCTGAAATAATTTATAGATTAATTTGGTGAGTGGTGCTGGCAATCTGAATGATAATTAACTATTAAAAATCAAAAATCCATTGTTCTAGTTTTCCAGTCACTTCTGTTAGATTAAATAAGAGGCACATGACCAAAGCAAGGCAGTGATTCTTTAAAAACAGGCTGGTTTTTGAACCCGTTCACTTCTTTTTGTTGGCTTTGTTTGTGTGTTTTACTTACGGAAAGATCTCCAAAGAAAATCTTAAGGCTCTATTAATCACATTATTTCCTTTTATAGATGGTCCAGGAGTTAGTTATTTCTATTTTCTTTCACTGGTATTATAGGCTAGTTTTCACTGTACAAATAGCAACACAGATAGCAGTCACTCAAGTCTGAGCAAAGAGTACATTAAGAGCTTAGTTTTCAGGTTGACAAAAGTCATTGTGAAGCTGATACTCCTTGTCTGCAGGGAATCGTAAGATTTGTCCCTAGAGCACCTTCATGTCAAAGACAGGGAGGAGGAGATGTAGTTGTGTTGTAGAGATGCAGAGAAGAGAGGTGTCAGTTGTCCATAAGTACATATGTGATAAATGGTAGAGAGAAATAAGTCAGAATTACTTGAGAAAATATTAAGGCTTCAGTCAGATCCCTCAGAGAATAAATTTCTTGAAGAGTGAGCCATATTCTGATGCCATAATACACAGGAGAGAAAAAAAGGTTTCTAGTTGGCTGCACAAAATATGGTCCAGTAGTTTTTTTCCATTCTGTGTATGCTGAATTGTTGACAAGGACAACTAAAATAAAAAGAATATTTCTAATTAGGAATGGCAATAATACTTTTTTAAAAATAGATATTAGCAGGTCCTAATAAAGTTCTGCTTTTAAACCCTATGCCTTTAATATGACTGTATTTTATTTCTATTGAATTGGATGCTTGTAAGCAAAAGCTATGTCATTTTTCACAATTGTATGTAAATGTTTTTCAAAGCTTTGCTGCATGTAAAACCAGAATGAGATATTCTCAGTCTTAGCTGCATCTGATTATTGTCACACTTTTTCTGTATTTACGATACGTGAAAATTCTCACTGCAAGATCACTGATTTCTTTTTTACATTGCAGCATATTCACATCCTTTTTAAATACCATGTGCAACTCCATTAGGTGCAACTATTAACTTCCCCCTACTTAGAGGTTTCCATTGCACTGTTGATTTATTTATGATAGTGCTTGTAGGCACAGACAAACTTTAAAAATCCACTTAGAGCTTTTTGAAACTTTAGGTCTAGCATTTTATTTCATGAGCTTCAAGGTTTTAATTTCAGTTATTTGGTTATTAACTCTTTCCTGTCAAATACAATAGTCTTTTGTAAGTATGTGTTTGTGCTTTGTTTCAGGGATTTCCTTTTCCTCGCAGAGTACAGTGCTAGGCTTTTGGCCTTGGCCAAGATACAGTACCACTAAGGACAGGGTTCCCAACTCAAATGTGCTTGACTTGTTGATTGCAAACTCCATGCAAAGCAAAGCTTTCAATGCTTATTTAAGTTACCCAGCTCTGATAGTATTAACCAATTGTACAGCAACCAGGGACTGCCCGAGTGTGGCCAACTCATATGAGGAAACATGTTACAGAAACACCATATTAGCCCCAAGGACTGCAGATCTGGTTTTCTCCTAGCAGTCTGTTTCTCAAGCAGCATAGATTTCCTAAAGCTTTTGCGAACGTGGACTCTAGTTTCCAGTTAAGGGACTCTTTTCTTCCTCATATATCTTCTCACTTTGAATTTTATAAACCTTGTTAATGTCTTTTACTTCCAGTTCCTTGTGTATATGGTTCTTATTTGCTAATTTAAATTTTTGTAAACCTATGACTGATCTATGTCCAAAATAAAATGTAACAATTAAAAAGAAACTGGTTTATTTAGAGAAATATGTTTAAATACATGTTCTTCCAAAATTGAAACACCTTTCAGTATTTTTTTGCTGTTAGAGAATTAATTGAAGCCCTGCATTGTCCTGGCATGAAAAAAGAAATAATAATAAAAAAGATGTTTGTATGAAAGTCTTTGCTTATGTCCCCACAGTTCGTGGATTTGCAATATACCTTCTAGTTCTTGCTGCTGCAATATGCGTCTCAGTGCAGCCGCTCACTTTGTTGCACCAGCCGCTTGTAAACTCTCTCACCTACTGGCCACTGCAGATTTTGAGGAGCATTAGTCTGTGTCCTTAACTCAGAGTTGGTTGTTCCTCAAGCCGTGTAAGAGCAGCATCTCTTACCTCCCTCAGACAAGCTATAGCCTAGGTTGAACACACCAAAAGGAGGGTAGGAGGAAAGGTGGGAGTTACGCAGCACATATTTCAAATGAAATCACTCTCTCTTATTTTCAGATAAAGCTTTCCCCTGGGTTAAAAAAGCTGTTCACGGTAACAGCAGTGAGTGCGATATCTGTTATTTTTCTGGCCCATCACTTTAAAAGAAGACGTGGAAAGAAAAATAAGAAAGTGCCACCATGGGAGCCAAGTCATCTAGTATTAGAGTGTACCAAGGCAGCTGCATCAGAAAAAGGTACATGAAGGAACCCCCAATGTTTTTTTTCCTTTGCATTCTTGGAGGGGAACAAAAGCAGTATGAAGGGATGGGTGTGTGTAACGCTGTATAGTAGTAAAACAAACTCTTCTCCTTTAATGCTGAGTAGGTTTGAATTGTTAAAGTAGAAATTGTGCAAATTAAAAACAAAATTACAGTGTTTTATAAATAAGCTGGTCTTGTTCTCAAAGCTGAAGTTTTAATTATGAATTTGGATTAAAACTTTTTTTATCAGTAGTATATTAGCAGTGGGGTTTGTGGTTCTTGTGGACATATCAATACGGAGAAAAGCAGATTTAAATTTTTATAGGATGGGAAGATAATTATGCTCAAATGCATGTTTATTGTTATAGACATTGTTCTAATTTGCAGTTTCTTGTATAGAACTGAAAGTAAAAGAATAATTGTTGTTTGCTTCTAAACTGGATTTTATTTGAAAGAGTAAATGCAATTCTTGATAGGTCTTGCTAGCAAAAGATAGACTGACTTTAAAGCTGCTGCAAACTCAAAACGTTTTATCTGTTAGGTTCTAGTTGTTCCAGTAGTCGGCAAAACTTGACCCTTTCTCTGAGCTCTGCCAAGGAAAAAGGATCTCAGCCTTGTATCTATGCAAATGGAGGACTTTTCAGTAAATACTCTGGTTCAGTTCAGAGTCTGGCCTCAGTAAGTAAAAGTGTGTTAAGGCTTTTGAATGTCTGTTAACTTGCACTGCATATGCACCTAATGGTTTCACTGAGCTGAAACAACTTTCCTGAACAAGCTGCACAGATGGCTAGAGACGCTGAGAAGGTCATTGTACTCATTACATAGTAAAACTTTCTAGATAGGTAACTTGGATGTAAAGTACTCTGAGAGAAATGTAGTTTTAAGGATACTTTGTATAACAACGCTTCAAAATTTGTTTATTTTATTTAAGGTTCAGAGTGCCACCTCTTGTCACAGTTGTGCTTGCGCCAATTCTAATTCCTGGGATAAAGCCGATGAAGATGATATTAAGCTTGTCAATATCCCAGTGACCACACCTGAAAATTTATATTTGATGGGTAAGTTATAATAACAATATTCATCATCTACCAACAATGAACGTAAATAATCTCTTGGATTTGTGGCAAAGTGACGCAGAATATTATTGCGGTGTTCTTTCATAGTGTCCTGTGGGCATGTGTCTAAGAACATTTCCATTAAATAATGAAATCTTCCTTAATGTAGAGTCAGTTTTTTAAAATACATAATTTTATTCCTGTACTTGTAGTAAGCCATAGGGTTATTTTAAAAAGTAAATAGGAAAAAATACACTGAACGTTGTTGCTTTAATCATATTGTGAACTTCTTTATCTTATTAAAAGGCAGATATGTCTCTATTTTTTTAGAATGCAAATTGCTATTGTTTTAATAAGTTGCATCTCTGCTATAATCATGCTTATTAGCTACGTAGTTTCCTGTGACTCTAAAATGTGAATGCATATGGAAGCTGTGTATTTGATGGAATGGAGGTATTCCTGTCCCCCCCTAGGTATGGAGCTTTTTGAAGAAGCGCTGCGTCGATGGGAGCAGGCGCTAACTTTCCGTAACAGGCAGGTTGAAGATGAAGCAAACTGTGGTTCCATTAAGCTGGGAGCAGGAGATGCAATTGCAGAAGAAAGTGTTGAAGTGAGTATATGCAATCTATAATCCACTGTTGCTTCCCTGACTATTCGTTGCATTTTGTTACCTGAATCTTCAACTTCTAATTCAGTTACCAAAACTTGAGAATTAATTCAAATTTCCAATTTAGTGACATTGCATTTAAAGGAGAACTAACTTTGTTCCTTTTGATTTTTTTTTGATTGGTTATTAGGAGGAAGGGGAATTAGCTTGCTTTATTTTTCTGGCAATTGCTGTTGCATCAGTGTTTGCTTCTGAATGGTATTATCAAGCTACCAAGCACACTAGTTCTCTGCACAAAATCTCTTGGGCCATTCCTTTTTTATGACTGTGTGAGAGGATATCTGCTTAGCAAAGATAAAGGTCTTGGGAAAGATTATGAAATTATGAATATTCAGAAATAATGTGTTTGAACTTTATTTGTATTTCTTTGTTCTTATGACCTAAATGATAAAAATATATTTTGAAATAAAGATACACCAGTATGATTTTCATTCTTTCTAGTGCAGTAAACTTCACAGAGAATTTTAAAGTATTTTGAAACGTAGGTTTTATTTTTATTATAATAAATAAAATGCATGCTTAGAAAAGTGTGTATATTCTGGATGTTGAAGTATTCATCTGGCAGTGTCCTTGTGTGGTTTGTAGGAAATTAATGTGGCACAGTGAGCTCTTTGAAGGGTTAATATTCTTAGATTTTACAAAGGCATCTTACAGACTGTAAACGACAGAAAATCATCTAATGTCTGTCTTCTTGCAGGATATCATTAGTGCTGAATTCATTCATAAGCTTGAATCCCTTCTTCAAAGAGCTTATCGGCTTCAGGAGGAGTTTGAGGCCACCCTTGGGGTCTCTGATCCTGCTTCTCTAGCTAATGATATTGGTGAGTACTCCTATTTTATGTTTTTATCAGCTGAGCAGAATTATATGTATAAGTAAATAAGTGGAAAAAAATTCAGGTCTTTACATAATTATGTAATGGTTGATGTAGTGCTTGCATTTTAGATAAGAATGGACTGAGAGGAAATTTTTTTCCTTGTGGCTTGTCAGTGTACTTCAGAATTTTCATAATACTTCTCTAAGTTTCTGTTAACTCGGGTATTTAAATATTTATGCAGTAAGAATGTAGGACCCTTTCTATAACATGGGTGTATTAGAGCATTTCAAAAGAAGTTATGTGTTTTGAACTGTCAAATTGTGTATGCATGTGCTGGGTTGTTTTACCTACCATAGGTAAAAAAAAGTTTTACAAAGAAACCAAAATCAAACCAGAAAGACTTAGCCTGGAACAGATATCCATCACCAAAGCTCTTACTCCCTGTGATTGAAATTTATCAGTTATGAGTGACTAAATCCAGGATGCTATAATGGCAAAATAAGAATAGTTGCTGCCAGACTTGTTGACTAAATACAGATAATTTATTATTTTTATTTTAAAAATTGGCTTAAGATATTCTTAAAGACTGATACTATTGCACACTTTCATAATTCAAGATCAAGCATCTGATTTAAAATAACTGTCACATCATAAAGGCAGACATGTTCTGGGATTTGTTTTAGTCTGTAGCCTTGTTTGTTAGGCTTCAGCCTGACTGGCACAAGGTGGCAGTACTCTCATCTCTTAGCCCTCGTGTTACCCTGCAACTGCTAAATAGAGCTCAGAGGAAGGCAGGTATTAAATTTAGATTGGAGCTGGCTTTCTGACATATCTACGTACCCCTGTTAATGTAATTCTTAAAGCAGAAAAGCGTTTGGGTGTTATGTTTTGGTGTCTGAAATCTTAAGCTCTATAGTTGCAATGTCTATCCATTATTAAATTAGGCGCTTATTTGTAATTTCTATCTTCAGGCAAAATTAATAAAATGGTATTCAAAGGACTCAGTGTGATGTTCAATGTGTTTAGTTATTGTTTTGCTTGGTTACCCTGGAAGTATTTTGAACTGATATTTTATTTTTTAGATGTGATAACTTGATTCTTGTTTAGCAAGAATGTTCTGAGAATTGAATTCCTTTCAAATGCCCTTTGTAGAAATAATTTGTGATCCCTTGAGCAGATGTCTGTTACTTTGTTATGAATATTATTTGTGCTGCCCCAGATGAGTGAGGAAAACAAGTAATGAAGTTAGTGAGTAGTGTTTTCACTGTTCAGGATTTGGGGCTTTTTCATCACTATCTTGAATTTGTGGCTTGAACAGCAAGTAATACATTAGAGAATGCTTCACTTTTTCAGAATGCTATTTTAGAATATAAACAGATCAACATAATCTCAAACGCTGGCGCTTGGAAGATTTAATACAGAGGATGGTTTTGTTCAATATTTGATATGAAAACATTTAATCACTCAAAATTTCTTAGATAATTTATTTCCCTGTAAGACGTGACACTGAGTGTAGTGTATGAATGTTTGAAGTAGGGTGTTTTTGCGACTGACCTTTTTTGGTAACTTTCATGGGGAGAGACAGAAGAGTATGTTTGGAAGAATCCTAGAGGCTCCCTGACAAGTTTATCTCCCACCTCCCCCCCCCCCATTTTTTTTTTTTTAATTAATTTGGAAATCTAGTGAAAGAGAAGGAAAGCTGCTGTCAACAAACTTTCCTTTACTACAACAAAACGTACATATTAACATGTAATACTTATTTTGTGTCACTTCTGTCCAAAGCTTTGTATTACTCTTTTAGGAAGTAAGGAGTATAAATATTGATCGCTTTTTCCCTTTTTGTGTGTGTGCATGCACGCGTGTGCACGTGCGTAGATTAAGAACCACAGTAAAAGAAGGGTTCAAGAGCAACAACTATAAGCAAGTCCAAGAAAATCATGAAATCCGAGTGGCCAAAAGAAATAAAGATGGTACAGCATTCTTTACGCTACTGAGAATAATACCCTACTCCAAAAAAAAAAAAACCAAAACACGCAGTTCTGAACAGAAACAGAAATGAAGGTGCCTCTGTTCTGTACTTGAAATGAATCGGGAATGTGTGTATGTCTTTGACACTGATAGGAATGCGTATCATTTGTGGCAAAAGAGGCAGCATCTGCTAAATCAGAATCAGTAGTCCTGGATGATTTATACCCAAAACTTCTTAAGGAAACTAGATAAAGAAAGCACCCTAATCCATTACTATGCACTAATCTTGGAAAGTGAAAAATGTTCCAAATGATTGGGAAATTGCCAATTTAGTTCCTAATCTTAAAAAGCAAACAGACAACCCCAAAACTCCATCACCCTAGTTAAGCCTCATACCTGTGAGGCAATAGAGTTGCTAATTATGAGTTCTGTTACCACAGGCAACATAATAAAAGGTGTAATCAGTGGCAGTTGATACAGTTTCATGGTAGCTAGTTTTTCTTGGACTGTAGGTTTTTGAGAGATGTGCGATTTGGGGGATTGATACAGCACACATTAGATGATAATAGTAAGCTCACTGACATGAACATTTTTTTATACTTCTGCCCGCTGATAAAAGGTTTTCTTTCTCAGGAAGATGTTTGGTCAAACACTGTAATTTTATCAACTGTGTAGTTGATAAAATAATTTGTAGAGCTGGAAGTTGATTAAAAAATGATCATTTAGGGCATTAAAAGCATTGAATTATTGAAAAGGAAATGTTAGTAATACTGATCTGAATTATCTGTTTAAATTGATACAATCTAACAAATTACATTTGAGCCCAGACAAGTATGGGTTGTACATGTAGATGGGAGATTTAAAAAGAAAAATAATGAAGAAACACTCGGCATGCATTAGGAAAATTATGCATCACAGTCAGTGTAAATTCTCAGCACAGTGCTGTAGAAGACCATCGCTAACCTCTGGCTATGTGAAAAGGACAGCATTGGCATAGAGGCAGAGATATGACCTTGGTTTTGTATGGTTTTAGAATACTGTGTCCAGTTTTGTTGTTCGTATTTCAGAAGATACAGAAGTGCTAGAACAGCTCAAAACAAGCCATAAAAATGATCCGTGTGTTGGGGAAAAAAGCTAATATGTGGCTTAAGTTGCGTATGTCCAGCTCCTTAATGAAGAAAGTGCTGAGAGGTGACGGACTTGTTCTGAATAGCTACTTACACATAGAAAAGGTATGTGGTGCTGGGGAATTTAGAGCTTGTTGTCAGACATAACTAGATCCAGTTTCTGGTTGTTCAAGTGAAACAAGAAAAGTTCTGAAGTGAGTTGCCTCTGAAGCACGTTGAGGATATTTCAGTATTTTAGCCAGTTTGTTTGTTTGTTTGTTTGTTTGTTTTTACTGCTGTTTGAGGGATGTTTTTCTTCCTCTTTGAGAGGAAGGGATGGCTTGAGGGTAAATGTCATTGTGGTCTTTCTGGCGTTTCAGTGTTTCCCCTTACTACTGCTATTTTTTCTTCTTTTGTGGGCCTTCGAGTGAACAAGAAAAAGCCTTTGTGGTCCTTAATAGGTTCACAACACTTACAGCTTGTCATTAAAATGGTTATAACCAGATCTTTATGCATCAGGGTTTCCACTGTTGACCCACAATAGTAATCAGAAGTTTTGCTTTGTTTTTTCTGATATACATCATGGTGAGATATAGCTTGTGGATTTTTTTCCTGTTTTCTCCATCTGAAGCACTTGTGATTAGCCACAGCTGGAGACAGGACTCTGACAGTTGGACATGTGCTATCAAGTGTTATCAAAAGACTTGCTACATAAATATCTGACTAGCACTTCTTCTTCAGAAACCCTGGGTTATAATGAGCTCCAAATTAGGTCAGGAAGGAAACTTACAAAGGTAAAAATTTCTATCAATTCCTGGTTTTCAGCTTTATCTGTAAAATCTGCCAAACTTCTGGGGCTCCTGAAACCACTCTCTCCCTTATTTGTCTGCTAGTCACAGGTGTTGCTCCTTTCCAAAACCTTTATATGTTATTCTTCCCCGGTAATCATTTCCCTTTACCTAATCAAATTAAGACCTTAGTGCTGCCATTGAGTGATCAAGCCACAGACTTGCTTTTCATTTTGAGATCCCACTTACTAGTTGAAGTTGGTTGGCATGATAAACAGTTTGCCAACCAGCTTTGAGAAACAGCCTTCTGGAGGAGACTATGCTTGAGAAAAGGAGGCTTAGAGGGGATCTCATCACCATGTACCAGTACTTAAGGGGTAGCTATGAAGAAGATGGAGACTCCCTTTTTACAAGGAGTCACATGGAGAGGACAAGGGGGAATGGACACAAATTGCTCCTGGGGAGATTCCAACTGGACACCAGAGGAAAATTTTTCACAGTGAGGACAGTCACCCATTGGAATAATCTCCCCTGGGAAGTGGTTGACTCAGCCATGTTGGTCACTTTTAAGATTCGTCTGGACAGGGTGCTGGGCCATCTTGTCTAGACTGTGCTCTTCCTAGAAAGGTTGGACTAGATGATCCCTGAGGTCCCTTCCAACCTGGGATTCTGTGATTCTAATATGCTACATGGGGGAGTCAGCATTGAGTTACCTGGGGCCCTGCTGGAATACAGTAGCTTGTCACTGCAACTACTGGCTTTCATGTTGAGGCCTGAAGTGCTTCTTTTCTGTCTGCTGTGACAGGTAAAAGGTGACTTGTCAGAGCAGGCAATCATCACTTAAAGTGGTTGCGTGCTGTAGTCTTAATTGCCTTTTGTTTGATTCTTGTTGCGTAAATTAGCATCTCCAAGTGCTTTTTTTACCCCCTAGTAAAATGTAAATTATCTATTTCTTTTCTTCCAGATATTTCTAAATATTCAACTTCTAGCAGTGCAGAAGATAGAGGTATAAATAAATAGCTTTTCCCCCTGTGGGTAGAATTCTATTAATAGTAATAATACAAATAATTGCAAATTATAATTTTCAACTCTGTAAGCTATTGTTGAGTTGTAAACGATGAATACAGCCCTGGAAGACTTGCATTTTAAGTAGAAGAAATAATGGAATGCAGTTACGTTTATTGTTGTTGCATTCTCCACTGGACTTTCAGAATTATCACATAAACCAGAAAGCTAAAATAGGTTTTCTACAGCAGAAATATTTCTGGACGTGAAATTAAAACAAATATGTAGAGCTGAACTGCTGCTGGTTTTATTCTGATCCTTTTAGGACTGTGGAACAACGTGGGAAGCCTAGAAACAGGCTTTCCTGTGTCAGGCATAAGCTGCACTGAATCAGGAAGGAGGCAATTGGCAGAAAACTGTGAAATAAAATATTCGTCTTGTTATTTCTGCATGGTGAATGTGAAGGGGTAGAGGGTTAAAAGCTTCCAATACTTTCTGTAGTCTGTCCTTGAAAAAGAGTTCTTTTTTTTTTTTTTTTTTCCTTTTTAGATCTTTTCTAACAGACTGAAATGTTAGTCGAGCTAACTTGGGAGGAATGCAAAGAGTTAGGAGAGAAACAATAGCTTTACTTACGAGCAGAATTGCAGGTCAGAGGGGAAAATTCTCAAATTGTAGGGTTCCTTGTCAGTACTGAATTCCTAATACTTCATATTATTATTTTGATTTCTACTGTAAAAAGAAATGCTGGCACTCAAACTGATGGTGACTGGTGTACACTGGCCCTTAAACTTTTTGAAAATAGTATTAAAGCCTACATATTGATTAAATTTTTCTTTTTAAAATATTTACTTTTTCTTTTATATTAATTATACAATTTAAAACAAATTAATTGTTTGAGCTACTGCAGTAAAAGATATCGCACAAAGGTCTGTGTTGTTGGATGGTTTTGTTGGAAGGTTCGTCTGTTTCTTTTTTTAATTTTCTTCTCACACTCAAATATATGCTTGGCATTTTGGACAGAATAAGCACAGCCTTTAACCTACCGACAAAACTCTTTGGAGAACATATTTACATACTAGAAACTTTTCTCCAGCTGCTCTTAAAAAAAAAAAAAAAAAAAAAAAAAACTTTGTATAATCAATGAAGCTGTTGAAAGCTCATTTTTATACATTTTATTAACACAGACTTCTGTAATGTTTTACTGTCCATGGATGAAAATCTAGGGCCTGTATTTTCCCTCCTGCTTCTGAAATGTTAATGGAAAAATTTTAGTTTGAGAGTATTATGTTTTATTTGGTTACACACGAGAAACGTTTCTAACTCTCAGGCTCCAATGAGGAGGCGAGCAATTTGTAATAATTCAGTGAATCGAGTGTGTTCTACTGGTACATACTATAAAATAGTTTCGAAGTAGCGTAACTTTTTATGATAGCTTGAAAACTGTTCCTTGAAGATAAATTTACATTAGGTGACCTCTTCATTTCTTGGAGAAGGACAAAACCTTTTCTTAGTGGCTGAAACAAAATTGAAATTGCAACAAAAGAAAACAATAGTTGTTTTTTTTTCTAAGCATGGAAATACATTCATCCCAAGAAATGCTCTTGTAAAGGAAAGAAAACAATATTACTAAGTCGGAAAAAAAGCCCAGAAAAGTTATTCCAATCCTATTTTTAAAAAAATAATGCATATTTTGAACATAATTCAGCTATTGCAATTTTTGGAAGTTCAATAACTGCTGAAGCCTACTGCTTTTTGCTGTGAGGTCTCTTGTATTGCAACTTAATGCTGTAACTCCTTATTTCTGACTCACAATAGATACTCAAAGGGCAGATATTTGAATTGGATAGTATGTGTTCTGCTATCAATAATATTTAAGACTTTCCTTTGAAGGTATATTTGCCGATATTAATAACGCTTTCTTTCTAAATAGCCTTCAGAAAAATTCTTTAACAGAAATCACCTAAGCACAGGATGTTGAATAGTAGAGTCAGATTGGTAGTTAAAAGTGCAACTTAAAATTGCAAACAAAATTATTTCTGCAAATGTTGTGTCTATGAGAAGATTATAATGCTTGGCTTTCTCAGCAATACTCTTAGTTTTGGCAATACTATATTAAAAATGTAAAATAGCTTTGCATGGACCTGCAGTGAAGTTACTGGTACTGAAAAAGATTGGTATTTGATAATCTGTATCTTTATGTTGGAGTATATGTTTGTGTTTGTCTTGAAAGCTGAAGCTTAGATGCCTTTTCATTGCATAGTAAAACAGATCAGCTGAAGTATTTTCAGCAGTGGCTCAACATAATCTATTTTATTGTACACTGAACCAGCATTGGAGAACTCAAGGTTGCTTATTGTATGTTAGGCAGGGGGTGATAGGGAAGAATTTTCCAAAAACGCTTCCAATAGGATCAGAAGCAGAGTCAGTTTCTGATTTTTGAAGACCCTTGTTCCCATTTGCCCAACAGCTTTGCTCTTAGATCCAGCCGTGCAGGCTATTTATACACCTTGTTGCTTTTCCTTAAATGGCATCTCTGAAACCTGTCTTCTTTCTGTCCACACCAAAACTCCTGTTTAAGCCCTTGTCTCTCTCACTTCTTGACTCCTGCCATGTTCTTATGTCCTGTCTTGTCCATTTAAAACTTGCTTCGCTCACATGGACTTAACCGGTGTTTATAAAAATCACCTTTGCTCATTTTTCTGACTGGATTATTCCTTTCCCTTAAGCTGTCTCTCTCCCTCAGGAGCTTCTCTTCAAATGAAATGCAAGCTATTCTTCCTTGTAGCTCTAAAGGCCACTCATAATTGAGCTACCTGATTTAATTTCCCAGCCTTTGTTCAGCTAGCTGTTCCAATGCTTCCCTGCTCAGTCCTAAAACAATCCATCTGCTATATCTCAACTGTTGCTGCTTGTTCCTTACAACATGTGAGCAGCTGCAATTGTCTCTTTCCCACATCTCTTCTTAGCATGAGGCTCCCGGTTCCACAGTTACCCGGGCAAACTCTAATTACTTTCTCCCACTTTTTCCTTTCTTTTCTGCCCATTAGCTTTAAATCCCTGATAAAAAGGGGGAAATATAATGAAGCTGTTTCAGTTCCTTACATGAGTAAAGAACATTTGGACAGCAGTTTATGCAGTTAGTGCTCCACAACACTACTCAAGTAGGACTAGTTAACGCACACTGTATTATCTGTGTTTTATCACTTAGCCCACAACAGCAAAAACACATGCCTAACACAACTTTAAAGGCATATTTTTTTGTGTGTTCCATTTGCATCTTTCTTTGTTGGCCGTTCTAGTGCTTAGATTTAGTCAATAGCGTCTCCATTTTTTTAAAACCTTTTAAAAATGTACACGTAGTTGCCTTCTTTTTGTGTAAAGAAGTGATCATTTTCCCTGCGCATCGGGGCTTGATTTAATAACCACTTGCCTTCATTTTGAACGCTTTTGAAAAGTGGTGTATGGAATAAGTGGAAACAGTCTTCCAACGGCAAGAAGTTGCCTTTTTTTTTTCCTCGCTCTCGCATGTTTTTGTGGTATATTCTTAACAAGTTACAGTTTACAAATTCTTTTTCTTACTAAAAAGGATGTATATACACTTAACTTCTACGTGTTTATATACATTGTGAGTATAAATGTTCCAGAGGCAGAAAAAATCATACCAGACAGATGGCAAGTAGTGAGGGTGGGAGAAGTGTTTATTTTTCTGGCTGGAGTATCGCAGTGTGAGGTTATATAAACTGATGATCAAGAACATGTTTTGGCCCATAAGGCTAATTCCTGTTTTAGAACTTCTACTAAAACAATTTATTCTTGCATTAAAGTCTGTTTTTAAGAGAGGCTTGTCTGAAACATTCTTGGGCAAAATAAAGGAAGGAAAGCCATAATGGGGTGGGGGAGATAGACAGTGATAGTTTAGAGTTTGAAAAGTCTTCAAAGGTAATCAGCAGTCTTAGCTTGGTAGCTTAATCTTGAAAGTGCAGAAATAATAACTTGAGCTTTTCTGATTGCTTTTGAGCACAATATCAAAGCGGAATATTGACAGAATTGGATAAAATCAGCAAATGTAGCTCTCTGCATTAGACTTCCTCTATTAATTCAATAGTTCAGTTAGAACTAAAATGGATAAACTTCTGCCTGCAATTTATTTTTAAGGGCTTAAAATGAAAACATTGTGTCTGCCTGCACACGTGCAAAAGGGAACGACTTTTCTGAACTGATGTGTGTCTACTATGTTTAAATCTTGCTGCCGTTGAAGTCAAAGGCTCTGACCCATCAGCCTGGCATAAATGGTTGTAGCGTATCCACATAACGCAGCCTTCAATGACTGCTAATTACTGGGCTTGTTATTTAGCAGTAGCCATACCCCATTGCTACATTAATACATGTTTATTTACCAGGTGTATGGTTTGTGGGGTTTTTTAACTGCTTAGCCTACAGCTGGGAGGCTCAGGTAGGTTGTGTAAGCATTTAATTCCTAAAGGCCTTTTTATATCTTACAAATTCCTTAAACTTTTGTTTCAGCTTGAAACATTTCGAAGTTGAACCGTTATGTGGGAGGAAACCTATTTTTGTGGAAAGTTTTAGCAAAAGGTTCTTTGAACAATAACAACAGAGGGAGTAAAATTTATTATTTATGTGTCATTTTTCTCTCATGCATTTGTGCAGTTAATTACTAAAACCTACAAAAAATTAACTGGGTTTGAGATGTGTTTTGTTTTCCTTTTTGAGAGCTCAAGCTAAACTTTTTAATAAATTACTGTCAATTCTCCAGTTCTTTGTGGGATATCTGGTCTGTGCAGTATGTTCCACCTTACCTAATAATCCTGTTTGTAGCAAAGTGCTGTAGTGTAGCTGATTCAAGAGCACATGTCGATCACACCATGCTTTATTCTCTCTACTGCTATTTAAAGCTGCCCTTGTTCTACATGCAGATATGCTGCAAGTATTTAAAGGTAAGCATATACAAATTTCCAGATACCCTAAACTATGTACATTCTTTATTATTCAAGCTTTGCTTTATTTTACTTTACTCTAATTTACCCCAGATAACTAATATATTGACCAGATAGCAGCTCTAACTACGTCTGAGTAGCTGCTAATCGGTGTCAAGCTATCTTCCAGGGTCAGGGTGCACTAATCATTACCTACATTATAATTCAAGTATTAGTATGTTGTTGCTAATGCATTTAGCAACCTTATAGTGTTATTAATTTGGTTTTTAAATTGAAGTTTGTTAACTGTTGTTATTTAGTAAACTGAAGGTCCAGAGGAACAACTCTTCATTCACTACAACATTTTAAGGATTCTTATCTCATTCTTTCCTACTCTGGGGGGCAAGTGGAATGCAAGCAGGCCTCAATCAGTAGGGCACTTAAGATATTAAGTCTTATTGTTTAAAGTTAAGCATGTGTCTGGCTAATTTAGGTTCTTAAACCGTATGCTGTGTGCAGCTGGGTTTGCAGAAGCCAGTCACATTCCTGAGCAGTTTCACTGGGGTCTGCAGAATTCTGTAAGACAGATCTGCCCTGAAATTCAAGTGAAGACTAAGATTCTTGTGCTGCCCCTGCAGAGTTTGCCTGTGTCAAGCATGCTAGAGTCTCCATTCTGAATACAGAATCCAAATGTTAGACCAAGTCAAATATATATATTTGCATCTTTTGATGTGTATTTCACCAAGGATCACCAGTTGGTGATCTATATGTATAGCTGGTTTTGTCTTTCTATCCTTCTGTTAATTCCAGGGATAGAAAGATACCAATCTTTCTTTTCTGATACTGTCTTCATACAGGTAAGTGGAATTACAAACTGCTAGACTGCTTTTAATGGTAGAACAAATTAATATGTGGATTCCTTTTGTCTCACTTGCTTTGAAATGTCAGCACCCCTGAAGCATAATATACTGGCTAAAGATAAACCTTCCCAGCAATCTTGTGTTTAAAATTTTACTTTGAAGAGAACATGTTGGATGGTTCCATACCCTCATGCTATGTCCAGCAAAATAGTCTATACAGTAGCATACTAAATTGTTTACTCTTTCCTTTTTTGTATAACAAATTAGTGAACTTTATAAAGCAACAAGTTCCAGGAGCTGAGCAACAGTTGCTGGTTGTTCTCATCCTTTTTCATCACTGCATGTGCTACTGTCTACTCTTCTATCAAGAGATGCATGGTGGGAGAACCAGAAAGGTGGCAGTGAACTGCCTTGGAAAGAATTAAGGGATACTAGTAGTAATGCACTTGTGTGAATGTTTTGCTTTAAGTACCCACTGATTTCAATAGGTTTACACAGGTGTTGTAGAACTGAGGCCAAAGAGATAAGTTCACCTACTTTTGAGACTCCTCTCTCAAGTCTAGCGAGAAGACTGTTGTATTTAACCTGCTTATGGAGGCCTCTGGCACAGGAAAGGTATTAAAGGAGCTAATTCTATATGTGTGAGCCTCAAAGTTAACCTTGTACTTCCTTCTCCTGTAAATATGACATTGCATTTTGAATCTGCTCTGCATCACAATGAGTTAACATACTATCACACTGAATATGGTTGAACAGACCATTCCATTGTCACTAGAAAGTGTCTGTGCAAAAATAGCAGTAGGTTGCTCTTGTTTTTAGGTTGTTAAGAACTAAGAAAAGGCAGTGACGTTCAAATCTGATGACTAAGGTATCTGGCAGTCTTCACAGCGCTGTGCTATAAATCCTCAGTGGACAGCCAATGTTTTAAAATAAGCAGCGCTGGAATTCAAACTAGGCTTTGCTGTGGACAAAATAGATGTGATGCTTTCTGAATTACAGAAGAATGGAGTACCCCTATGAAGAGGAAACAGTGATAGCTTTGTGTTGCACATCCATCTAAACAGGCTCTGCCCAGAAGAGACATCTGAGCAAACTTGATTGCCAGATCTTCTCTCTCAAATCAAATACAAATACAGAAATAGTTACCTAAACTATTAGACTTGAAAACAGGAGGGTGGACAGAAATCAAATTCTTCTTTAAAGGATAGGGATTTAAACCTTAAAATCAGGGAAAATCCAGTGTTTTTTAGCTTCAGGATATGGAAAAGTTGCAGAAATTGTAACCCTGTGTAAATGTAGAACCTTAAAATGTGCAGTTATGAATAAGTTTACATTTTCAAAGAAACAAAATGCTGTACGATAGGGAGAGACCTAACAGTGACATGTAGTTTATGCAGGATATACATCTCAAATCTGTTTCAGGATCATATGTCTGTGTCAAGCAGAGAGTCAGAGCAGTAAACCGGTGAAGTGAACATATGCATACATTTATTTTGTTTACTAAGCTGATTTCTCAGCTGTCAGCACATACGATGTGTTAGTTCAGGTTATAAAATACACATTAGATGCTGCTTTATTTTCTTAAAGTTCAGATTTTGGCAATCTAGCGCCACGTGTGTTTACTCTGCTTCTTCCTTGAGATTTGAATTGCAGAGTTCCTCATGGTGGGGTCTTTCTATTTTGAGGTTTTGGTTCTGCGATAAAGCATGCCACAATGATTCAGGGACAGCTTTCACAGGTCACATTGTCTATAACAAAATTATATCTCTAGCCTTTTGATAATGTCGTTGCTTAAAAAAAATTGCACCTATCAGAAAATATTCCAATTCAGTTGTGAAATTTATAGAAGAGTTCTTTAGCAGATTTAAATCTTGAAAGAATCATTTGATTTATCCCCATTCCAGAACATCAAAGCTATATAACATTTACTTATAATCTTGAGTTGTTTAAAGTACCTGTGTCTATGGATTACAAGAAATAAATTATACTTAAATTCCTTTCTTAGGTATATTTGTTTTTTACTTGGAGAGACTAAAACGATTACTTATGCACAAGCATTTTGTGCTGTCTCTACCTTTGCTAGATGAAAGCATTCAAGGTGCTTGGTTTTACTGTTTTAGAGTATAAGAGCAGTAGCCATGTTGTTCACTGTTTTGTTTTATACGTCATTAAACATGTGGTGCTCAGCAGATAATATACATTTATGGACAAAGTCAGTATCTTGAAGGTCTGAAAATAATCAAATTATTATAAACACCCCAGAAATTGCTATGATTTCTTTCCAAAGTGGTGGAAAATCTCTTGAAGTTTATAAGGTTATTTTAGGCAGGTTGCATCTTTTTCCAGATGACAAATATTGCAAATCAGTACACCTCAGTTTTCAGGTGGATTTTATTGCTCATGTGTGTAAACTTAATGGATTGTACTTTTAAATTTTTGTATGAATTCTCTACTTATTTATATTTAAACATGAAGAATCTATTACTGACATCTCTACACATGCTTTTAATTCAGCTTTTAATCGTCTGGACTCCTTTTGTCTTAAAAATAACATCAAAGTAATAAATACAGAACACAGTGTGATTAAAGAACATCTTGTGTTTTGCTCACCTAATTAGCATTATGCATCCAGTGTCTTGGAACATGGGCCTGTGTGAGAGTATTGTAGTGGAAGGCTTTCATGTGGACCCTGAAGATTATAGCTGTACTTTGAAACAATTATTAAAGCTCTGTTGAGTCAACTTTTACTGAGGAAGTAAGACTTAGCCTTCTATTTGCCCAAAAGCAGATTATTCTCTGCATGAAAACTACGAAGGTATTTGTTAAGGATGTAATTGGAAGGTTCAGTAGTTAGCTCAGCCAAAGCTTACCTTGAAAAAGGTCTGTGAGTACTAGGAGGAAGGTGAAATTGCAAATACTAAGTACTTGGTGCTGTCCCATACTCTATTTTCCCCAGTTGCTCCTTTCCATTAGACCCCTGCTTTGGTTGCTGAGTTCCTAGTCAAATACTGGTGAGCAGAAGCTGTGTGTTCACAACAGGGGCCTGCTGGAGGTGTGAGCATGTACTGACAGCCGAGCTGGGTGATCGTACAGCACTGGAGTGTCTTTTTGTGGGTTTCGTGGTGGGAAGAGTGTTTTGGTTTTTTTAAAAAAATATGTCACTTCAGTTTGCATCAGAGCAGTCCCAACAAAGAACCATGAGACATGTTTGACTCGTCCCATGCTGATGTACTGGTAGAACACAAGATTTGGTTAGATATTTTTAAAATATCCTGACCTGAAATATATTTTTATGCTGAAGTCAATAACAGCTTTGTTCATATACAGTGAGGTGAGATGCCTCCAGCTATAGGCACTTTCTTGAACCCAGGCATTTGTGATACTGGAGAATGTAAACATATCATTTAACAATAACTGTTAAATCCAGAATGGACTGTGCGGACACTCTGCTCCATTCTTGGCTTGCCTTTTTTAACCTGTTGGTATATGACCCAGTCATTGGAAGGTGCTGTATGAAGGTTGGGATTGTTTTCTTTTTATAAATACAACATAAAGTAAAATCCACTGCTTTCTAGGTGCATCCTGTAAGACTTCGTGTAATACATTAGTAGCTACTTGGTAGGAGTGATGATTTTTTTTAGTGAATGTTCAGTCAACGCTCTCAGAGTTATGACTATTTATAACCATAAATAAAGCTGCTTTTGGATGCTTCAGCAACAGTGGTGACAAACCATTGTGCCACTTGTGACTAGCTAGAAGACTGTGGCACATTCTCTTGAAACGGAATTATGTAGTAATTCATGCTTCTGTGGTCTCTGAACTTGATTATTTTCATTCCTTTGTCTAGGCATGAAGCCACACATCTAAGGGGCCTGACTAGCACGCAGCACAGTGGCTGACTGTGTGGTAGCCTGGCAGAATACTGGGACCCTGCTGCCCTTGGGACTTTTCATAAGTGTATTCCTTTGCAAAGTTTTCTCCTCATTAGAGTCTATCAAGTCTCTCCTTTCTCATCCTGTTTTCCTGCTCGTGGTGTGTAACTGCACTGATGTGCCACTGAAGTGGGAGGGCTGGGGATAACAGGGAACCATGGCTTTAATGGTGGCAATTAGAACTAAATTCCTTAACTCCCAGTGAGTTCTTTGCCAGTGGGTAACTGCTTTCCTTTAACTCCTGCACATAAGTGCCAAACTCACTTGCGAACTCATGCCATGTGTCATTCAGAGTTGGAGGAAAGATAACATATATAAATGGTTTTCAAGATTCTAAAGCATTATGGGAAGGTGAATTCTTCCCAGCTGAGTGCTAAAAAAGTTAATTTTGTGCAGTTCCATCTCTAAGGTCAGATTTTGCTCTGAGAGTTTAGAGAGTGAGTTTTGTGGTCTGTCTTACCATATGAAACTACCAGAGCAAAGCCAAATGAATACTCTAGATTAGTACGCTGTGCATAGATGTGAAAGTAGCTTTGTTCTGGTTTGGGTTTTTTAGCCTGCTTAGTTTCAAATAGATAGTTGCTTGCAAAATCTTATAAAGCTAGGATTAATTTCATAAGCTTTAGCAATACTCCATATTAGCTTTTTTTAATACCCTTAATCTAACTTTAAAACCACATATGCATTTTAAGGCGCTGCAACCAAGAGCCTTTATGGCAATTACCGTTGTCAGTATCAGGTCTGAAACTCTACTTCATCCTTTTTACAAGTGTAAATGAACCCAAAATAACTTCCTGCTTCTCAAATAAGTAAAGTATATTTGAAGCTCACACTCTCACTAGTATTTCTTTCCTGAAGGTATTAGGCTACATAAGAACTAGGGATGAGTGCGTGAGCAGTTGCAGCCGCTGGTGGGTGGGTTCCTCTTGCAGCTGTTCATTCCAGGAATCTCATTGTGCTGCTGCCTCTTTTTTTTTTTTTTTTTTTTTTTTTTTGTTCTTGTGCCTAAAAATCATCTCCTGGTACTTGCATGGTATGTACTCCAGCTGTAACTTAATTTTCACCCTAACACTTCATAATAGTGTGCTCTCTGCACAGCGTGGGTACTGATAAGCGCCTGCTTGGCTAAGGGTATTTTAGGGTATTAGGGTGGTGGTGGTCAGAAAGTCAGAAATAGCTGACAAGGCTGTTTTGTTTTCTTTGGGGAGGCTGTGCTTTTGTGGACTTATCACTTGCCAAAGGTATTACTTCACTCAGCCCTACCAACCTTTTTTTAATCAAATTTTTTGTTGTCATAACATTAAAATTTTGTGTCTTTTTTTTTGCAGTAGGGAGAATTTTCTTTGAGTGAAAACACAGATATTCCTTATTCAACTAACATGTTAAAAACATACTGGGTAGGTGACAGTTTTAGGCCCATTTTAGAAAACTTAGAATTATGACTTCTTCAGCAAATATTGATGTATTTAAAATCTTCAGAGCTTCATGTAATCTGTATCAGGCTGGATACAAACTCCACAGAAGAACCTCTGATTCTGTGGTATTCTGGGCTGGAAACTCTGCAGTTCCTTCATTTACACCAGCTGGGGTTTTTTTTACATATATGCAGAATAAATTTTAAATGGCATTATTCCCATTGATATGTAATCAATCACATAGCCCAGTGTTAAATACTTCGGTGTCAGTCTGGGGTTATGTTGTTGTCATTGAGTTATAAACTCACATATAATAGCAACAGCACAGTAGTTATCAGACAGTATCCAAAGGCTCTGATGCTTCAGTCCGTGGTATCACTGGGACTTCCCTCTGAGGGTGGTGGGGACATTCTTGGATTGTGAATAAGTTGATATATGAGACTACTTGACAGCTGAACTTTGTGTACATAAGAGTTGGGTCCTTACATCTTCATTAAAGCCATCAGTAAGATCTTTATCAGTATGGCCCATGCTTTATGCTCGTAGGAGTTTGTAATTTGCATTGCTACTTATGAATTGTAGCTGTTTATTTCTCATTAAGCAAGTGTCGCATATTGCTTACAGACTGGGAGGATCAGGAGAATAATATTTCCTTGGACTGCACTTGAACCAGGTGCTAGAGGGCTTTTCTAACTGTGAGATGTAGAAACTTTTGGTTTAATTGCAAATTTATTATGGAAAGCAACTTAGTCAAAAGGAGAGATTCAGTGGAAAAATCTGCAATTAGGCTACACATCCCCGTACTACCCTATGTTTAACAGTATTATTGCAGTTTCAGCAACTGCTTATGTGAAAAAGTGATACTAGAAAAGCATTTAATGTAATATTAGAGGGGGATAAATGTAAATTATGAGCTACGAATAAGAAGAAAACATCGTGTTACCCGTCTGCTCTTACCAGACCTCAAGCAAATGCTTTACAAACCACAGTTTTGTTTTCTGTTCCAGCTCTTCAAATTCCAGTATGTGATTGTTTCTCAACCAACTTGGATGCTGCTGTACTTTTCCTCTTGGTTTTAAGTGATTAGAAAAAAGAACTAACTATTAAGTATGATCTGAAAAAATCAGACTTTCATATGAATATTGGTAAAGTTGTGATTACAAGCTGGAATCTGCCTAACTCAATCCAGTAAAATCTTTGGCCAAACTTTTAATAATTTTTTCCCTCAGTCAATAGTCTCAAAGACAGATATTTGTTGTTATATGCAATTTTTGAGCTGTTATTCCAAATCCGTAACTAATCAAACCATAACAACGACCGAAATCATAGTTAAGTTATGTGGATTTGTAAGATTTCAATTGATGAGTAAACCATTCCAGTATATTGGCATTTGGCCACTTTGCTATGTAATAGTGTTTTTAATGAAGTATTGCTGTAGCAACAGATCTGGATGACATTGGGTAGCTGGTCGCTGCTGACTGTTGGAAATAAAACAGACTTTTAGCAACACATGTGTAATGTCTGAAGGTAAAGTAACCCAAAATAAATGCCTGTGCTCTACCGAGGATGCAGTATGGGGCACGTCAAGCCAAAGTCTGGCTTACTGACTTATGAATTTAATCCTTCTGTGAAAGTGTGTCTGTATGGTGAAAAACCCATGTATGCTAGTAATATGTGCAACAACTGAAATCTGAGAATAAATTAAAGGAGAACTGAGAGAAATTGTATTGCAGATGATTTTAAGCATAAAATATCAGTTATTTCAAAGGCGTTAAGAATTCTAGTACTATATGAAATGCTTCTGGATGTGTTATTTCAATGGAAAAGCTTGTTGGGGAAAGAGGATAATGAGAAGGTTAAAAACTTCACTTGCTCTCCTGAAGAACCAGCAAGTGAAAAAAGGCATGAGAAGTAGAAAATGAAACAAACTCAAGTGAAGCCGAAACCTGTTTTTTATTAAGGGCTTTTATTTAGAACAGTATTTCTTGGTTACTAAAACACTTGGTTACATTGGTTATATAACACAGCCAAGGTAAAAACTTAACAGAGGATTTAGATCAATATAGCGAAGTAGTCTCTTTAGATAGAGAGATCTTCAGAAGCCTATCAAAGAAAGGGCAAAACCCCTGGGGAAAAATTATTTCTTCTCTCTCTTCACTGCAGATGATGTTTCTAACTGTGCTTTAAAAACAGAAGAATACAGTCACCCTTATATATATTAACAGGTCATAGAAGAATTTACTCTCATAGTAGTACAATGTTCTGCCTTCCAAATGAAATACTACATTAAAGTATACATGAAACACACTTTCAAGACCTAACTGGAATTTTCTCATAGTCTAATAATTAGGGTTTTCTTTTTTTATTTTAAAGATAAAAATACAGACATTACTGTAAAGGATAATACAGATGATTTCTGCCTTCGAGATACATTAAGCATCGCATCAACGGACTCCTTTGTTTCCACGGCTGAGGTAAGACTCTTAAAAATTGCTTCTTTAAAGATTCATTGATCTGTGTGAACAGTGAACAGAAGAATCTTAATTCTTTGCTAATTATTGTAAGCAAAGCGTATTTCTCTTATGGGGAAAAAACTTTCCTTGCTTAGTTGTAACCAGCTTCCTAGCAGTTCAAGTAGTGAAGCTGGGTTCAGTTTGCACTTTTTGTTTTTTTTGGGTTTTTTGGGTTTTTTTTGTGCACTGGCAGAATGTTTCCCCAACTCCTTCTAAAAAGAAGTTGCTTTTGAAAAATATGTCAGATTTTCATGAGGAAAGAAGCACAATCGAGGCTATAGTAGTTCCTTTCCCCATGAACTGCATTTTTCTCTTCCCTTTTTATTTTCCCCTATTCCCTTACCATAACATAAAGATGTATGAAGAAGGCTTTGTCTTTTTTGGAGCTGGATGTTTGTGGAGAGAAAATTATTAAAATTGACAGCTACCTATTTTAGTACATTCCATGCACTTTGTCTAACTTACTGTACTTCATCTAACTTTCCCTAATCTTCTTGGATAAGACCACAAAGGATACTAAAGAAATAATCTTCTGATAACAGGGCATTGTTTATTAGCTGAAATCTGCTACAGCTCCCTTGAAGTATTTGGAAGAATTTTATATACAGTGGCACGCTTATTTGGTTGAGGAATATCTCCTTTCATAGCCTCTCAGGAGCTGAAGTGATCTTGAATAGCACTCTTCTCCCAATTACAGGAAAGGCAATTGGTCTCAGTAGATACATTCGGCATTAGATATTGCTATCATGTATGCACCACAACTAAGCTACTGAACTCAGACAGTTGTAAAAAGAGAGAATTGCATACACATTCTTTGCAATTATCTTTTGACTGTCCATTGTGTGCTTTGTTTTTCCATGACACAATTATCGTGATTTAGTAATTCACAGTAAGTTGTGATGGTATGCCTAGTGTTCATTCCTAAGATTGTGTCTATACTCTTTCCTGTAATTCGGATGAGACCACAATTCAAGCTTGCTTCAACATTGTTAGGTCTTGAGAGGAGCTGTAAACCATTAGAGTTTGTACACTTTGTATCTTCTTTTTTTTTTTTTTTTTTTGTCCCCATGAACTTTCCTAATGTTTTTGCAAGTAGGTGGAGATGGGAACAATCCATTATGGTCATTTGTGTTGCTTGGCTTAAAAACCCCCAAAAAACCCAGGATATATCACCCTAGTGGAATAACCATCCTATCCTGATGAGTCAAAATTGGCAATGGAATAGTCTTTACACATCCTGAAAATATTCTCTGCATTTTGATACATCAAAGCCACTTCTGTTACCTCTTTCTTCCAGAACAAAGTTGCAAAGATTTTTCTCTTCCTTTCCAGTGTTCTAGCCTTTGCCAATAGAACAAGCTCTCTGATCTCCTTTCTCAGATTTTATTAAAATTCTCAGCTGATATGAGTCTTGAAGAGTAACAAAGCCATAAGCAACCTGAAGTTTGGTGTTCAAACCAGAACACCATGAAAATTCTAGATTAAATATGAGCCACTAGGCTTAAACTACAGGGCCAGTTAGCTCACTAGTAGTAGCCACTGGGACATCATTGTGTGGTGCAGGTGAAATAAAGCTGTGAATTGGTCTTCTCTTATGCATATAGTGTTACCAGCTTTGGATTTGTCTCAGCTAATGGGCAAATAGGCATTTTTTCTTTTGTCCCATGCTCCCTGACTGCAGCTATAATTTTAGTAACTATCTGAAACTCTGTGTACTGATAGAGATTTTTAGCAAAGTTTTAAAACCTGAAATTCATATAAGTGTATACTGCTGTGTGATTTTGTCCTACTGGAATCATTAGTAATTTCACCTTCCGGGAAATCACAAAGTAGCACCATTTTTTGTAGTCACATCATGCTACAAGCTGTATGTTGGCAGTTACTCATCTTCCTTTTACATTGCATCCTGTCCCAAGGAGCAGGGCGAAGTATTTTGTGTGATTCTGGTTTTAGAGACTGGAAGCTATTTCCATGTTTCAGTGCTGACATGAAGTGAAGTCAAATTTAGTTCACTGCCCTCAGGAGAGATAACAGCAAAGACACAGGGAATCCTAAAACAAGACATAGACGTTTTGATGGAAACTGATACGCATACTGCTTAGGAGGAAACAAGAATGTTGTGCTGTGTTATATTAGGACAAGGCATAGGAAGATGGCTTTCAAGAAAAGAACTGTACAAAACTGGGGCAGTTGGCAGAGTTTAATCACGCGAGCTCTACAGGACAGCAGTAGGGTGTGCCAAAACTTCAGCTTGGCTATGGCTGATAATCAAGAGGATGCTGAGGATCATGCACTTGATGACTCCTCGTACAGAATTGTGCCAGTCTGGATACCTACAATACACAGGTGCCCAAATCCTTATAAAGATGGTTTAGACAGACAGTTGCCATCCCTAAGCCCAGACAGACTTCCATTCCTGAGCACTCGCAGGCTCTCAGAAGCACTGCAGAAGGGATGGTAAGCACAACCATTTGCCCTAATTAAGTTATAGATACTATAGCAATAGTGATAGAGGCATTTTCTTCCCCATTTGAGACCGTCTGCCATCAGCTTGTCTTTATGAGGGTTAGTGTCTTGACACTTGCTATCTCACCTACTGTGTGTTCGAAATAGCTACCACCTTTGGCAAGAACACAGCCGTGAGTGTGCCAGATAAAGCTCTCCACCCTCTCGTTCCTGGCTTCTTTTCCATCTTTCCAATAGAAGCTCTTTCTGCTCTCCCTGACAGTGAGCTTCATTGCTGCCTCTCAGTTGTCAGTGTACATGCATTTAGCATGTCTTATTTTCAGATCTTGGCCAGAACTGAACCTGTAGTTCTATTATCAAATAAATTTTGCTTGCTTTATTGAAATGTTAACTCAGTCCAAAGCGTAGGAGATTTTAGGCTTGTGAATAAAGCCTTAGCTGCTCTCTTTTTTATCACTAATTCCTTTACTAAGGTTGTCTTTTTCTCAGTTCAAATCTACTAAAACAACAGTTCAGGAAGGAGTAGGGTTTGATAACAGGGAAGGAACACCAGTTTCCATATGCCTGTAATTATTTGTACCTGGCACCAAAACCTTCAAATTGAATGAAATGGAATTTTAGATTCAGAAAGTGCTCAAAAAGATCCCTGTCACTGAAAGGTAGGGGTACCTTTTTACTTGTTTACAGATAGATGTTTTATTCCTTTACCTGAAATAGGGAATACCAGAGGGAATAATGTTGGCAAGTAGTAGTAAGGTGTATTCCTGTAGCATTTATAAGGGAGGTGTCTGGTTTGGTTTCTTTCCTGTTTCATTGTAAAAATCAGACACGTATATATTCTGTATTCTGACTGCCTTCAGAAATGTGACCATAATCACTAATCTGATCTTCTCAGACCTTATTGTTCTCATCCTGGTCACTTCCCCCATTCATGTCATCTGTCTAGTTTGATATGGATTATTTTCTTACCCCAAAAACAAATGTACTACAGCAGTCCTGCAGTTGAGCATGCCCTGGGTAGCAAACCATAAGGAGCTCCCTATTCTAAAAACTTTAATGAGGTATGGAGGTGCCTCGTATTTATAGTCTTAAAACATGTGGAGAAACAGCGGAAAGAATTAATCCCTGAAGTCTTTCATTCTGCTAACAATAATACTATTTCTTTGGAGAACCTGTACCTGAAGTGCCACTATCCACTGCGTACTACTTTGGGCAAACTTAAAAGGTTTCACGGTGTCCATGGTGAAGCATGACAGCCAGTAATAAAGCTTATCTATTCATGTCATCATCAGAAGCTTTCCACCTCCCAACAAATGTCAGTAGTGTTGTAGGCAACAGGAAGGTTCTGTTCCACTTTGAGAAACACCTCCTGCTACTATGTCCTTTCTAACAAATTCCTCAAACTTCATGCTTTATTTCTGTTGATTTTTTTCCCCCTGCCATTATTTGTCTGCCACAACCTAATAGATGTAGCCGCAGTTAGAAGGATTCCATTGTAGGGAAAAGTTTTCCATGTGGCAATGAAGACTGGTCAACGGGAACCAGATTCCTTTGATTCCCTCAAAGGACAGCTGTGGTTCCTTGCTGTATGGCTATGAATAGGAAAACTTAGGCCAGCAAGTCATTAAATTGTTCTCTAAAAGCTTTAATAATAAAAAATCTGGAGTTGACCTGTGTCCTCTAACAGAAACCTTAGCTATGTATGGTATTTGCAGTTTCATCTAATAGCCAGTGTGTTCCTATACACTGACCACTCGTACTATACAGCTTTTAGTTCTTATATACATGTAACATTTGTAACAAATAGCATATATTAGCACTGAACTAATTTTTGTACCATAATACCTCCATGTAGGTATTATATAGGCAAAAGCCTATGTACCAGACACAGCCTGGGATTGTTCTGCCCAGCGAGGAGCAGTACTGCCACTGAGGCACACAACAGTGAATTCACATTCTTCATTATGCTTAACATTAATAAAGTTGCAGCAGTAATTCAGATAAAATCATGTTCTGAATGTGTGTTTTCCTCAAAGAAAATGTATCAGGTGTCTTATAATATATACAAGGAAGTATAGGAGTTCCTGAAAATACATGAACTTCCTTCCTGTTTTCTTTCAGATATTAGGAAGAACGCACCACTTTATCATTTCAGTTTATTAAAGTATTCTTAAATGTTTTAGTAAGTAATTTGCATCTCATCTTCCAACACCCAAAACATGTCTCTCACTCATCCTGCAGCTACTTATGTTGTTGTTTTTTTTTAAAAAAATCTTTTAAAAGCTAAAGATACCCAGAGAAAGAGAGCAGCAGCAGCCTTTTTAATACAGGGTAAGCATACTTTCTCAGAATGTAAGGAATGCTGACTGTGCCAGTAAATTGACCTTTTTATTAGGGGGAGCAAGCAAGAATTCCGAAAAGGTCTAGCATTCTTTATTTTTGTTACATTCATGTAGCTGGTTATTTTGGTAGTCAACAAGGTCTTGATGCACAGCTGAGAATTTTTTTCTATTTATTAAGAAACAACTTGTGAGTGGCAAGTAAGAGTGCTGAGTCTGTTCATTAGACCAGAGCAGTCAGGGAATCCCAGGCTTAAAAACTATTACAAGTTCCAGAGGTTTGATGTTTTACAACAATGGTTTCAGCATCTCTTTACTAGCAGATGCAGCCTTAAAGCCGAACTGTCCAGAGAAAATTGATTAGCATCTGAACAAAACCAATCCATGTTGTAATCTTCAGAGGCTGCTTTGCAGCACTGTGTATAGAGACACAATTTACTGCTACAAGCTTTGGAGTTTTGAAGATGTAGGTATTATTTCAACATAATGAAGTTAGGTATCCACTGCAGGTCATCATAAATGTCCTGAGCAGTGGTCACTGATAACCACTATCTCTTTCTTTAGCCTTGAATGGATAGAAGTAAAGCATGACAAGATTAGGTTGCTGCTATAGGGTGTTCCATCTTTTCAGCTCTTCTCTGCATTTTCATATTCTTCTTCATGTAACCCCACATGACACTGAGGAAATAGCAAACATTCAGAATCTGGCACGTCAGCTACATCATCACAAACCTCTGTGCTACAGCTACCAGCACTTTTGGAAACTGCTTGGAGCACTTTTTCATTCTTAGTGGTGTGTTAAGTGTTTCAAAATGGCAGTGGCTGTGCAAAGAAGTGTTCGGTACAGAGTGGAAAGAAAGGACTCAAGGAGCTTTCAAGAGTCTAACTTACCTGTGATGACAAGATGTGGAATGCTGGGGCTTTCTGATAAATACTGAACCACTGTTGAGGCAAGTTACGCGGTGCATAGGGGTGCATAGTGGGGTAAGAAGCAGCTACCTGAATACATATCACGAATGCACGTCAGTTTGTGTAAGGTAGTTATAGTGATAGTGAACCATCTCATTTAAAACTAACCTTTCTCTCCACCTTTTTCCTCAAAAGTAACAAGTCCGTGGAGACTTTTACAAGAAAGGGTTTTGATTTTCCTTTTGATGTTGGCTTGAGAAGGTTTTATCTAGAAAATGTTGTATGCTCTGCATGTTGTTAAACACTGTATATGATTTGTCCATTCTTCTAATGGCTGAACGTATTGCAGGTCTATTGCAAGACCTATGTTGCTGGTCTTACAAACATTCAGTAATGGCTATTCTTTTTGAGATTAAATAGGGTGAAAGCTTGCCTATATAAACATCCTGATTCAAAATAAAATTAGATGTTGATTCTCCGACCACACATCCACTTTTCTAACATAACTGAATCTTTTAAAATATAACACTGTATGTTACATATATATATGTATTGTTTATATCTACATATAAAATATTTATATATAAATATATTTTTTAATACTAGAAAGCATCAAAAGAAAATCCATGATGACTCCAGGAGCATTACGATGCAGCTGCAGAGCTTGTCTGGAAATCACCTTTTGTAGTTAAACTTCGAGGTCGTTTCATTTTCGGGTTTTCAGTTTGTTTTTTCTCCTCTCCTCTTTTTGCATGCTAAGAGAAGTCAGTGATAGAGGAATTTGCACCCCCTTTCCAAACGTTTCTGGTTGGGACTGACTTCTAACTGTAATCAAAACCATCTTGTGAGTGGAAGAATAGTTACACCTTTCTCTCTTGCTTTGTAGCTGGTTGATTTAACCTCTCTGTTTGAGCTCAATAATACTCATTGCAACAGTAACACAGCTATGTTATTTCATCTGCTAGCATGAGAGGAAGTTTAAAAAAAAAAAAGCTAACTAATCACGGGCCTCACCCAACTCCCAGGTATCAGATTCTGTGCTAATCTGTAACCACAAAGGCTATGATCAGGCATCTTCATGTGCTGAAGATGGTAACATCTCAGGCTTGCTGGCAGCAGCTGGAGATTATCTGCATCTAACTGTAGAAATCACAATCCTAAATCAGTCACAGTCAGTCAGTTTGCCTAAATATCTGAAGAAGGGAATTTGCCCGAAGTTCGCTAGAGAAAACCAATATAATCCCTTTTACCACAGAAATTATAACCTCCAAGAGAGGGGCAGCTGTTTACAAAGTGCATGTGTGTTCACAACCTATTTCTCCTCATGCTTTGCAAATGAAATAAAGTAAATGGAATGTTTTATGGCTTCAGTAATAGCTGGATCAGGTAAGAAATAAATTAGTATACTTATATGTATTCTGTTTTGGTCTTTATTTTGGAAAATATGTATGTATTGTTCCACAGTTAATACTTTCTTAACTATAATGTAGAATAACACATTCTGGAGTAAAGAATTTTCACTTGTCCTTGTTTATACCTGTTCTAACTATTACACTATATATACATGTGTGTATATATGGGTGTTGTGTGTGTGTCTGTATGTATATTTGTTTCTTATATCTGAAAGAAATCAGTTTATTCCTGTTTCTTCCAGTTGGTTAAATTATTCCTTCCTATATATTTTCACACATATTTTGCATTAAAAGCTATGTGGCTTCCTTTGTTTAATAAGAACATAAATTTTCAGGTGGGCTTTCTGGATTAGCAAATCCAAAACACAATTTGGTGCTACGATTAGTATTGTTAAATTGGAGTAAAGTCTTTAGTCTTAATAGCTGTAAATCTTTTTTAGAAAGTCAGCTTATTCTGCTCTGTTCTTCCAAGCAAAACAACTGATAAACAAATACATACTTTGAAAATGGAAATACTTTCAAGCTAGAGGAATTCTGAAAGTGTACATTCCTCATTTAATTATAACATTTTGTTGACCTTAAAGCTTTTATTCCTTCACTTATTCCCCAGCTATCGTCTTGTCACTTGAGTCTTAATTTGAGAACTCTATAGAATTCTATATAGGAATACAGGGGTTTGGGTTTTGGTTTTTGGTTTGGTTTGGTTTTTTTTACCCAAACTAATACATTTAAAATGGAACCTGACAGTTTTGTGAAAGGAATCATATGTATTTGCTTACAGTAAAAGGATACTGGTATGAGTGATTCAAAATAGTAGTGCAAGTTCCAGCAAATGTCTGCCATCTCACAACGTGCGACGCTTGTCAGAACACCAGCTCTGTACTGAAATGTCTGTAACTTATTCATGTGCTTAAATGCTTACACAGACAAAAATAGGTATTGGCATGTGCCTATATCCTTCCCCTTAGCAGGCAAGGCTTCTTGGCCAAGCTGTTGGTGCTCTAATTGGCTCAACTAAAGTGTGTGAAGCAGACACACTGGAAGCATGCTTCTTAATGTCCTTATGAAGTGTTATGCCAGCCCTTGCCTCTGTGTCCTCACTGATGGGAAAAACTGTTCAACATAGATCTATTTGAAAATTTTAATGGAAGTTTAACATAAAGTTATGTTTTAATCTGATTATTTTAAAATTTTCTAACATATAGGGTTATTATTCTTATATAGTTTATTTACTATGAGAATTATTTTTTAAAGATGTTTCTAGGGTCTCTTTTTATAGCCTAGAAGCACAGGTTTGTTTCCCCCATGCAGGATATTTTTAAAAAAAATTGACAAGAGAAAGTTAGAATTCTTTTCTGGTCATTAACTAAATTGAAGGATGTGTAAGCTTCTGGGGTTTTTTTGGGGGATCATTAATAATATAGTGTAATGTTTGTGGTGGACATTGTAGCTATCCTTTGTTTTGTGGATTAAATATGATATTCTGTAAACAGGCGTTCTCCATGTTATTTATGTGCTTTCATTTCTTAATCTGATTTGGGTTTTCTTGCTCTAAAATGTGTATGAGTTCATGTTAATTTATATGATAACCACACAGTTAAAGCTGCTGATAATGAAAACCTTTTTGGGAGTCTGTAGTAAAATGCTGGATGTTCATGCTTCATACAATATGCTGTGGTAACTAGCAGACATATTTACCAGCAAAACAAAAGCAGGGGTGGGAGGATGTTACTATTTCCAGCTTCCTAAAGATTTGCATGATGCAATCATTCTGTACTTCGCGTCCTGACAATTTTTTTAACAGTTTTGAGACCCACTAGATTTAACTAAACAAATTAAAACCAAAACTAAGCTGCCTCCATTTAATTAATTAAACTTTTGAAACTTGAAACCTGAAACTGTAGCTTTCAGATTTTAAAAGTCATGAAGTAACACTCTTGTTAACAGTGTGGTGTTTCTCTTCTGTTTACTAGTTGAGTGTTGCCCCTTTGTTTTAAAGCAGATGCAGAAGAAGATACATATTTCAATAGAATATCAGGAAAACCTCTTTAATCTGTTTTAGCTTTACAAAAATTATGTTAGCAAGCTCTTTAATGAACTTCAAAAAATTCCTTTTTTCAGCTTGCAGAGCACAGAGAGATTCGTAATACGTATGGTCTAGATTCCCTTTGCCATTGCCCATTGTATGAAGAAGCTATGCAGTTAGCAGAAGAAGGCAAAATTTATTCACGAGTGCTAAGGTATTGATTTATGTCTATCTAATTATTTCCAAGAAAAGCAAGAATTAAAGTTAAATATTCTGTATAGTACTCATTTTTAGAAGTTACTTGTACTACGTATTTTTTCTAGGAACTAGACTTAGTGGAAGTTTCTTGTGCTTCTTTTTTTAATGGTCTTTAAAAACCTTTGGGTTTTTTTGTAGGACTGAAATGTTTGAATGTCTAGGAGACAGTGACTTCCTCGCTAAACTTCATTGTATTCGACAAGCTTTTCAGGTAAATAGTAAGGAGAGTGATTTGTCTGCCTGTCTTGTTCAGCCTAAAGGACATGGCATTGAACCTATCAATGCACCACCTGTGCAAGCATTTTTATAACATATTCTGTAATTAAATATTTACCCGTTGCTTCTAAAATGGGACGTATTTGCAGGGGCATCCCAATTTTGTGATTAGCTTGGGAATCTTTGCACCAAAGAAACTTGCCCACTATCCTAGTGGTTATAATAAGTTTGATTTAAGTGTTGAGGGTCACTTAGTATAACCTGTGAATGAATATGTCTATGTTTTCTGAAACCTTTTCTAGATAATTCTTTCAGAAACAGCAAACAGAATATTTCTTGCTGAAAGTGGAAGAAAAATTTTGTCTGCTTTAATTGTGAGAGCACGAAAGGTAAAGCCTTTTTTAAACTGTTTTATTTTTAATGCAACTTCTACCAGAATTTACTTTTCAGTGTAAATAAACCATCTCTCATGTTAAGTTTGCTTGATACTCCTTGCTTTTTACTTTACAGAATCCAAAGAAATTTGAAGATGTCTTTGATGAAATGATATATTTTTTGGAACAAACAGATCACTGGGATAACACTGAAATGGAACTTGCTGCTAGAGGAGTGAGTCTGAATTTCTGAAAAGTGCTTTTACCCTTAATTATGCAAACCATAGCATCTAAAAATAAATTTTTACAGTTCAGAATTGTGGGAGAGGCAACTCTTCTTTGTTTACATTGCTGATTTAGAGAAATGACATCCACCACTGCAGTTTAGTACCAGAAAGCACATAATTATTTTTTAATTTCTCCTTTACTGACAAAGTATCTTCAGTATTCATTAAAAACAATTATAAATCTGGATATTAATCCAGAGTTAGAATATAGGGGATGCTGAATTCCACTGCTGAAAGAGAAACTAGGTTACTTAGATAATGTTCTGTTCTAATATAGGTGAAAAACTTGAATTTTTATGACGTTGTTCTCGACTTCATATTAATGGATTCATTTGAAGATTTAGAAAATCCACCGATATCTATACAGAATGTAGTAAATAACCGCTGGCTAAATTCCTCCTTTAAAGAAACAGTAAGTATTTATGTGTAATTTTCATAATCATTATTCTATAGTACATTATAATAAGTAGATGGTATGATCTATTGGTATGATAGTATTGGTGTAAGCATTCTCATATAAAATTTCTGTATATGCCAAAACTGTTCTTCCGCTTATCTGTGCTTTATATTCTTATGTAGAAATGAGAATAAATCCAGCAACTTCAGGATACAGACTATGAATATTGTCTTGATAATAACATTAATTCTGAGCAAAGAAACTAAACCGTCCTCCACTGTAAAGTCTAATTCAGTTTCCAATGTAACAGAATATGTACCTGAAATATTCCTCAGGGAAAATAAAGAGATAGTACTATCAGGTTTTTCATAATAGCAATTTAAAAGCTACAAGTCTTGGTCTAAAATATATAGAATGATTGAATGTACTAGAGAAAATAACTTGTCCTGCAAAAAGGAGTTTTCTCTGAGGAAGCAGAATTTTAGAAGGAAGTTTGTTAGCCACATCTTAGATATTAGATACAGGTTCTTGGTTCATATACCAGAGACTTAGCAATAAGGCACAAAGTTGCAAGCAAACAGAAGTAAGTTAATACAATACAGGCATTCAGATGTTCGTAACATTTCACAGTTTTTCAGATGTTCCTGTTTATTTGTCAAATGGAACTCATCCCTCTGTTACAGACATACAGGACATGGTCAGCGGGTACTACTGTAATTTCATCCATTTATATCTATAAACTGCTAGTTTTGCTTTTATTTTTGTCTTGCAATTGAAATATTCCCTCTAGAGGGGGGAAAAAAAAAAGGTAACATGCATGTATTTTTGTAGTTATGTGATAACATTGTGTTTTCTGAGTAGTAAATTATCTTGCAGTACTGACGGCGAATTGGATGAGGTTACAAGCTATGAGCGGAATAAGCCTAGTACTGATATCGGTATATTGTATCTTACAGGTCCATATTTGGACAAAACTCCTTAGCTGAATCTGAAGCTATTGCAAGAATGTTTTTGCTAAAAGGAAAAAGGACATTTCAATGTGATTGCACGCAATTTAATATCTAAAATAGTTACTTATGTCTGAGCACACATTTTGTTGTATAAGACAATGGTCCTCCATTAAACCCAGTGAATGTTGCTAACTGTTGCAACTGTAAAAGCAGTCAAGGATGCCAAATTACATTTGAATTAAACAAAGAAAATGTTGCAAAGTAAGATCTGAAAATAAATATGAACTACATGTAAAATGAATTATTGGTATCAGATGATATTTTATAGTTTTAAACTTCGTGTTATCACAAGATTAAAACTGAAGAAACACAAATCCCCAAATTATAGAAATACAGTATTCTGCAGGTCGCTTCTTTTGAGATAAAAGATAATTTCTCTTATAATGAAGTTATGCAGGTTTGGGGCTTTTTTTTTTTTTTTACATTCAGGCTGTGGCTTCAAGCTGTTGGTCAGTACTGAAGCAGAAAAGACAGCAAATGAAGGTAAGTTGCCTTGCAAATTATGTGGACCAAAGCTACTGATGAGCTCCTAAGAATTTGAAGTTCTGTCTTATAGCTTTGGCAGAATAAATTCCAGATCAACCCTTAATCCTGTAGACATGTTAGTGTAGACAAGAGGCTGCCAGTTATGTACGATTAGTTCACGGGGCCCTAATATAATTTTTTTTAGCAAAAAGTCTTAGGTGAAAGATTTTCAACCTAGCTTAGGTCCAGTAACAGTGGTTGCAGTAATTTCTCTGTACCTCAGATTTTTGCAGACCAAGGTCATTAATCTTGTATCTCACCTGCTTACGCTAGGATTCTCAACCCCATCTCCCTGCATCATCTCCACAGCTAAATAAAATTCAGTCCTGTCCCTTTACCTACCTGAAGTACCATCGTCCTCGCCAGCGGCAGGAACTCTATTGCAGCCTCCTTCAGCCCCCTTCTGCATCCTGACCCCTCAGTGAAGGAACTCTGCAGATTCCGAAGTAGAACTCCTCTGTGCCAGCAGCTCCTTACTTCCACCTTTGGAGGCTTTTATTAGACCTAGGAGGCAAATGCCCCATGTCTGTCACAGCCAGACCAAAAGCAGAGTTGGGGCTTGCTGCAGGACATCCATAGCCATTAGAAGTGGTTTTGCATACCGCAGGTGAGGAATCTCTGCTCCAGTGCTTGGCACTGACACCTTTCTCTGATGCTAAGAATAGCTATTTACGTGACTCCTAACTGGTAAAGACATATGTCATCGTAAAATAAGTTGCTTCCGATGGCATTTGGTGTTTCGTAAAAGCTCCTCAGATACCGTTACGTCTTAAGATTTGAGATGTTACATCCCTGTGTCAATATGGTTGGAAATTTTATATGAATAGATCTTTCTACACTCGTTTTATATAAAGGGATTGTATCTCCAAAATAGATGTTACAGTAACCTATTATTTTCATCTCTGTTTCAATGTACAACTCCCTACTCTGTCGTTCCTTTGTATACTGAAGTCTCAATATTTATAAGTTTGGAAATGTGTGAGTAACTTTACTGCTTGGGACTAGTTTCATCAGTGCTGCTGGAGTCATTCAGAAGTGGATGAAGTTAAGCACCATGGAAGTCTTTGTAAGGGAGAGACTAACTACTACAAGGAGTTTGAAGAACTTAAATTTACTTACAGGCAGTTCTTTATGTGGTATTTTATGTTTTAAATTATGATTAATTTCTATTTTTATTATTTTATAAATTAACTGATGTTGTAACATTATAAATACATGAGTATATAAAAACTGGACCTCCATATATGATATATAAATGTATACTATATTATATTTTATGAGCGCCAGTAGGTTGTAAGAGTAACAACAGGATGTTGTTCAGATATTCACAGATATTTTATGTTTTTCCTTAGACTTAAAGATGGATTTTTGTAAGGTGTCATTTTCTTCGATTCAAAACTGTGCAGCTTGCTTACTTTTTTGCAAGTTTCAGCTATACATAATGTATAGGGGCTCAGAGAGGAATAACCGAATAAAATTATCTGATCTGTCATATGGGAGTTGGAGTAGATTGTTCATGACCTTTTTGGGCTTATACCCATTCATCTTAAAATATTCAAAATACAAAGTACCACTGAAGTAAAAAACTCTAAAGAAATCACACCACTTGTTTGGTACCGTTGCGCTATAACTTAAAGGAGATCAAATTACCACAGCCCTGAAATAGTAGCTGTTTTAGGCTTTTCTGAAGACTTAATGTTATATGACAGAGATTTATACTAAATTTACTGTGTAACTTTTGTCTACAATTCTTACATCACTAGGTGCCTGATGGATTTTTTGCACATTTCTATGCTATATGTGAACATATCAGCCCTGTTTTGGCGTGGGGCTTTTTGGGCCCTAGAAATTCCCTTTATGACCTGTGCTGCTTCTTCAAGGTTTGCAAGTTTTTTTTTAATTACCACTTACCTTAATTTAAAAAAAAAAAATATATCTTCCAGATTAAAAGAAATGAGGATCTTACTTATAGGCATACATTTGCATTTTCTTAAGATTAAGACTAACAGTAAGAAACCATGAAAATAAATATTTTCGTATTAAATTTTTTTAAGCCTAGAACTGTTTTGCAAAGTCTATTTTAGTGCACTTGTATCGTAGCACCAAAAGAGTACAAGAGTACATAAATGGACGTTTTTAGGAAATGTGTAAAAGAAATAGCTAGCATTGCATACTTTTTTCTTCTTGCAAGTGAATACAAGTTTTTCCTTTATTTTTTTCCCCCCACTAGGATCAAGTGCTTTTCTTCCTCAAAGACATTTTTGATTTTGAAAAGGTGAGATACTCAACTATGGAGAGTTTGGCTGAAGATCTTATGCAGTTATTAATCCGACACACTGAACTCTTAATGGCCTATCTTGGAGCAGATTCACTAAGACATGTCGGTGCTTGCGTAAGTGGTCACGGGCATGTCATGACCAGTGGGCTCTTAGAAGCAAAAGTACAGTAAGCTTAAAATCCATGGCAAATGAGATGGAGTGCACTTTGGCATACTCCTTCCCACCTTTCTCTCTAACACGGAAGCTATCATTGCTGTTGCTGAGCAAGCGTCTGAAAATGTATCATGTCGCTAAGTATGGAAAAGGACTCAGGGAGGTTAAATGTACATCTGCAAAAAGAACTGGTGAGCATATTATTGTGTATGCCTAAATTAAATCTGCAGCTCAGCTGTCACTGTCACTGTATTTATACTTAATGTATCCCAAAGCTTTTTTCTGTAATATTTGGGTAAAGTTTATTTATGAAATACTGTACTTTTGCACAGATAATTTGTAAGTGAAGCTGACGGAGTTGTTTCCTTTAAAGGCTTGTGGTACAAAATGTTCATCACAGAGTCTCCAAATCATCGTGTGTCTAGATCTAGAAGGTGTTTCGACTGGGGTATATGCAGTCTCTGATTCATGTGACACGTGCAATAAAGTAATCGCACTCACAAAACTGAACGTGTTGCCACTGCCCTGAAATTACCTTTGTGTGGGCGTAAGCAGTCATTTTGTGCTACAGTGTAATAGAGTGATGCAGGAAATGCAGGCACCATTTGAGCAGGAATGACTTCCAGTATGCATTTTTTACTTTTATTTTGTTTTAAAAATATCTAAACATCATGAAGGTGTTTGAGAGCACTTATTTATATTCAAAAAGCTATGCTAGCTTCATCAATTAATTTAAAACTTCCTTTTTCTAAAACTGTTACTACTTTATATGGTGGTGGTGAACTAATACCCTTCTCAGTTCATATGTAGCATTTCAGAATGTATTTTTAAATAAGCATGTGTGATGAGATTTGTTAATCGTGAAACAGAATGGAAGGCAGCGTTTTATAATTAAAAGCATTTAGCATTTCCATCTTCCTCCCTTCCTTGCAGGAAGTCAGGTGCCTATTTAAGAGGAAATGTAAGCAATTGTGGCCATCTGTGTGCAGTGCAAAACTGTGGCTGAGGATACGGAGCCCTGAACTTTAGATAGGAGCTCAGCACAGCGAGGAGGCATGAGGGAACTTGCAGTACAGTCTTTTCCTGTGCTAGAGGTAATAAATAATGATGATCTATAATCTTTGAACTTCTGTAAACTGAAACAATGTTTCATAGTTAGCTTAGGCTTTTAAACTACGCTTACATAAGCTTAGCCACACAAAGCCAGCCCGCAAGAATCTATCCTGTGGCAAGACATACAGAGTAATTCTAAATATTCAGAAACCTGAGAAGCATGTTGTTAAAATCTAGCCTATTGAAACAGACAGCAATTAGGAACATTTCAACTTTTGTTGCAAACACAACCCAAAACAATGATAGTTGACAAGGAGGGCCTGTGTAATTCCATAGATTTTACTGAAGCCAATGTTTTGCTCCTTTGTTGTATTCATTTGATAAATATAAAAATGATGGAAATGTGTCATATGACTTGTGTGAAATGCCAACTGATTATAGCTTATTAATTAAAAAAAAGTATACTTCTACATGTAATAAAACAGAAATTCCAAATGCTGCTGCTGGCCTATTTCCACCACTCAAGTTGCTGAACTTGGCACCATGCTCCGTCCTGTACTTTTTTTCGCTCCGCAGAATATGTTTTCAGTACCCGAATGTGAAGGTTTTTTCACCCGTCTCACTTAGCTTAAACATACTGCTCAAAAGTATCTGTATTTTGGCAGCGATCTGCAAGTCTATGAATGAAATTATATGGAACAGTGAAGTGTCTCGTCGGGTACAGAATCAATAGGAATAGCTGGAAATAGAAGTAATGGAGTAAATGGCATGTTCCACAGCAAGTGTGCTACCCGGAGGTTGCAGTGTGTCAAAGGAGACTGTCTGCTGTGGTTTGTCTGCTCTAATAAAATGACGTGAAGACAATGAGACCTTAACATTCATCAGAGAAAGACAGAAATGCACTTTTTCACAGAAGTAAATGTGTATTTAAGTGAGCAATTTTCATATTATTTATAAAAAGCTCTTGAAGAAAGTGCAACAGCATTGCATGTGAGATTATAAATGTTTCCAGATAATGTAAAAGTCAATCTTCTGTCAAAACCGAAAGGATTTTTTTTTAAATAGAAGACTGGAAAAGGACTAATGACATGCCAAAATATTTAGAAAATGGGTAAGAACTTGATAATATCTGACTTAAATGTATCTCTCTAAATCAGGAGCACTTCCATGCACTCATAGAGCTCCCAAAAGTCCATAGAATCGCATTGGAAATTGGAGAGATGCATTTTCCATCCAAATAAGAATTACAGTATCTGGGTGCTGTAGGATACTGCTGACAAATGTTTGGTTCAGAAACAGTTAAGAAAGGAAGAAAGAAGGGGGGGGGGGGGGGGGAGAAAAAGAGATGGGAAGAGGGAAATGCGCAGGTACCTGTGAGTAGGGTTTTGATCTCCTCTGGGTCTCTTTGGACCTTGTCCCAAAACGCATGCATATATTCTGTCCTTCTAAACTCCAGAGACAGAGCGGGAAATTTAAATTTAAATGGGAGATGGCTGCCTCCTTGTAACACAGAACTGGGATCAGTTCTGTCGTAACCCAAGGTTTGTGTGCCGTAACTGGAAGGTGTATAAAGAATATCTGTTGAAAACTAGCCATGTGGCTTAAGAAAGTCAAAAGTGCCAGAGTTGCACCAAAGCAATGATAGTATGATGCAATTCTACTTTAGTGAATAATCAAAATCAGAATTTAGTTTATAATCTCTAAATTTTTAAACAGTTTTGAATGCCTCTTTCCATGCCAACAAGAACAAGCTAAATTTGAAAGCCATCCTCTTCTGCCATAACTCTGCTCCTAAGACCAGAAATGTTGAATGTGTAGGGATTATACAAGAATATTTATATCATTTGTAATTTAGTTGGAATAACTATCTCACTTTTAATGTGTTCTTAATTGTTATTATACTTCACTTTTGTAGTCTTTGGTTTCTATCAAACTAAACATGTCAAATCAAGTGTCAGAGTAAGCGTATTTGTGAACTTTCTATTGCCTAAATGAACTGCAGTTGTGTGTATTAAATAAAATAATTCAGTGAAATGATTGTTGCTCATGTAACTGTATCTAAAACTTGAATTTGCTCCCTGAAATCCAACAGAAAACAATTACAAAACTTATTATATACATGAAAAAGAAGTGGAATGGGAACAGCTTTTGAGCTGTCCAGTTTAAACTGAGTATGTGGACCTGTTTAATTTTGCTTCTCTTAAATGATCCACAGCATTGATAAATTTTCAACACACAGGCCAGAGATCCACCAAAAAGCCAAATATTGGTGTTTCTAGTCTTGGAAGTCAAAAAGTGATTCAGCCAGACACCTGAATAAACGAAGGGACCCCAGCCTAAGGGTGGCCCTGGTGGCCTGCAGGCACGGTGCGGGCAAAGCAGATTCCGGCGGCGTGACGCAGGCAGGGCTTGGTCGGCTGGTGAGATCCCGGCCTGCGGTGCGCACCAGGACGGTCTCGTTGCGCTCCTCTCTCCGTGCCAAGCTGTTGTCTCTTTCCTTGGTTTAGGAGAAGAGTTTTTTTCAGGATTATTTCCAAACCAAACTGCTATAGCGAGCTCCAGTTGTTGAATAAGGCTTCCTTTGTGGGGTAATATAAATAATGAAATGGAGAACATGAAGTTCCTAATAAGTCCTTGCTGCTGTAGAGCGGCAACGTAGATGTGCTTTGATCTGCCTGAATTTGTATTGTGTGTTACATGTGTTCATCTGCTGAAAAGTGTTATTTTACAGACAGTTGAAAGCCCTTCCTTCACTGAAATGTTGTGCCTTTGCTTCAGAAGTGGGAGTGTGGCTGTTCTGAGGGTGGCACTGGGGCAAATCCTGTGCTGTCCTTCAAAAGGCAAGCATGTTTTGTCTTCTAACTTTGGTGGCCGTCGTTCAGATTGGCAAAGCCTAAGGTCGCGTGGTTATCGCCCCAAGAGTTACAGTCCCGCTGAAAGCGGGCTCCGGCGTGGCGGACACCGGTGACATAGGAAGAAGAAAGTTCTGCACTGGAGACCTCGCAATTAAACATGTAGGAAACAAGTCATCTTTAAGCAGGAAAAGGAATGCATTCAGATGTAACGAAAGCACGTTCCTGCCTCTGCTTTCGAAGTTTGCAGAGAAAGGCGCTGCTGTGAACCGAACGCGCTCTCCGTCCCCCGGGTCTGGCCCTGGCGGGGCTCCCCTCCGCTCCAACACCGAACTGTCACATTACTATTATTAGTTGGTCGCTCTCCATGTGCCATGCGACGACCCAGGACCCGACACCGCGGGTATAAAGCCCCGCGCCGGCAGGGCCGGAGCCAGCGGCGGCGGGAGCGGCGCTGTGCGGGGCTGCGGCGGCGGTGAGTACGCGGTGAACGAGCTGCTGCGGTGGCGGAGCCCCGCCGGGGGCACCCGCCTGCGGGGAGGTGGCCCCGGAAAAGCCGGGGTGCCGCCGCCTGAGCCGCGGGCGGACCAACAGCGGGTCCCCGGGGGTCCCCTCCGCCGAGCCCTCCCGCCGCTCTCCCTGCGGCGTGCACGGCGCTGCCGGCACGGCGCTAGCCGAGAGCCGGCCTCCCTCCCCCGGTTATTTATAGCTCCGTCGTGCTTCCAGCCCAAAATAAGCCCGGGCGGCTGCCGGCGGTGGGGCGCGGGGTGGGGGGAGGGGGGCGGGCTGCGCCCCCCGCCGCGGCGAGGGGCCGGGCATGGCGTGCCGAGCCGGGCCGCGGGGCCGGGGCCGAGGCGGGCCGGGCCGGGCCGGGACAGCTGCCGCGGCGCGGGGCTCGCCTGGAATGCGGGCGCCGGCCGCGCGTCGAGACTTTTATGGAAAGTTGCAGCGCCGGAGCGGCGGCCGCAGCCAAGGGGCGCTCCGCAGCCGCCAGCCCGCCCGCCGGGACCGCGCCGAGCCGCAGCGGCGGGGCAGCCTCGCAGGTAAGAGCGGCTCCGGCCGCCGGCGGGAGAGAGGGCTCGGGCGGGATCCCGCGCTCCGCGTCGCTCCGCGTCGCTCCCCGCCGCGCACAGCCCGGCCCGCTCCGCTCCCTCGTCCTGCCGCGGGGCCCGGGCTGGCTGCCGACCCCCGCCTCAGCCGGACCCGCTGCGGCGGCGGCGTCTCCTCCCGCCGCCGGGGACCCCGCTCGTCCCGCCGCCCCGTCGCGGCCCCCGCCGCCGGGGACTCCGCTCGTCCCGCAGCTCCCTCACGGTCCCCGGCGGCCGGTTCCCCCGGACGTCTGTCGGGAGAAAGCAACCCGTTCCGCGCCGCGGCCCCGGTGGGGAGGGCGGGGTGGGCGAAGGCCGCCAAGGTCCCCGGCGTTGGGCAGCGCCTGGGGCCGGGCAGCCGCGGCGGCGCGGCGGGGCTGAGGGGACGCGCCGAGAGGGGCTGGCAGCGGCGCCAGCCGGGGCTCCCCGGGAGCCCTGGGGGCTCGGGCTCGGGGCGGGGGGCGCGGCTCGTAGGTGACTTGAGGTGGCATGGCTGCAGGTAGGGCTGGGTCCCCGGGGAGCCCCGCCGGGGCCGGCGCGTCCCTTGCCCCGCACACGGCGGCCCGGGGCCGGCCCGGAGCCAGGCCGGGGTCGGGCAGCCTTGGGAGCGTGCGGGGACGTGCGGTGCGGTCTGCCTTAGCGATTTGCTTGGTTATCTCCATCATGACTTAATAAAAAAGTGACTTGAAAATCCCTTCTGTTCATAAACCGCATGTCTCTACATAAAGAGGAGCTCGGCTTTGTTGGTGTGGTGTCCAGCAGCAGGGGCATAGGGAGTGTCGTTCACAGGTTCTGCTTCACCCCAAAGTGACAGCTGTAAGACAGCGTGGCTGTGAAGAAAATACTGGGCTGCCGGGACAGCTTATAAACTATTTATTGTCACGTTTGATTTAGGTAAATAAGAGCTTCTGCTAACACAGGAAACATCTGCGAAAAAAGCGTGTTTAATGAAACCTATTAGTATTTCGAAAATTAATTGGGAAATACCTGCATGCTAGAAAACACAGGAGTCTTAACCTTACATCTCAGGTCTTAAGAGACCTCGAATCTCTTAGAAAAACATCCAATGAAATGGAATTGTAAAATAGTAATTAGTCTTACAAGAGGGCCAAGCGTAGTAAGGAGCACACAGAAGTATGAGGGTATGTCTGGTATATGTAGAAAGCACAGTCTGCTGAAATACAAGAACTGGGTAGGTGGTTTAAGACGTGCCTAAGAAATACCTTCTCTAACTGCATTTGGAATATTTTAAGTGAGTAGTTCCCTCAGTGAAAGAAGTCAGACAATCTGTCATTTCCCGTACGTGGATATTCAGCTTGGAAACTCCTTTAACGAGGAACGGTGGTGCCCTGGCCGAGCCCGCTGGAAGCTAGCTGTGGGAAACGGAGCTGAAGGTTCACGAGGGCAGAAGGGCAGGTCAGGAAGCAATAGGGGTGACCCTTTGCTGTGCACTGAAGGCAGCCGGACCCGCTCAGAGGAAGGTATTACACACAGTCTGGTTTTTATGGGCATCAGCGCTACCAGCAGAGTAGGGCTGGTCAAGTGGAAGCAGCAGCTTATCCCCAGGAAGGGAAGCCAGGGGACCTCTCTTCGCGGCAGGGCCTTAGCACAGGCACGGTGACCACCACTGTGTTCAGTCTGAGGATTTCAGAGGACAGACAGGTAGGCTCTGTGTCCTGTTGTCTGAGAAGTAGCAAACTGCAGTAGTGCTTCGTGTCCGGTATTTTATCCCACCCTGATCTCTAGAAGTCCTGTCAGTGAAGTCAACAAGAGATGAGCTGAAATTATGCTGTTTCGCTTCAGCTGCTGTGACGCAGCGGGGGATGGAGGAGCTATGGCATGGGGGAAAACACACCCGTTTTTCTCGTGGGGATCTCGGTTCACAATTTACTGCCACCCGTGATTAGGATCAGCAGGTCACTTGGAACGTGAAATCATGGGCCAGAAGATCTCAGCAGGGCTTCCCCCGTAACAGAGCTCTGGAGCCCACGTACCCCGTAATAGTACCCAAAGAGAGTAAGGAATTAACAGACAGACCTTTTCTACAGAGAAGGGTGATTTTATTTGTTTAACACAGGAGCTGGACTGCCTGGCACTGTCACATTGAGAGTATTTATAGTTATTTAAACAGACATAGACAAAAATCCTTTATAATAAATATGTTTTTATTTAAAAAATCGTATCTGCAAGGGCTCTTACTAGCATATGAGACTCTCATATGCATATGAGGTCGTTGCATATGCTCATTGCATATGAAGTGCGATAAATTCAAAGACTGAGGAGAAGATTGTGTATGAAATTGAATTATCTCGGTCAGTTGTCAGTAAACATTCTAGTCTTTAATTAGGAAGACTTAATGAAGGAAATCAAGCGAGTGGAAGTATTGCATTTTCTATTTTATAAAATGTGAAGTTTAGACAGCTGGTGTTAATTGTCATAACTCACTGGCTTCAGCGGAGCTGACGGTTTATGCCAGTTCAGGATCTTCCCCTCTGCACGATAATTTTAGTATCTACTTTAGTATCTGTAATTTAGCACAACAACTGGTAGTGTCATTCCAGACGAGTTACAGCAGGGACGTAAATGCTGAACATCACTCCCCGCTCTCTTTCCCTTCTCTTTCCAGTTCTATTCAATATTTTGTTAAACATTTTAACATTGTGGACTGTGTTTTCCTCTCCTGAGGTTTTTGGCTGCAAGTAGTGAATTTCCAACTTTCACAATATGGTTTTCTTACATAATGGAGTCGTCCCTGCAAGCAGATCACAAAGAGGAGACAGATGGTAAACGTAACTTAGACTGTGCTGTGAAGGGCTTATTTATAACTCTCAGTAGCCATAGGACAGCAGGGGGGCCTCCCGAAAGGAGAAATCACAGAGGAACTAGACTTAAAGTCCTGGCTTCCTACTCCGGTTGTAGAGGGTAGTATGCAGTTCAGGAGAACGCTGGTGTTTTTCTGCGTCTCGTGTGAGGATGTTAATAACTCCACTGAAAATCAAGAGCTTCTGTGTTTTCTAATGAAGGGGAATTTTATTATTTATAGGAGGGGTTTTTTAATTTGGTTAAAGCTGCACAACATTTTTTGATCAATTGAGGACTCTGACCTTTCAGAAATGGAAATTAATTAAATTTAAGGGGATGGATTTTGGGACTTGTGAGCTATCAAACCTTCTGCTTTCCTTAAGGGTTTTCTATGTTCACTTTGATTATTTTGCCTAAAGTAAGGTTTTAGGGAGTCTGCATGAAAAGTTTAAGAAGTGCTATGATCATAACAATATGATAACTGATATCGGAGTGGTAGCTTACCCATTTACAGCAAACAAATAAGATGCTTGAAAACAGGCCATTTTTTTTACAGAGTTTTTCTAACCTGTTGCCCAGTTTCCTACGCATTATTGGTTTTGTATTAAATTTTCACTTGAAACTTCTTAGAGATCGCTCTGTGCGTCACAGCCAGCCAAGCCATCCTAGTAATGGCATTTTCTCTTCCATGCAGTTCCAGAGGACCATTGATCAAAGGATGGAGGTTACATTTCTCTTCTAGGAAAGATCTCACTGTAGACCTCCTTTGGAAGTGGAACTGCAGTCTAGTACTTTCAGTATAAATGTAACACCAGGCTAACGTTTCCTGAGATAGCTTGTTTAATCACAGGAAGGGTAAAATGTGGAGGGAAAAAAAATAATTACACTGGTGCCAGGTGAATGCTAGAGTGACGAGACTGGATAGGCAAAGAAAAGCCTAGTTACAAGCTCAATTAATTTTTTGATTGCGGTTATGTTTGACATTATAATCTGGGATGTTTCTGAGTGGGGAGCTTCACTGAGGAGCTCTTCCAGCTTTTCCTGATGTATGATGATCGCAGGAAATAAAAGATGTGACTGGATCTTAAGATTGGACAGTTCCGTAATAGGAGGGCAAATCTCTTGTCAAGTAAGTGCATACACAAGTAGACTCTTGTTGCCTCAAATAATAAGCTTTACTTGTATTAGGCGAACTCTGTGGGAAAATTCTTATTACAAAACAAGGAGATATATACACACAGCTTCAATATATAACTAGCTCCTCTCAAAAAAAAATTGCTAGGAAGTAGCTATTGGTAGAAAGTAAAATATGTTAAAGTTTCTTGGCTTGGACAATTTATTACCACATACTTTGGGAAAAGCTATCGGCCGATGATGAAGGCACTGTTCCTCCATGAGTTGTAGGTGTCAGGACTTCTTGACGTGGCCATTTGGGTTTTTTCAGCAGCAACACATGGACTGTGTGGATCTTCTCCTAATGATAAGGCAGATACAAAGGAGCTTCAGCCTGCTGTTGTTCCTGAAGCAGTGGTCACTGCCTCACGGACCCAAGCCAAACCTCAAGGAGTGCTTCTTGTTTTCTTAAAGGTACTGGGTTGTCTTTACTGGAAGTTGCTCCTCTGCCTTGAGGGGTGCCTGAGGCGGGGTCCTCCCGCTGTTCCTGCTCAAGGCTTAACTGCCACGGAGAGGGAAGGGCCAACATGGGCGGTATCGTGTTCAGTAATGCCCTACTGCTTCATATCCGTATCTTTTAGCATCAAAGGTGGAGGTAGGATGACTTGCAGATGCAAAATGTCTTAGCGCCAGCTGGCTAACCTTCAAGCATATTAAGAGTTAGTGATGCCAAAGAGCTGGGAAGTAGCCGAAAGTAATAGCAGATATGGCAGTAATCCAAATGGCAGAAATGTATCTGCCATCTTGAGGGCCCGCAACCTGCTGGACTGGCACATGTTTGGAAGCTCAGACAGCATGAACTTGCAAAGAAAATTTCTTCCAACATTTGCAATGTTAAAGAAAATTTCAAATTTGTTATTTGAGGGAAGGACTGAGTGCTGACAGCGATCTTAGTGACACCGTCAAGGGGTTCAGATAATCAGACCTATTGGAAAGGTTCAAGACAAAGTAGATCCAAAAGCGCAAAAGCTAAATTGTGTTCTCAGATTTGTAAATATAATAATCTTCCTACAATTAATTGCATATAGTAAGCAAATCAGAGTTTGGAATAGTCAGTTTTCAAATTACTTTAAGAGGAAGCCATATAGACAGGGTATGTTGGAGTCGGGAAGGTTAGCAGTAACCTTCGCCTGAGGTGTTTAGGTGAAATGGAACTCCTTGTGAAAGATTATCTTTGGGATTTACTTTTCTGCTCCAGCCCTGTATGAAGGCTTCAAGGTCTCTATGTCCCAGGCTGCTTCAGTGCATGAATTGCACCAGTGCACGATGTTCCTTTGTTTCCTGATGGGCTCGTGCACTAAAACTTTTATTCAGCTTCTGTATTTTAAGTATAAAGCTATAAGCCACAAGCGGGGAAGGAGAAATTAAAAACACAGAGAAGCAAAAGAAGGGAACAGAGAAGAACTTCTCTAAGACCTGCTTAGAAAAATGAGGAAGTCAAAGGATTTTACCTAGTTTTAAGGTTATACTGATCACAATGGGGATTTTACTTACACGCATGAAGCAGCTAAAGCTTAAAGACGTGCAAATCGGACTGCATGACATACGAATGTGTATTAAAGTGTATGGGGTCCTTGACACGACAAGAATGCTAGTGAAGTTATCTGCCTTTCTAGACACAACAGAATTTTAACATGCTATTGCTGATCTGGAGCAGTCTAAATAGGAACTAACGCTTTCAGATTCATGCGTTCACAAGTAACAAACTGAGGTGGCTTGGATTCCTGTCAGCCTACAGATAAGGTATTTGTCAACTGCGATTTTGGGGGGGAATGACTTTCCATGTTCGTTTGTTGAAAAGGAACACCCAAGTGTTCTCCAGAACGCCGCTGTTGAAGCTGAATTTGAAGAGTTTGGGATTTGTAAATCAGGGCAAGGATTGGTAGCAAACTGCTCGTGTTTCGTATATTGTGACTGCATTCATTTGGAAAAACATCCCAAGAGATCTAGGAATCTGACCGATCTGTGTAGCTACAGCAGCACTAACGAGCATTGATGACACTGGTGTGTTTTTGAAGCGCCATGTATGACATGACATAAAATTCCCATGTTTATAATGTTTGTAATTAAGAATTAGAGAACTTAAAGGCTAAGAACTACTAAAAACTTAACTTTGCATATCATGAAATGCCCTGACTTTAGTTCCTCTAAACCACAAGTGAGAAGTCCCTGCCAGCAGTAAGCTACTTTTCTAGCCTTTTTACTTCGAGCCCCTTCATTTGCCCCATGTTTGGCACACTGAGTTTTTAGGCTTGCCTGGGGCTCAGGGCATCGGTACAGTACAGACGGCAGTGGCACTGGAGTCACGTCATGATTTCCTTCCTCCCACCAGCTTTGTTAGACCTGGTGACTTAAAAGAAAAAGGGGGGGGGAGAAAAAAAAAGAAAAAAAAGAAGAGGCCTGCCCTGAACTTGACGTGCCTTTCTGTTAGGTTCCTAGAAAGTACAGTGTAATTTAAAATTTGAAACACTCTTCTCTTAAAAAATGCAGTGCAATTTCCAGCCCACAATTAAATGATGTAAAAAACTTTCTCTGAGGTATGTATGTGGTGTACGTACCTAACTCATTTCATAGCTTTTAGCCCTAGTTTTCCCTAGAATAGCCCTAGGGGAAAGGAAGGCATTACTTTGTGTTCCCCTATTGGGCGAAGAGCCGAGAGTCGCCAGCCCAGCTGAGAGTCAAGCAGGGAGGCGATCCAGCTGCATCTCTGAAATGCAGGTAGGTCCCCCCAGCCACGGGGCCATCTTCCCTCCTGTCAGCCGTATAAAGCATGAAGCAGCGTCTCCAGGAGGCTGTGTGGAGTTTTGGCGTGAGCTCTCTGCAGACTTCGTGCAACCTGAGCTCACTGGCTCGTACATCAGACTGAAGTGGAGCGGCGGAGGTGCGGAGCACATTCCTTTCTGCAAGCATGAATACTGAGAAAAACAGTTTCATAACCCACCAGTTGGGGCAGCCAGAGCTTGGCTCCAAGTCATTATTTTTTTTTTTTTTTTTAAATGGAAATTAAAAACCAATATCTGGGTCTATATAGAGGGGTTGTGAGCATGAATAGTGACTCGTAAGCTTGTTCTTTTAATTACTGCTGCATACTTGGAACCTATTCCTGTCTTCAGAAGCCTCAAAGGACCAAATGAAATTGTGATACATCGATTTCATCCTATGCAAACTCATTTACAGGAAGATGGTTAAAGCATCATTTAAAAGGAAAAGAAAGGAATATAACTACAACTGTTTCTTTCAGGTAGAAACTGAAAGCAATCTTAAACATACCAGGTGCAGAGCACAATACAGTAGCCATGAATGACATTGCACAGAAGACTGAGGTACGTACCAATTTTAAAGTAATCAAAGTAATGCTGTTCTTTACAAGTGATGCTTGCAAAAAGAGTAATTACAAACAAGTGTAAAAGACACACAATTATACTGGCAGCTGGCTGGTGTTGCAGTTATTTTAAGACAATGGAAGGGCGCTTGACAGTAGCTTAAGGAAACTTTTCTGATTTGATGGAATCTGTGAAACATGTTCTTACTGTTATTAAAAAAAAAATGAAGGAGGAGGGCAAAATAAAAGTACCAAAATATGAAGAAACTTGAAATGTTGGGGGGAAATTCAGGGTGTCATTCGCATCTAATTCTAAAATGTAAATATTAGGCTACTTCAAATATTTCTTCTACGTAGACTTGCTGAACAACAGGAACAAAAGCAGGAACAAAAACTATTGGTTTAGGTGGAAAATACAAAACATGGAATGGTTTCAGCCACTTTTCTCAGCATGGCTCTATCGAGAGCGTTGCTGTAGCCATTAGAGTAAAAAGAGAGAAAACTTCACGGTAGTTCTGAAAAGTGGGACCTTCCCTTACGGTTTGGGCACACACACAGAGCAAGCGTTGGCAAAGCAGCGGCCAGCAGTGGTATCGGAGTCCCGCAAGTCCGGTGATCTTGACACTTTATAACGCAAAGTTATATAACATAACGTATGTTGTATGTTAACATAAAGACTTCTGAGTTTCTCTAAATATTAAAAAAGTCAGTATATGATGCATTGGAAGTGTTAAATGAACAAATAATACTATTTATTTAAAAACCATCTGGGCTGCTGAAGTGTTGCAGAAGAAAACATACATATTGTTATTATACATCCGTGCCTTTATATCTGTTTTAAATGCTAGGGGTGGAGAGGGGCTTTGGTGACTGCGTATGATTCAAAGCAACAATATCAATCTGTATCTAATTTTTAAAGCCACAGTAATTGAAAATGTACGTTCACATAGTTCATATACTTGGTGACGGAGCTACGCATTACAATTACTTATAGCCTAAGTTTAATTCAATGCTAAATGTTGTTTTGGATACTTCAGTATTTACAACTATTTATGAACAACTACAGTGATGCTTAACTGATGATGGCTAGTGGCACAAAGTCATAATCCCAAAGGCACTTCTGTTTTATGTTCTTACATTCTTTCTAACCCAATCTAAGTATTTCTGTCCATCTGTTTCAACTTTTTCTTATCTTCATTTCTTCTATATCTTCACCAAGATTCTGCTTTCTTCATCTAAACCCGTCCAAAAATCCTATGTGCCCAAGCTTCACAAGGGTGATGTAAAGGATAAATTTGAAGCTATGCAGAAAGCAAGGGAAGAAAGAAATCAAAGGAGATCTAGAGATGAAAAGCAAAGAAGAAAAGAACAATATGTTAGAGAGAGAGAATGGAACAGGAGAAAGCAGGAGGTTATTTTCTTTGCCAATATTTTGTGTTATTTTAATATTATATGTGAAAATATTTTCACATTATTCTAAGACAATAATATTGGAATTTTACTTAAGGTGTACAGTTTACTTTCTGTGTTTCATCAACTAGATGAAAGAACTGCTTGGATCCGATGAAGATGATGACGCAAAATCATCTAAAATAGAAAAAGGTTATGTTCCAAAGCTAATAGGTATGAAAGGCCCGATTTTAAAGGCCACAAAATTCACTAGATAAGTAATGGTTGTAACTATTGTATTTCATACTGATGTATGTATTTCGTATTCACAGGAACAGTTAAAGGCAAGTTTGCAGAAATGGAGAAGCAAAGGCAAGAAGAAGAAAGAAAAAGAATGGAAGAAGAAAGAAAGCGCAGAATTGAACAAGATATGATTGAGAAAAGAAAAATTCAAAGAGAATTAGCAAAAAAAGCACAGGAGGTATGTTCATCTGATCGCAACAGTCCGGACATAATTGTAAACAATCCACACAAGAAGAAAGGTTTTGTATTGATCAGAAAGATTTGATCTTAAGATTTCCGATAGCGGTGAGTTACATGGGAGATGCTCAATGGGAGGGAAGTGGGGAACAATGTTCAGAGAATCTTCATCTGCAGTTCTTCATGGTGACAGTTTTTTCAAGCACTGAACTGGAGTTACAGATGAAACTGGGCAGGCATGAACCTGGCAGGGAAGTGAATCAGGCACAGGTTTTGGGGTCGTATGCGTACAAGAGTTTATAGACTTTACTCAACTGATTTTAAAATATCCCTTATATTTTACCAACCCTTACTTCAGCCAGGTTTTGCTTATACATTAGTGAATATAGTCCAGTGATAAATTAACTAAGGCAAGCAAGAAGAAATGGGAAAATGCCATAGGCAGGCAGAAATGAGACGATACTAATGCAGTAAAAATCATAAATCGTGAAGGTTCAGGGGATGTTTTATTCCTTGGCTGATCTGTGAGTCTTTATTGCATATATACGTGAACAGACTCCAACTTTTGTTGATGCCAGTAAAGCAAATTTTGTCTTTTGTAGAATTTTGCATTGGGGTATCATATTGAATTACTTTTGTAAGTTTTCTTCAGTGCTGCACATAGTGCCGTGCGAGTGAACATCTCAACGACAGACTAGAACCATAAGCAAATTTTTATTTAACCAGAAGACAGCAGTACTTAATTCAGATTTGGTTTTGTTGTAACAAAAGAAAACCAGTGCCAGAGGACGAGTCAGTTTTCAACAAGGACTTGGAAAGTACTTTCTACTACGAGTTTTAAAATTGTTAAAACTGGACTCTAACTGGAAACGTACCTAGCATATATTTAGTCTACTCTGAAAGGCAGAAGTACATACCATGTAGAATTTTAGAAAGTACATTAGTTTTAGACAGCAACACATAAACACACCATACGAAGCAAATACAGCGATAGGCTTTTTGCAGGAGTTGAGGGGAAGACGATGTCACTTGAATCAGAAATAACCAATGAGCTTGCTTTAGCTTTTTTCTTTTTACACAATTCTGGAGTGCTTAAATGAAGAATGGACATCTAAAGTCCTCTTCTCAGTTTGTCACTGAAGTGTTAAGACTGCTTTAGCGTACTTTCTGTATGATGATCTGTGTCGTGTTCCCTCTTCCTCAACATGCTAACCTGCCTGAAGTATTCCAGCAAAGGTTCGATCATTACCATCTCTGTGAATTTAAGTGCTACGTATATATCACTGATACAAAAAGAATTTCCAGTTCTATGTTTGCAAATCTAAGGCAAAGAGCCAAAGTAATGTAATCATGTGAAATTCTCATTTAATAGATTGATGACTTTAACAATACGGGAACTGAATCAGCAGCAGAGGTAATCAGATTTTTTTAAAGAAATGTTCACCTACATTTTTATTCACTTTGTTTCATTATTTTATTTTGGGCTGGGAAAACTTAGAAAAGGGCACACGAATACCTAATTGAAATTTAACCAAGAAGCTAACAAATCTTTGAAGTATACAGAACTATATGTCTGCACTTGAAATGAATTTATTTAAGTTTGAAGTAGAGTCTGCACTGTGAATATTTTGTGGTGGATAGTTAAAAAACACCGAAAATGTAAATATTCAAAGCCACCAGAATGATTTGAGGTATACTGGCAATGATAGTCTAAGTCCTCTCGCTTTGGAAAGTATCTTCTTAAAAGCTCTTTGCCTTAAACCTAAAAGGGGGTTCTGTCAATATGCAGATGTTTGAACACCTTACCTAGTTAGCTGCTTGTTTTTTAAAATTGACTAATTTACCATATGGATCTGGATTTTGTGTCTTGCAAATATACGTTTAATTTCAAAAATCTTGGTCCAAAGGTCCTGTTGTCTTTCACTAACACAAGAAATTCACATTCCTACTACAGTTTTGGAAAGACAAACAAACAAGAAAACCCAACCCATTAGTTTTAAGTTATTTGACAGTATCTCTGTTAATCATGGTATTTTGTGAAAAAACTGGGCAAAATATATTTTGGCAAGTAAGTTGTGAAAATAGTTTTGAAGCAGCAGCATCCTTCAAAACAAGCCTGACAAAAGCTCTCTAGAACTACAAGCTTGTTCCAACCACTGTATATATTTTACTTAGTAAATATAACACTGGAACTAGAGCGTGTTTCCAATTGCTACGTGTTCAAAATTTCACCTGTTCTTCCCCAAACTGTGAATATTTATAACTAACAGTTAACAGAAATACGTAAAGAGATTAAGGAGTTTGCCAGCAGTTATGTTTAAAATATAGTTCAGCCTTGATGCTCTTCAGATGTTACAAGAAAACTAGTGAGTGCCTCAGGCAGATGGGTTTAGTCTTGTTGTTAATACTCAACACAAGTAATTCTTTTGGAAGCTTTGGTGCACAAAGGCGAAACCAGCAGTTTCATTAAGAAATGGGTCTGTCTGGAAGCCAAGCTTTATGAAAATATAATAAATATCTTTTTGGACAGGAAGGGGATGATTCACTGCTAGTTACAGTAGTGCCTGTAAAACCCACCAAAACACCTGGGAAGATGAAAATAAACTTTGAGAACACAGGAAAGGAGAGAGCAGAACAAAGAGAGAGACAGGATGAAGAAATGAAGCTAAAATATGAGGAACAGAAACAATTCCTTAAGGAAACCAAGTGCCTTTCATTTGTCATGGTAAACCACTCATCTAAAAATACCTAAGAAATAATTATGTATAATTTCAGATGTAACTATTTCATTTTTCTTACACAGGGTAAAAGTGAAGATAATGAAACACAAGAGCCTCTGTCTCCTGGTAAGCTGAAAGTAACATTTGAAGAACTTGAAAGACAAAGACAGGCAAATCAAAGGCGGCAAGCGGAGGAAGAAGCAAGACAGCGTTTAGAAGAGGAAAAACGTGCCTTTGAAGAAGCTAGACAGCAAATGGTAAATATATGTTTTGTTCCTGCTGTTACAGAATTTTCACATAGGATATGCTTTTACATTCCCTCCTTAATCTGATTCTTCTTTTTTCTTATTCCTTAATAATATTTCAACCTGTTACAAGTCTGAAAATAGTATCACTGTAAATTTTTGAAAGACGTATTTTTGACCTTAGTTCTAAGTCAGTAACCACACTGGCATGATGCTTTAGACATTCTTTTAATAAAACAAGGAAATTTATGTATTTTAAATCTGGCAGCAATCTTAGCAGGTTTTATATCTACACTTTGTAATACCTTAGGCTGTAAGCCCTCAAGAAGATAATTAGTTGTCTGTTTTGTTCTCAAATAGTGCTTCAGATGTTTCGGTAACGAGTTTTTGATGAAAGCATTCTGTAGTAACAGAATGCTATTTGTTATTTCCATATTTATTTATAAAAGTGATAGAAAAAGACATCAGTTACAACTTTCCTCTTATGAAGGAAGGGAAAAAAGACAGGTTAGATCTTTTGTATGGATTGATGTAAACAACAATATACCCAAATTGTCAGAGACGTAGCTCACAATTCCTGTTTTGTATTACTTGCAAAACTGCCTCCATGTTTGTTCTTACTATAAGCCGGACTTTAGTTGGCTTTAGTTGATCTTATTCTAGATTGACTATAAACAGACCTCACTATAGTTTGTTCTTTGATCATACTAAAGGAATCACACACTTAGTATTAACATAAGACACACCAGATAGGTTAGTTCTATATTTCCTCACTTTAAAAAATGCTTTTGGAAATGGAGTATAGTGAAGTTCAGTATTTAAATATCTTTCCCCTGTACAATCATGATCATTATGACTTTGTTAATTCACATACAAAGAAGATGCATGAGAAATGAGATTTTAATCTTCGATGAAATCTTTGGAAACGTTATTTCTAGGAGTTTGTTAACTTCAGCTTATAAAGGGTATAATTATGAATGGACATTCCTGGCCAAACAGCTCAAGATCACTATGTTGACTATATTTCAAAAACATTCAAGAATCTGATGTTCTCCAAGAACAAAAACAAGGCAAAATAAACCAACACAGAACCTCCAGAAAGCTGAAACACTGAAATTCCCGACTGGTCCAAACCGAGAGGCTCCTAGCTTTAGGCAGACACCCAAATAGTAGTTTACTCCTCCACCCCCACCTCCAGTACATCACTTAACTTTTCTGTGCCAATAACCTTGACATTTAGTCAGTAATGTACTTTTTCCTTTTTATGTGGGGGTGGGCAGGGGTACTAGTGAAGGGGAAGAGGAAAGAAAATAAAGGAGAGAGAACTTCATTAAGTCACTAGCCATTCTAACGGGAGTTTTCTTCAGATCTCCCACCCTTAAGTATATGCCTTTATTAACCAAGTAACATAAAGTAGTTGACAGATTCTCTAATCAAAAGACATTTTCCAACATGCAGTTTTATCTTGTATCAGTGGTTGTCAAAATTTGAATTAAAAAGTTTTCTTAAAGGAGTTCAGCAGTTCATTTCCTTCAATCCTTTCTTCCCTATGAATTCCAAATAAAAGATTCCTGTAATTCCCTTAACTGTCTACCCCACATACCAGTCCCAGGGCTGCTTGCACTACACAGAGATCTGGGATATCAGTACCCTGACAGCTCCCAGGCAGTTTCCTCCATTAACAAATAAAGAACTCCGAGGTATGTTTTGAAGATGGTTCGTTCTTTTGTTCTTGATTGCAGTTTGCAAACCACAGGCTTCTCTTAGCAGACAAGTGTTCACTGGCAACAAGCAATAGTGAAGAGATCAGAGTATCTCAATTCCCTTTCTTCAGTGATGATTAAATGTCTAAAAAGAAAAGAAACAAAAAACTCAGTCTGGAGTAATAGCAAAGCATTAATCGATTTAGTTTTGCTCTAAAACTCTACAGCAATTTTTTAACTGGTAAGCGTGTTGGTGAAAACAATTTCTATGCAAATAAAGTCTTGATGGTATAAAGGTCTATGAAAGTGATGTAAAGAAAGTGAATAGGGAGTGATTTACAGTAAAGGATCCGACCCCAAGACAATAAAATACATACTTATTTGTTCAGCCTTTTCCTGATAACACATATGTCTTTGAATTACACACTCAACAGACTTTCAAGGATTATGGAAGCTACATGTAGGATACTGAAAGACTTTTTTTTTTTCTGCTCCCTGGCTAAAACCAAAGTTTCTTACAGGAACCAAACTCTTGATAGATTTTTACCTCTGGCACAGAAAAACCTTTATAAAAATATCAGAAAGGAATTAATGGAGTATTTATTTTCTATAAAGAATATTTTTATGTTTGCGTAAGTCCTTTCTGTTTTTTCTTCTCCTTCTTCTCTGAAGATGAATGAAGATGGCGATGAGGAATCTGAAAATTCTGTTAAAGAATTCCGTCCTGGTAAACTCAGACTCAGTTTTGAGGAGATAGAAAGACAGAGGAGAGAAGAGGAAAAGAGGAAAGCAGAAGAAGATGCAAGACGACGCATAGAAGAGGAGAAGAGAGCATTTGCTGAAGCAAGGAAGAACATGGTATGCCATTCTTGTTTACTATATAGTTTCATTTTTACTTAAGTCTCCGATGAACTAGAGAGCAGCTCTAGAAGAAAGCTTTAAAAACCGTTAGGAATGCATGCTTCATCTCTTTCATTAATTAGTTCACCTCACTATTTATTAGGAAGGTGGGGGAGGGGTAAACTAATCATGTTCCTTTACTGGAAATCACCACAGAACAAGCCCTCCTCACAGCAAGCCTAGAAAGGATTTAAAATAATGTAGTCAAAACCAGATGTTCTGTCCAACAGGTATTATTATGCTAGATGCAACAAACTTGGAAAGCAAAAGGTTTTCACAAGGAAGGTTTGTTGGTTTTGGGTTTTTTTTTGAGCAGTGGAAGAGCAACTGCTTTTACTTCTCCTAGTTTGTCTCCCTGCCTTTACAGGGTGTCCACCAATCAGCGCTTACTAGCTGAAGAATAATTAACAGCATACTAGAACATTGCTCACTGCAACTACAAACTTTATGGTCATCTGTGGCCCTTTAGGAAGGAAGAACTAAGAAAGCTGAACTCAGCTAATTGATGGTTTTATCGTATTTCATTGCTTGGCCAGAGAAACAGAAAAAGTAACTTGTGGCATTTACCATTAGACCAATTAGTAATATGGAACCTCCTTAGACAAATACAGATCTCTCTGATACGCAATGACTTCTAAAATTGATTATACTGAAGACAAGTTTACAGAGACCTAGGACCGACATACTGACACTGCCTGAAAGCAGGGAAAGATGCCCGATTCCAGAGGGCAGCAACATCATCATTTATAAAAAATAACGGTCGCGGAGCTTTTCACTGTGTTCTTCATGCTTATTCCAACAACTCCAAGTTTCAGCGGGCTTTTGGGTATAAGCCAGTTACTTATTAGGTGATGTTAGGAAATACAGTACTAAATTACACAACTGCCAACTTTAAGTATTGTTTGTTTCAAAAGGAAGGGCAAGACACGCCATTCAGAACTGTGGAACAACCAGCCCATCTGGCAGTGTCTTCCGAAATTCCCCTCTGTGGTTTTATTGGGAAAGTCCAACTGCATGCCTAATAAAAATTTCTTCATCATTCAAAGCAATGCTTTTGAGACAAATTAAAGCTTTCTATGACTACTAATATTGCTAGCAGTGCTCCCTCTGCCTGAAAATTGGGACAAAGACAAGACCTCTACCCTGAAAGACTACTCAGAGAAACTACAGTGTAAATTTATACTTGATAATGTACTGGTAAGCAATTATGGAAAATAGTGTCTGTCCAAACCTCCAAAGACAGAAAATAGAAGCTAAATCCACTTAAAAGAAAAAAGTGCTGCTGGACTTCTGCCATCACAATTTTTATGAAAAGCCAGCAGACAACTGAAGGAAAGCAAAGAAAGTACGTGCTGTCTTCAGGTTTTTCCTGCTTTCTTGAGAATGAATCTCCTTTTTTCTGCCTCAGTGCAGCAAGAACCTAAGCTTAAGTGTTTGGGCAAGAAAAATCTCACTGATTAAACAGGGTTTAATCCATTAGATGCAGCACAGACTATGATTGCCCTGTAACAGCAGAGTGAAGACATTCAGTAATGTAAAAAATTAATTGAAAATGTATTTTCAGCATATACATTAATGGAAAATTTTCTGTTAATTAGAATCCTGATTATGAACACATTTTCTGTTACTTGTAAAAGAAAATATAAGCTCACGCTTTCCCTATTTTCCACAGCTACACAATGTAGCAGCAATGCAGATGTGCTTTTAAACGTTTTAAGAACATATTAGTCATCCCTGTAAGAAGCAGTAAAGCCTCACGTTCAATTTTTATTTAAGCATTTAAATTAAGTAGTTATTTTAGAACCTTTTTCATGTTTGTTAATTTTAATTTGGTTTTGAAAGTATAGACACACAGAAGTAGTAATATTGTTGCTGGGACACACAAACGCCACCTCCTTTTGGAAGGATCTCCCTATTTCATCACATGGACTTGTGCTACAGCTACACTTCCATGCTTCCCACCATCAACGTGATCCCCTTCAGACTGAAGCATTCATCTTTCATCCCTGTCAGTCCTGTTCCGTTAGGGACTGCATAAAGATCCCTGTCTTAGCACGAATGAAAGAACATTCTACTTCTTGTCAGTCACTGTTTGCCCACTGAAAATCCAGTAACTGCTGCAAACTGCACCTATTACAGGACTGTTTCTCACTACCACCTGTTCCCACTTGCAGAGAAAAATCCCATATGGTCTCAGTTCACAAAATACAGCTAAAAGATTTACTGAACTAACCACAAGGGTTTTTGTGCATCCCACAACTCAGCTGAATTTATTCCTGTGTTTTTTAACCAGGAATAAGTTGGCTTACTGTCTTTCCATAACTGATTCAACAACCCAGAGCATACAGCTGCGAGTGTTTGCCAATACACACAGCTTCTGAGGTTGATATGTACGTGCATTGGTAAATTTGAATTAATGCTTCTATTCACTTAGTTCCGTATCTTGGAAGTGACGAGCGTATGAACTAATGCATCACAAAGCAAGAGACTCTCACATTTCTTTGGTAATTTAGCTGTGGTTAGCCTCTGAAAACTATGTGGCTATGCATTGTTTTCATTAAAGGAAATAGCTTACAGCTTTGTTTTTTTACTCCAGTTCTCCATAACACAATTTCATCAAATATGCTCATATTATGCAAAACGAATGAGGAATGGAAGGAATGGTGGGGCTGAAGTCCAACTCTAAGTTTACTCAGAGGGAAAATCTGAAGGAAAGCTATAGTGAATAGCAGTATTTGAATGGGACTGGCCCCAAAAACTATTGAAAGAGCTGTGACAAATAAAAAGGATATGGGCAGAGTAGGTCGTGACAGCGGCACAAACAGCAGCGAAGGTGTAAGTTACAATGGCAGTAAGTAGCGATAAAGAGAAAAGGGGGTGCAAAAGAACCTTTTAAAAATAAATTTCTGTTTCTTTATAAAGCTAATCAAAACACGTTCTCAAATGAAAGTTTTGCTCCTGTAATTCTTTCTAGCATTTGACTGGCTGCTGTTGGGAATGCCTACAATGCGAGGCACACTGGGCTCGCCAGTGTTTGCCACAAGGCTTTTCAAACATGTGCTGATTAAATAGTGCCTAAAGCCACATCAGCACAGTTCTAGATCTGTGTCTGACCTCGTCTCACACATTCATCTACAGACTGTTCCTCTTGAGACAATCTTTGTTATTAAGTTTATATAGTTACATGCACAAACATACATTTTATACGTTTTATCAAGAAGTTATTTTAAAATCTTCAAGCATAACTCATGTCATGCTACCTGGCCATTTTATAGTATACAGCTTCATTTTTCAGTAATACTTGGCTTCAACAAATTCAGTCTTATAAAACACTTCTTCCTACACTCCCTGCTTTTGGAAGTAACGTAAGTCACCTTTCCTAGGCCCTATCATCTTCTTCTGAATTAGTCTACAAAATAAGCAAACTGCTTATGAATGACCATCAAAGCCTGACCCTACTCTGAGAAAAGGACAGAAAGGAGGAAGCCCTTGCTCTGGGGTTGTACAAAGCAGCAGGCCGGCAACATCACTTAGTATAATCAATTTGTGCACAAGAAGAGTTTCTTTTAGAAAATTCTACTCGGTTATCCTTACTGGGAATACTAATATTGCTTACAAACAGGAGTAGAGTTCAGTTTGCTTAGAAAAAGATTCCAGATGTATGTACTTCGGTGTTAAGAGCAACATTTCAACACAAGCACTTCGTCCAATGATAGTCTGGGAAGTAAAGAGGAACGAATTGTTTCAGGTTGCAAAGCTGCATTTAGAGGACATCCTCGCCACCACCTTGCAAAAAAGACTGCATTTTAATGAACACCTTCAGCTTCATTATAAAAGTTTAGCGTTGTAATAATGAAGAGCTAAAGTCAAATCCAACACACGCACACCCCCCAACACACTCCCTCCCAAAACATTAGAGGAATACCCACATCGCCATACTGCATCGTGCTGGACTGTGGCAAAACATTTGGTTATTGTTACGTACTAAAGGTGTCTCAGCAACGCTGTGATGTCATCACAGGTACCTTCTGGCTGTATCATTAATGCTCTCAATTTCCAGCAGGTGCTGGATGATGAATCACCAGAAATGTTTAAAACAGTCTCTCAAGAATCTCTCGTACCTGGTAAACTGGAAATTAACTTTGAGGAGTTGCTGAGACAAAAAATGGAAGAAGAAAAGAGACGCACAGAAGAAGAGCGTAGGCAAAAGTTGGAAATGGAAAAGCAAGAATTTCAACAGCTGAGACAAGAAATGGGAGAGGTTTGTATAGCAAAGGGTGTGTTAAGCATGCTCGGAATAAAAATACAATAGGTCAGTTAATTACTAAAATCTCTAACATTGTATAAAATAAGACACATTTTTTTAATCACTAATCTACCAGGAAGATGCTTTTATCCCTTGCTACCCTTGAAGTGAAAACACAACTTCAGATTTGTAATTCTGTATTACAGTCACTGATGAAAATTTTACAGTATTACTAAACCAATGACGTAATATTTACAATATTGGGAGAACAGAAACATCTAGTTCCCAGATGAATACACAAAGATGAAAGGAGGGAAGAGCAAAATTCTTGCTTTTCCCCAAGGGAATGCTGTGTTAAGTAATTAGGAAAGAATTAACAGTGCTTCAACTTATTTCTAATCAGTGTATCGAGACTGTCACAGTTGATTTTAAAAATCACACACAAAATTTGCTTTGCATACCAAATGGCTCAAACACCATGTTCGTGAACTTTACACTTGAATTTGATTTGGTTGTGGGTGGCAATTCTTTGTTATTCCCCTTTGAACGTTAGAGGACTACATTTATTTATGTTAAGCAAAGCTAGAGTAATAAAGGCTCTAGATTGCAAATTCTTCAACTGAATTTTGTATTACATCCTGGGGAAGAAGGGAGAGACAGGGACACCCAACTACAATGCACGTGCATCTTTAATGTCAGTCAGAAGTCTCACAAAGAGGGAGTAAAATATCAACAATTACAGCTTGAAACATGGTTTGACTACCAGGATCAAGATCTGCCAGGATCCAGGCAGATCACAACTGCCACTTGATTTCCAGCCACGACATCCTGAAATATCAGCTGCTTTTTACAGAATTAAAAAAAGTAATTATTTTGTGTTTGACAAAGTGGCTGTATCTTAGAAAATTATTTCATATCATATTGCAAGTCAGAAAGGTAAATTACAGATCCAGGACAATTAAGTTTGCCTTGCTAGGTGTCTGGGTTTCCGAGTCTGTGAAGGGTAGTTTGTTGACAGCAATCCTCAAACAAAGGGCACATTCAAGAAGATATTTGAAAATCTATGTCAAGTTTATATGTGATTCAAGCGCAGTAAGCCTGAGACTAGCGAGGGAAAAAAAGAAGTTAGAGGGAAAAGGTCTCTGTGCTGATTTCAAATAACTAAGAGACATGTTGAAGTGTTTTAATTTACACCTATCTGGGGGGAGAACAGGTAGCAAAAATGACTAGGGCTTTTATCCACCTTACACATTCTGTCATTTCTGAACAGCTGGAAGAAGAGTCTGAAACTTTTGAGCTAAGCAAAGAATATGAAGAATTAATAAAGCTAAAAAGAAGTGGTTCTATTCAGGCCAAGAACTTAAAAAGCAAGTTTGAAAAAATAGGACAATTGTCTCAAGAAGAAATACAGAAGAAGATTGAAGAAGAACGAGCTAAGAGAAGAGCAATGGATGAAGAAATCAGAGAAAGGGAAGCTGAAAAATTTCAAGAGGTAAGCTGCATTCTGCATATGTTAATGATATCCTTAACTAGCACACTAATGATCGGGGAGCCGACAGTGCTGCTGCTTTCACCAAACTTTGCTGGATTTCCAAAGTGTTTTTCTACCTTCTTTCCTGTTCCCTCCTTTGGACGCATGAGGAACTCTCACCTCAGCATCCCTAAAGGAAACAGCATCCATTTATGATCACTCATCTGCTCAAGCAGAGATCTGTGTTTCTGCTCAAATTCCTCAATTCAGCATCTTAACAACCTGAAACCTGCCAGCCTGAGGGTTTGAAACATTCACATTTGAGAACTGATCTGTTAATCATCATAGGAATTGCTTCTCCTCTGAACTCTAATTCATTCTCAACTGTATGAGTTTAAAAAATCCCACCAAAACCAAACAATACCATTTCAAGATCGAGTCTTTTTATTGTCTGTACTCACTTCTCAGGGTAGAGCAGAGAAGGATGCCTACTTTTCTATGCTTCAGACTGGAACCTCTTCCGTATTTTCAGAGGGGAAAGCCAAGAAATAAAGCTATCAGTCTAACCGGTAACTCAGCGCTATGCTCATTGTGACCCAAAACACCAATGTGAGCTTTCATGACATAATCACATGGTAGGGCAGGAAACTGAACAGTAGTAAGCCTGACCTGAGCCTCCTTCTGAGGTTCCTGTCCACAGCAGTCACTCGCTTCGGCATCATCTCAAAGCCCATCTTTTATTTCTGAGCTTTTAATTCGGTGACTGACACTGCAATTATGTTTTTATAAGGTCAACCTGTGTTAGGTGTCGAAGCTACCATAACATCATGGCACGAAAGTCAAGTCACTAAGGACTTATCATTGCCACAAGACAGTATTCAACTTCTATATGAAAATAAGTTTTTAGAAGTATTTTCCTATTTAACATTTTTAAAATTACTTTTTCAAGTATTTTGCTCTATGCCTGGGATAAACTCTTATGAGACTTGATCTTAAACCCAACATTAAACAAACCTCTAAGAAAAGAGGACACTGGGCAGCTTTGCTCAGTTAAGAACTACTGCTCTACAAGACTAGTTTTATATCATACACATTTAAAAAGGTAATAACTAAGTCCTGTTTCCCCTCCCCCCCGCCAAGGATGATGAGGTAGATGTGAGACCAGCCAAGAAGTCTGAGGCTCCATTTACTCACAAAGTAAACATGAAGGCCCGTTTTGAGCAAATGGCAAGAGCCAGGGAAGAAGAGGAGCAGAGGAGAATTGAAGAACAGAAATTACTACGCATGCAGTTTGAACAAAAAGAAATTGATGCGGCGTTACAGAAGGTATAAATTACAAAGTACCTTTTCTTCAGCCATAAGTGTCATTTAACTTAGCTCCTGATTACCACTGATGGCAGCACTGCCAGAGGTATGAAAGGAACATCACACTTGTTTGAACAGCTGCTGTGAATTGCCGCAATAACATAAAACAGCTTTTGGTGTTTTCACATTCTTGAAGAGTATGAGACAGATACTGCAAAGAAGGTTCATCGTATCCTTTGAGTAGTCTGAAAAAGGAATCTACATTCATGCCTATTTTACCCCAAGATTCCAGCCTCATTAAAATCCATTTCACTGCCTGTTCCATATCCAGATTCAGTGCATGACGTTATCTAGTGAGCATAGGGGTGGCATTTCCCCTTCTCAGAAACATGGTAACTTTTCCGTAATCGCATGTGTGTCATTAGCAGTCGTACTGCTATTGCCACTTCAAGTGTTCTAAATCGACTTATTTTGAAACAGAAAAGGGAAGAGGAAGAAGAAGAGGAGGGAAGCATTATTAATGGTTCTACTTGTGAAGATGAGGAGGATCAAGCTCGATCTGGAGCTCCCTGGTTCAAGAAGTCACTGAAAAACACATCAGTGGTTGACGGCGAGCCAGTGAGATTTACAGTTAAAATTACCGGAGAACCAAAACCTGAAGTTACATGGTGGTTTGAGGGGGAAATGTTGCAGGACTCTGAGGACTATCAATATATTGAAAGAGGAGAAACCTACTGCCTTTACTTGCCAGAAACCTTCCCAGAAGATGAAGGGGAATATATGTGTAAAGCAGTCAACACCAGAGGCACATCTGCCAGCACCTGTATTCTCACCATTGAAAGTAAGAGTTAGCATTTTAATTCGCTTAATTCTCAAATATTCTTCTTGCAGCTTTCCTATTACAAAATCTAATTATCTCTTTCTCTTAACCCTTTTATTTTCTAGCTGATGACTACTAATGCTCTCCTTTAGCTGGAATCTTTCTTCCCCTCAAAACTTTCTTACTGCATCATCTCTCTCTCTGATGGGGCCAACTAAAGAAAGCAAGGATATGCATTGATTTGTCATACCTACATCAGATAAGAGTAACCTTCAAATTGTGAGAGCGTCCAGGTTCTTTGCTCAATACAAAGCATTAGTATTAAAAGCTAAAAAGAAGGAATCACTGTATGAAAGATCAACTAAAGGAAACGCTGAATTATAATAGTGCTCCCCCATTTGAAGACCAACTGTTGTGTAACAGTATAAAGCTAAACACAGTCTGGAGACTTGGGTAGTAGCGTAAATCTGTTGGTACATTTTGCATGAACACTGAATATTTAAGCTGTTTTCCTGTATCCCAGAGGCACCGAACTGGCAAAAGGAAATACTTATTGATGATTTTCAAAACGCCCAGTGTACTATTTTTAAAGAATAAAAGATGACATAACCGCTCACTTCTGTTGTTTTGTTTCAAAGAGCATTAGTTCTTCTGTTTTAACATGGGCTTGCATTTAAACTCTTATGCTCTTATCGACCTATGCAGTTGATAATCCAAGTAAAAACTATCTCAGCAAAACTTGTCATAGTCTCTATGGTACTGGCATTTGCTTGTAAAACTTCCATTTTTTCATTGCTTAAATGATACAGGAACAGTTGGTGACAAAATACGAGCCTATCATAGCCAAGGTGATAGGAAGCAAGCTTTAAGAAAAATATTCTCAGAAAGTGCCTAACTTCTCAATCTTTGTTCTCTCTTAATGCAATAAATCTATTGTTGCATCTCTAAGCATTGTCTTCCTAAGGCTGCTGTACTACTTTTCTCTAAAACCTCTTGATATCAACACTAATGTCATCGTGCTAACACCGAGTTTTCAGCTTAGCTTAAGCTTCTGTAGGAGTAATTTTACAATCAATAGTCACATTTTAAGTTAAAGAACATGTGTATAAGCCTTAACATAAAGACAAGGTAAGGCTGCAGCAAGTTAAATTTATGCAGTCATTTCAAAAATAAATTTCCCTGTGGCTGAATCTGCTGACTGCTTTTTGTAGTTACCTATTGGAAGTCACTCTTTTGCCTCAATAAAATAGTTACAAATTCAGACATGTCTTGAAAAAATGGAAATAAGCTGCATGATGTTTTGAATGAATATTTATCCTAATAGCCGTATGATGTTTTGCTTCATTTCATGTGGGCGATGTTCATTCACAGAAGCACTAGTTGCTGCAATCTCTCTCCTCTGAAGCTGGTATTTCAAACTAACCAAGGCAGGGATAGGAGCATAAAGAAGACAAAAACGTTGCTATTATCCATCAGTTTACATTTATTGAGAAAAACCATACAAAAAAACCATTATACAGTTAACGTGTACCCATATTACATACAATGTCAATGCAAGCTCAAAACCACATTTTTGTAAAGCATTCAATTTACCTCAAGTCCAAGCTGCATCTCCCTAAGACACTGTTTCCATCACAGTTGCCTTTTAAAGCCAATCTTCTTTTTACACACGGGTAGTTTCTGCAGAGAACACTTTTCTCAGGACGAAAAGGCATTTCACATGCACGCAAGAGAAATATTTGTGCATACATAAGAGTCTTACAAGCTATTACTAGGGAAGAGGGAATCCTGTCAACTGTGTGCTTTCTGAAAAGCCCAGTCCTCCCTTCCTCCCCCCACTTCCAGAAAAAAAGCAAAATAAAAAGCTTTCAGCATGCAATGGAAAACTTAAAAATTACTTTGGAAGAGAACAGGGGAGAAAGTTTCTATCATCCAATAAACACCACTAATAAAAAGATGAAAATTTTCAAGATAGGCTGTGCAAGTGAATAATGATCCTGTCTGCCCAGACAACTTAAACAGATGACTTACGATCACACTAGACTGAAGATGATCCACCCAACATTTTATTTCATGACCTATTGAAGTACAGGCTGCAAAAAGTGATAAGAAAATGCTTTTCCTACTTTGAATATTATGCTTCCTTCTTAAACTTTTTGTACTGTTCACATTCTACTTAATTTGTGGGACTCTAAGGCGGGGAGGGGGAACAGGAAACATTTAAAGACACCTTTTGGACAAGTTCATTGCATTTGTAAGGAAGCCCAGTTATCTTTTTTCTATCGGGACAACTCCAATAATCTAATTTTCAGTTCTCCTAACTATGAGTTTGGAGGCAGAATTGAAAAATAAAGACTATGCTTAGCACAAAAGAGCATGCCTGCAAGCCCAGCAGCGAGAAAGCTGGAAGTCAATACACCTCAAATGCTAACACACGAACATCTCATCTTCCACACACTAGCAACATCCCAACAAACTGGCTTTTTCTTCTTTATCTCCTCCCACTTGCTAAATTTACAATTGAAAGACTGTTAAGATATTTAAGCAACAACAGTTGAAGTAACGTTATCATGTAAAAGGAAGTGAACAAATGACTCACCCCAACACTAAATTCACAGTATCAAAATCCAAGTGGTACACACCTAACCTTTTCTCACATCAAAAATGAAGTTACATATTAAACTACATATGAAAATATTAAGTGGCTTGAGAAAAATCGAAGCACAACTATTAATTTAGTTCAAAAATTCAATATATCTAAGCTTGGCTGTTTAGAAGAATAGAAATAGAATAGATTGTTCATATTATTAAATCACAGTTTTAAAAACTTAACAGATTATGGAACATTTATGGTCAAACAAATAATACTTTAAAGAATGAAAAGTGATCAAAACAAAAATTATACCCTACACCATCATGTATGGGATACATTTCAAATCTGTTATGCTTTTGCCAATTTTACCTTCTACATGGAGCCCTTCTATGGTCCATGCTCATCGGCTCACCAATGGCATACACTCAAAGGATTCCTCTTTACTGGTAGTAACTATCTCAGGACCTGATTCTATGAGCTATGATTTGGTGCTTGCAGCATCTTCAGCACTGTGTGTGAAAATGAAGGCAGTATTTTTGAATATTTTTCTTTGATGTACAGATAAGCAGGACTTTTGAAAGAGGAGCAGCACATTTTAGAAACAGAATAATCAACAAAAAACCCAAAATAGATGCTGCTTTACTTTAAGCTAAAAACAAAAACAAACAAAAAACCCAACAACAAAAACCAGAAACAAAAACCTGTACCAGACCATCTATAAGACATACAAACATTTTAAACTATCAGAATATACAGCAATTCAGTTAAAGTATCAAGAAACAGGATACACTGACTGCTATAGAGATAAAATATTATTTGCTGTACTGTTAACATTTAAATGGTGCACATGCTTTCAGTTAAAACATACTGATCTCTGAAACTCCAGAATCTGTTTTCCTACCATGTCAAGTATGAATAAGCAAACTAAGTTACCTAAAAATTCCACTAATGCGCTATAACTGTAAGACAAGTTATCAAGTTCAGTGATAACAACAAAGTCATATTCTTTATATTCAGGTCTTACGGGTTTGAGTGGGTATAGTGCCCTATTATAAAAAACATTTGTGAAGGCTGTTGACATTTCTAACCGAAGTAATTACTGCATGTTTTTAAAGGTTTTGATTCTTTAATTGCAACAATTAGCTATTTGAGGAAAAATAACAAAAATTACTTATTCTGCTCAAGTTTAATGACTGCAATCTACTCATCTTCTCTAAAAAAATAAAAAATAAAAAATACATATTTACCTAGAAATAGAAACAGTTGTTTAAGAACTTAAAAGACTTTCCACTGCAATGGAACCGTGAATAACAATGCATTTGGGGAAGCAGCAGATTGCTTTTTCAATACACAACCACAAAGATCTCACAGGGACAACATTAATGTACTGAAATATATTAATTTATATACTTCCTTAGGTTGTGCTTACCTGTTGCTTTTTTGCAGCAGAACCTAAGGTGGAAGGTCTGGGAAGGCACTGTGAAGTATAAATAATTGCACTGTTTGCAATTAATAAAGATTTTATACCTTAAATGAATCAAAATCAACAGCCTCCATTTTGTGAATGATAAAGAATCCAGTGAATTTAATTTTGCTCAGCTTAGTACATAATAAATGCACCATTCTATAAGGTTATCTACAAAACACCATGCAAAATATCTGAACTATTAAACTTCATACCCTACACTAAAGATAACAAATACTGTCCTAGCCTTTTTCAAGCTACCAAAATAACTCCTAATTTTAAAAGGGATAAAAATAATTCCTTCTATTTCTACAGCACAATACATACATTGCTAATTACCTGAATAAACTACTGCAATTTTCAAGCCTTAACTTTTACTTCTCTGTGCAGCCACCCTAAAAAAATTTAAATTCTCAAAGCAACAATATGGTGTTCCAAAAGATAAAGCAAGTAACAGTTATAGAATTACTTAAAACATACCTACATCGCTATATATCTGCAAACTATCTGAAGACAAAGACAACGTCTGTCTAACAAGTAGTTCCAAAGACTTCAATGTTATGATATGCATACTTTAAAACACTGAATGATACAGCTGTCTCAGGAGCACTAGTGAAAAAGACTATTACTCAGATAAACAGAAACATGATTTTCTTTAGCTATTGCTAAACGTTTCAGGAATACTTACCCACAAAGCTCATATTATGTGTACGTATATGTATACGCAAACCCATGTTTATGAATTAAGAAGCGATTATGATTTCTTAAGATATCAGCACTGTATTCCAACATAATAGTCACACAAGTATGGCATTTTCATTATGTGGAACATTGACAAAAAGATACTGTTGCAGTTCATCAATTTGTCATTCTGATGTACTTACAGTGCAATGCTCCTTGAAGGAACAATCAAGGATGATACACAGCACAGTCCTCCTCACCCCTATAGAGCTAGTTCTATACTGGCTGGATCAAACCTGCACTTCAACAGACAATGGCAAGACAGACTGTATTGCATGTAGTCTAATATATGCAAAGAGCCAATAAATATGCAAAGAGCAAACAAAGGATTTCAAGAGAATCAGATTTTTAGTATGAGCATTAGAGCAATAAGAAGTTTCAAGTATATATAAAAAAAAATAATCAGTTGATTCAAGTATTTGAGTATTTACAAAAACAAGTTATCTGCTCTGCAGGAGTTCTCAACCACTCCCCACCACTCAAACAAAACAGCGTTTTAAGGACAGATGCAATTTTTTTTAACTACTATGCATACCACATTGACTTTTCTACACTGAATTTTGCAGTGCACTACTTTAAACTGAAGGCTTACGCACATTACACTTAAAATAAATTTTATAACTAGTCTGAAAAATCCATAAAATAGTTATGCAGGAACAGTTTTGAAGTACTCAATTAAGAACAAAAGTTATCTGTTATAGCAGCTGCACAGGTCTGAAACAGTGGTCATGTATAAAAGGAAATTTCACTGTTAATGCAATGGAAGTATGCCAAAAGATCACCTTCTTAAACACATGCAGTTTTAATCAAATAGAAAGAAAATTAAAGTATCAAGATTACTGGTGCTAGGCAGCAAAATACAATGAATGAAAGAGATCCTCCATCTACAACTATTCTGCAAGAGGGGAAAAACATGCTAACGACAAGTTTTTAAACTCAACAAGGTTTCATGGGGGGGGAAAAAGATCTTGTTTGTGTACAGGTACCTTGATTCAGCGTTGCAAATCAATCCTATAATTCCTTATATACCCACATATCCAACTTACCGACACAGGAGGTTTCATATTATTTATTGTAAAGCACAAAACAGGCATTTTAAAAGTGATAAAGTATACATTGAAAAAGTACATTTATATCACAAAGCATTGACCACATAATTGCAAATACATTTGCTGGAATGTGTACATCTACACTAATACTAAAAACAAACCATTTTCATTTCTACACAGAAATATTACCTCCTATCAGTAGTGATAGATATTTTGTACATTTTCAAAAACACTATTTTTTTTTAACCAAACAAAATTAAGATCTTCATCAAGGCGTCTGCATCCATACATTTAACAAAGGTTTTTTCCCCCACACAATGAAGCAAATACTGTATTGTCCACTTCTTATTATTGGCCCTGTGCAGAAGAGATACATAAGAGATACACAAAAAGTTAAAGAAAATCCTTTAAATCGAGCTAACTCAGGAGTGAAGCCTTTAAGAAAGAAAAATTGGTTAATGTAAATGGTGGTGGCTTCTTGCATGGTTTTCAAAACCCTGGGAGGAGAAAGTTTTTCTTTTTTTTTTTCTTTTTTTTTTTTTAAAAACATAATCACCAAACATATGGATAGATAAAGAACTCAAGTTATCAGGTAAACAAAGTCATCTATTAATTATTCTGCTAGTTATTTCGCTAGAAAAAAAGATGCATACTCCAAAGGTAACAAAGCAGGAGACATGCAAAAAATTACCTATAACCACTGAAACGGAAGCCAGCCAAAACACACTTAAACTTCATACCTGTGGTGCTGGAGGATGTTGTGGCATTCCCTGTGGACTTGTCTGGGCGTAATATGCTGCCTGTTGCCGGTAGTACTCAGCCCATGCTGCACTGTAATCCGGCTGACCACCTGGCGGAGCCCCAGCAGGGGCAGGAACCGCTTGACCTACAAGTAATTGGAATTATATAGCTTTGTTGCTGCAATAGCAGTGAGAAGATTTCAAAACCTCACTGCCTAACAACGTCATCTAGCTTCTAGCAATATTCCTTCAAGGCTTCTGAATAATCTTGTGGCTGCTTTTTTTTTTTTTACCTCACCACTCATCCTATTACTTTAATGTAATGAATCCCACGTAAAACAAAATTGAGGAACCATAAGGACAGTTTTTTTCCACCTCTTGAATCACCTTCCAGAGCAAAAAAAAAAGTCTTTAAAGCCTGCTGATCTAATCTGACCAGAACTGGTAGCATTTAAACTAAAATACAGGTCAACAGGTGAGATTACTTTCTGTACTCCACCTAGACTGATAACTTACCATACAGACTGCATTAAGTCACCAGATGGCAATTCATTCACTCCCCCAGTTTTGGCCTCTTAATGCAACTGCTGGGTTATTGCAGACTACAGGTTTCAAAAAGAGCATTAACTTTTGTAAACAGTGACTCCACCACAGAATATAATCTTGAAACTTCTCCTTCCAGCCTGAAGTTCTGATCCTCTAGAAATAACAGCATGTACACACATATGTGTATACACACACACAGTCGCAGATGTACAGCTGAGTACTAACGGTCCTTCCAACAAATAAACTTGCAGCTTAAGAACTGTATAAAGGCAATAGACTAATACACAAGGACTCTTTAGTCTATCAAAAACCCTGTAAATTAGAGCCAACTTTTTAGGAGCTTAGTCATGCCACCCTTCCAAGGAAGGTTTGTTACAGACATCTTTACTTCCTTTTTCCCTTCTCTTATTTCAGAAATATCGAACACATTCCGCTTATTACCACTATCTTCTTCACAATTTTTTATCTGAAAGGTGCTCTTGCAGTTACCACTGCAGAACATGCCTGACTACAAGTAGAACACCACTCACTATCCTCTACCCAATCATCTCCCCTCACACCTGCATGCATTCCGACAGAAGGGTTTTATATGGAATGCTTAAAATTAAGTTTCTTGAACTTCCAAAACAGAACTACTACTGCTGTGATATGACATTTTTGTGATCTACATTCTTATAGTTTTATTTTTTTCAAATCCAAGTTTTACAGTCTGAATTAGGATACTACCAAAAAACTACCACCTCCCCTTTTTTTTTCTAGGACACTAGGAAAAAAAGACCCAATCCAAAGAAACAACAGAAGAAACAAACCAAACGAAACACCGTATCCAACCACACTACATCAAATAATTGGATTTGATAGATTTGCACAATGCAAGCCTGCACCCTGTACAATTCCATGTGCATCTAATCTCTGTTCTGCTCTCAAGAAAAAGAGGCCTCTTCCACACAACGAGGGCTGAAAGTTTTCAATCCTACCTGAAACCACCTCACCTTTTATTTTGATACAAGACCACTGAGCAACATTCTGGGGAAAAGGAGTATCAAAGATTGTAACAAACTGTTTTGTATGTATCAGAAGGTTAATTTTGTATGGTTGGTTTTAAATACTTTCACACAGAAAACTGACATGACAAATACCAGTTATCCACACTCCTCTTACATATAAATGTATTCTCCCAATCCTCAAACACATTTAAGTGCGAGCAGAGAATCTGAACATTTGGCAAACCACTATCCTGAACATCTTCAAAACACAAATCTTCTGTTTTCCAACCCTCTAGACAACTTCCATAGTTTTCCCCTTACATCATAGATATATTAACTCACCATTACTGTTTGGGTTATACACTAAACAGTTACACTGTACACTGTTGAACAGTAAAGCAATTGTTTTTCTAGAAAAATGTACTTAAATTTCTTCAAATCTTAAGAGCCGAAATAACATTTTGCAATTGATACTTATAATTTACCACAACTTAAAAGTTATACTTCTGATCAATTATTTTAACCAAAATTATTTTTAACATGGTTATGAATTATCCCAGGCTATATTCTCACAAGTTCACTATTAATCTATGAGATAGTACTTGTAAATTATTTAGCACAGCTGAATGTCAGAGCTAAGGCATTTTTTGTGAATTATGACCCAAGGATCTTCTGACATTCAGCCAGCTATCCCAAGGCACTGTTGAAATTCAAATAATAAATCAGATATAGGAAGTTTGACATCTACTCCAAGATGTCAAACTGGACTTTTGTCCTGAAACAGATTAGTAAAAATTCGAAGTATTTTAGCTGCATCATCCTCCTTCTAAGTAATACAAGTAATTCTGAACCTACAGTTCAGATTTAGTCACAACTTCCTTTCAGTGTACAGAACTGCACTGAAACTGTACATGCTCATCATTAATATCCAGATGCAACTGGAACACTAACAAGGTTTCTAAGCTACATACAAAGAAAATAAAACACCGAATACCTCCCCATTAAGAAAGGCTAAGAAAGAACATGCCAGATGATTCTACAGTTCTTCCACTACTCAAATCTTCAAAGGTGATTCTAATAAAACTGTTCTTTGTCGTCTTTCCCACTGCAGCGCTGAGGAATCATTAAAGAACAGTTCCACTATTGTATTGTGGAAACTCCTAACTATGAATCAAGCCCACAATATACTAGAATATCTTTAAATGATAAATTTACAAACTCCTATAGTGACATACAGATCATTTACTGATCTGACTTACGAACATATGACTTCACGTTTAGAGGGAACTGTTACCCGTGGGAGGTTTTTAGGGTCCAGTTACGCAAATCTTTATTTTGGCTCTTGTAGGCAAGAATGGAAGTACTCTGCCTCCGATGCAAGGTAACAGCGTCTGTATGTATTCAAAAGCTGATCTACTGTCTCGTTACCTAGTAACACTCAAGGGAAATTTAAAGCAAATTTTCTGAATTTATGATGTAGGATACCAAGCAAGTATATGGTCTGAGTCAACTGCAAGATCCACATGCCGTAACTTACCAGTACACATGAGTAATTTTACTAGCTTTTCAGTCTTATCTTTAATTGTATTTGCTACTCAAAGCAATAGTCCCTGGCCAAAACCAGAGTCTGAAAAAGGAGATGGACTTTGCCAATATATTTGAGAGCTGGGAAACATGATGTTTTCAAGTCACTGTTCTATATAGGTCAGTGTTCTCTGTGATTAGCCGAATCATATTGCACCAGTAGGAAGTCACTTTGGAAAGCAGTATTGTGGTTTTAATGGGAATATTCAGGAATGCTTTAGGAGTTTTCAGATCACCTATACTCAAAGTATGAGAAAATCCAGAGGACCAAGCGCAGTATCACATGCAACTTGCTCAGCTCAGTACTGTTGCCCTCATAATTATCAAAGTAGTTTTCTTCAGCCACAAAAATAAAGTTGCTTGGGCTCAACAAGTCCCAGGTTTCAGTTCAGTTCTCCAAAACAGCTGTTCGTGTAATTATCTGTGCTGTGAAAAATCTGAAAGAAGAGCCGAAGAGTGAGTGACTTGTAATTCCTACCTTCCCCCTTTTGCACAAGTTAACGGGGACAGAAGCATTACAGTACTGCAGGAAGCACCAACAGTAACAGCTGTATTTGAGAGCCTGGAAACCACACGGGCCTGCTCATCGACAGCCCTCCTGTTGATTACATCATCTACTACTACTTAACACTGTTGTTAAGGAGTTGGGCTAAACCACCTCCATTTACCAGTAAAGCAACTCTAGGCGAATTCTCTGCCCTTCAACCTCACTTGGTCAGTTCTTCCTCTTTTCTAAGTGGACCTTAAGAGAAATTATATCTTCCATATCAAGATTTTGCACATGCTGAAGAAGTAAAAAGTTGTCATGATTTAAATAGCCAAGTTACACAGGTCCAGACACAAGGAGTTCTCCTTCCGGCAAAGAACTCAATTTAAACTAGAAAAACACATGAAGATCAGAACTGCCCTTCTGTTTGTCCTCTTGTTTGATTGTTGTCTTTGAATTTATTTTTACGTTTTAGGAGCAATTCTTTACATCTCCCAGTGTCTATCGTTTTTGGGTTCACAATCCTCTTTGGACTTGCTCCCAGAAACTCTATCCCAGCACCTTAAAAACTAGCTATTATTTAATTACAACAAATGTAAGACTGGTACAACCCAGGCTTTGCTTTCCAGAGACAGCAAATTAGAAAGACAGCAGAGCCCCTGCCAACAAAGTATTCTTAAAAAGGCAGTGAAAAAATCCCCAGAACATGGCATTGAAGAATGTGAGCTGAACTAAGAGATACAGTAAATTGAAAAAAGTTAGTTAAACGAAACAGAAAGAGGAAAACTGGAAAGGCTCATCACATCTTAAAAATCCCGTTTGGTAGCCATGTTGCAATTTTCTTAGTCTGATATACAATTCTTGAAGTAATTATATCATCATATATTTTCTGTTCATTTCACCACTTATGCTGTGCCAAAATAAAAAAGAATAAAGGTAGTTATGGCTTGGCAAATAATTTGAGATGAACCTGATAGAAGGCTTATAAGAGGAATTAAACATGCTATTAACCTTCACTCCAAATGCTTTTTAATATTCCATGAGAAAATGGGGTGCAGTTGGAAGAAGGCAAAAATCTCACCAAACCCTCCCACCCAAACAAACAGTCCAAACTAGATGCTGCTACATGTCTGGTCAAACAGAGATACCAGGGAAAGCACTGGCATTCATAAGCCCACTGGTCCTCAGTATACAGATCTGCATCAACTACAACATCCACGGGAGGACACCATGGGCAAAATACTGACCTGCGAGACTTTCCCATATGCTTTCAAGTAATTTACTGAATAAGGAAACAAGTCTTGAAAATTGCAAAATCATCAACTTCACAAGCAAATACATTTCAGGTTAATAAGTCATTTCAAGAAAATATTTTGAAAAGGCTAGCAACAACATATAAGAACTGTGTTTAAACTGCAGGTTAAGTGCTGCAAAGCAAATGCTATTTAAAAAAAAGGGCACGATATAAATGAAAGCTAGCTATGATGCTTTAATAACTTGGAACACAAAGTAAGAAAAAACCCACCAAACCTCAAAACTATCTGTAATCTTAAGAGCATTAGGAAACAACTACTAAACAAGACAAGGAACAGCTTCACAAAATAGATCAAAGTTGAACTCCAACACTTATGAAATATACTATAAAAACACACTTCAAAATACTCAGATTGAAGTAGTTAAAATATGCTGTTTCCCAATGATCAAATACAGACATCTCGTTATGTACAAAGTATTTCTGTAAAGCTGATTACCAGCATGAGTACAAGTAAAAATTTGTTGTGTTTAAGGCATTTAAGTCTGTTCTCCTGCGGGGTTCAGGGCCTCTAGCAGTATATAGTTCAGAAGACACATGGATTGTGCATGTGTTTTTTGGGGGTAAAAAACCATCTCAAATAAGATAAGCAAGCCTCCTAAATCATTCAACTATGCAACAAGAGAAAAAAGACATGCCCACGTACCCATTTTTTTGTAGTACTCCTCCCAGGCCTTGGTATAGTCAACCTGCCCTGCTGGTGCTGGATTTGGCTGATCTCCTGAATTAGACCAAAAATAGTCAAACTACTGGGTTTTGCTTCATCCATCGAACAATTTACAGATTATCAGCTAAAGTTTTCAGCAACAATCCCAAAAAAGGTCACTTAAATCTGGCACTATAAACCCATGAGGTACAAGCTACTACAAATCTAAACAATTAGTAAAAGACACCACAAAGAAACACAGAATTGTTTCAAGCGTTCAGCATGTTTTTAAGATTCAGGAACGCATACCACTCACAGTACAAAATGCTACCTAAAATTTAAGTGGTAAGCCTCATCCAGGCACAACAATTATACTAATACAGCTAAACACTATAATCTTAATTGTCCTAAAACCACTGGAAGTGATGCAACTGTTTAGGCAAATGACAAATCAACAGCTTGGCTCGTTCCATTTTTACTTATGACTGACTGCACTATGTAGATGTAATTAAGTCAGCCCAAGTTGCAGCAAAATTCTCTTTGGAGCCTATTACAGGAGAAATACATTACCCTTATTACTGCTGAAATTGAGAAAAGCAACGTTGAAGGCTGTAATTCCAAGAAAACCTTACCACAAATATGCCCAATATATGAAGACAACAAAAAGTATTGGGGCACCTACACTCCCAGCAATGAGAAATGTATCCATTTTACTGAACAGCTACCTTGTCCATTCGTTTGGGTTGTAGCTGGTCCACCAGGAGGGGCTGCAGGCGGTGGCTGTGCTTGCTGCTGATAGTAGTGAGCATAGTAGGCTGCCCACGCTGCAGAATTGGGATCTGTTCCTGGCTTACCTATGAAAACAAAATATAAGCATTTATGAAAGTAGTATGAACAGAATGTTGGCCTCAATTCTCCCTGTCCTAAGCACTCATATTTTCCTCCAAGGAAAAGTCCATCTCTACCAAATAACCATGTACATCCTGTACCTTTCTTTCTAGCACAAATTTTCCATCAGGTTTCAGACAAGCGTATTGTACAAAGTATACTTTCATAGGACTGATGGGATAAAATCATTCTAGAACCCTTACTACTACCATGTCATTTATTAATTTTTAAATGTTGATAAACAGACTTTCAAGTTTAAATAAACAGTCATGTTACTAAATGGTAGCAACAAGGAATCATTCTAGCACCAAACAATTTCCGTGGGTTTACTTTTGCTATAACCTCACGCTAACGACACTGGCAGAGGAGGCATGCCAAGTACGTATTTCTGAAAGAGAAGAACACAAATCTTACTACCTGTTTGCAATGCTTGTCAGTTAAAGTTCAAGGTAACAGTAAAATACAGAAACACATACTATTTGGAGAACCTGAATCCCCATACGTGGCTGTAAAGCATCACTGTTTACTTAAAGCTTTTTAGTATAACAAATAATAGCAACAGTTGCATCTTCTGCAGCTATCTCCATGCTTCCCTTATTTTTAACTACTTCTAGGTAGGCAAACAATGCTGCCTCCTAGAGCCTTATTTCTCTGTTTTTCACATACAGCCTTTAAGAATGGCTTATTCTTGCTGAATCAGAGATTGATTACATTACCACACTGGCAATCCACAATAATCCTGCAAATCTACTATTAGAGAATGTAATGTTCTGTAACACAACTAGCATCCTTTAACATTATTTGCATCCTTAAAGAATAAAAATATCTGCAAATAAATGTGGCCAAATGAGGAAAGAACTTCACGTAAAGACATTGACGCAACTGATACTTCAGAGTAACTTATACATGGGAATAGAAGTATATTTCTCTCCAAACACAAAATAGGCAAGGCAGTAACTAATGGAAGAGAAAGAAGAAATGCCCTGAAAGAAGTGTTCAGGGAGAAGAAATCCACAGCACAACAAATTTCTTGCAGTATTTCATTTAGCATTAAAAAGTCAGATGTAACCACTTAAAATGCATACAGAAAACAATGTGAACATGCCATTTCCTTTTCATATTACACTGTTTCCATCAACAACAGTGGTTCTAAACTAATATGTACTATTTTCTAAGGTTACCTGCAAATACCAAACAAGCCATTGCTCAGTTCCCCCCCTCTTTCCCCATAGTAGCTACTTCTCCAAATAGAAGAACACAGAGCGGGATTCATTAAATTTCCAAAGAAATCTGACTGCTGTAACTAGCTCCACTTTCACATGGCAAGGGGCAAGCATGGTTCTGGAGAAAGGACCCCTGAAAAAAATACTGAAATAACCCATTTGTTACACTGAAATGAGCAACTAACACGGACAACTGTACAAAACTCATCCAAATAAATGCTAGTCAAAAGAAACACCAATTTCAATTGCACATATGAAAACTTCATTAGATTTTTAAAAAGCATATTTCTAAAAAATGATTATTAAAATCATCAAGATTACTTCAAGGTGAATACTTGCAATTTTTCTTACAGATCTTTATGTAAATAAATTACTTCATAAAAATGAAAAGGTGGTACAAAAAGGCTGTAACATTTTGGCAGTGGCTTTGGATTACGTAACACTATTGGTATGCTGAGACTTCAGGTCACTGTGAAACATTCTACTTCAAAATAATGACAATAGGCATTTTTAAATGCTAAACTGAATGCATGCAGAGCTACCTTTTATAAGAGTTAGGGAAATGAAACCAGAAATGACTCTTTGCAAAGAAAGGATATATAAAAGACACTAACATGAATAGAAGTCTCTGTACACTGTAACATCCTCCAAAGCCCTCTCGTTTTTCCGTGATGTAACTTGTCTCGGGACCAGTGGCTATCAGAAGATATTTATTCCATTTATAACAAAAATAAAAATGAGATCTTTTGGCTGAAATTCTGAAGAAGCTCTACCTCAAACAAGTGAGGTGCAAGCGACTCAAGCATCTAGCCTTACCATGCCTCCTGTGACTGCAGTTCCGTTTCCCCATATGCTCTAGTCCAACCAAAGGATGTAACTTAAGGAAAAGCAGGATACTAAAACTTCGGGAAGTTGTAATTAAGTAAAAACCCCCGGTCTTGACAAAAGTAAACAGCAATAGAAGAAACAGATTCTACAAAGATGGGTTTCAGAAGAAAATACAAAACTATTATAAGCAGAAGCTCAAAATACACAATCCTACCTAGTTTTACTCTATCAACAGCAGTTCAACAGAAGTTTTACCCCTCAAAAAGGGCTGAGCAAAATACAATTGTAACAGACTCTGAGAAGCAATCCTCATACAAGTCAACAAAAGCTAGAAATATGTAATATAGCATAAACTGTGCGAAGTCAGGATCAGTGAGATTGTAAGGAGCACTGTTTAAAATACAAAGTCATTGACTATTAGGGAAAGAAAACACAGCCTAATTGAAGAACTTTAAAACATCCACTGTAAGAAAAATCAACTGATTCACACAGAATCAGTTAACCAAGAGCCTTGCAAGAAATATCATAAATTGGGATGCAATATCAATGTTTAGTGAAGAAGCATATTCCAACTGTAACAACTGAATTCAACATCTCACAAGGAACACATGGGAAGTATAAAACAAACTGGCAATCAGTAAAGAAAAGGCTGAAGAATAGCTTTTACAGATCTACCTGTGTAACACAAATGAATTGTGAAACGTATATACTTGTAAGGACAAAACGGATGTACCCAAAGTATATCCACAGTGCACTACAACTGTGATGTTTCCTACCTGGATCTGGTGGATTTGGTGGCTGCCAGTGCGGATAAGCATTTCCCCATCCTTGTGGAGCATACGGAGCTGGAGGACCGCTATAAAAGATCAAGTCATACATAGACAGTGAAAGCCAGTCCCAGGGGCACCCTACAAGAGATGAAGCTATCTGAAGCAGTACTTACTGAGGTGCAGGGCCAGGAGGCCCTGGATTATAAGGAGCTGGGTTGTATGGTCCCATGGGAGCACCAGGACCTGGCGGCCCAGGAGGTCCATGTGGGCCAGGAACAACACCGTGGGGCCCATGGGGAACAGGTGGACCCAATGGATTTACTGGACCCTGTAAGAAGAGCAGCAATGCAGATGAAAATAAACCTTGCTGTTCTCCATTTTTCGGCAGTTTAGAAGCATAAATCTTAACACTTTAAAAAGGATTGATTGCTTTTAAATAAAGACATTTCCCTGGAGAAGAGTCTTTTTGAAGATTAATTAGGCTTACGGCTAGTTAAAGAAGAGAGTTAAAAGCAGCCATGACAGTAAGAGCAACTGAAAAGCTGCATTTCAGTTCTTTCTTGAGGAAATAAAGAATTTTACAAATAAACATAGTTTTTTTTCCCCACAAGTTGCGTTTAAAAAAAAAACCAAACAACTCACAAACTAACCCAAGACTATCCATGTTTTAAAATAAACTGATACATCTAAATCTGGCTAATCTTGCTCATTAAATCTGTTTTTAAGATTCGGTACAAAAATCAGGTAGTATATTTGTTTACATGCGTACACATACGAACAAAAGTGCAGTGTGTTTAAACAGCATGAACCTGGATTAAAACTCTACCTAAACATACTGAGGCTGAAAAACTAAACACACAGTATAGTAGCTTTAAAAATATCAAAGATGTCTTTGAAGTTGTCAAATTTTTCATTATGCAGAGTGGGCATCTTTAAGAACACATCACTAAAAAAATACACAGTATTACATTGAAGAAAGCAACTGTTTCTTTCCATTACAAGTTTTTGGTTCTTTTGATGCATCAAGTTATGTTTATATTAAACCCAGATTATAATTAATTATAAATTTTATGATTGTTTATTACAGCATCTACTACATCACTATGATCCAATGATTAAGTAATTTGGAAGTGAAATGGAAGAAAAGTCTCCAAAGGAGACTCACTTCCTATTCTGTTTAATTACAACTGTAAACCAAAATATAGTTATGCACTCACTCCAATCTTTTCTTCTATAAGTTGTCGTGCATAATCTATTTGCTGGGGTGTTCCACGGATAGTAAACATCTTCATGTTTGGATCTGCATTAGGTGGAGGATTTCGTTGAAGTTCTATTCTAGCACCAGACTGCTGGCTTATGCTTTTAATAGTTTCACCACCTACAATGCAACATACAGCTTTTATGACATGCATTAAAGCAAAAATACTAAGATTCAAACCAGAAAAAGTCAACTGAATGGAAGCTGAAGACAGAGAAGTGAAGAGACACCTATTCTCAAGAGCCATATAAGAACATTCTAACAATTAGAAAAAAGCCTCTTCTGTGTAGTATAGAGCTTGGATTGCAATAAACCAGTAAAAATAAATTATTCTTAAAATGAAAGACCATAATATTTTTACTCAGAAAGAACAGCAGAGAACTACAACATTGTCTGTTTTTTTCCATTCGTGTAAAGATGTAAGGTTAGACAGAATGACAACCAATACCCATGGTTATCCGTAAATACAACATTAAAGCCTAACCTCCTAATAAAGCAGTAGGCAAGCACAGGTGACAAAACCCCAGAAGCGACCAGCTGGTAAAGCCCACATTTTTTGCAGTGCACTAAACCTAGAGAGTTACATTCCCTAAACTAGTTCCTCCTCTTACAGGATCCTGAGATGTTACCTGTATCATTAGTAGGCACAAAGTTTTCAGAACAAAGGTCATTTGGCATTTTATTAAAAAACAAAACAAAAAAAAATCAATCAAGTTTCCAGGTCAAGAACTGAATTATATCAGCCTATTTGTTGTGTCTCGAAAACACATGACAAAAGATTAAGATAACCCAAGCATTTCATTTAGAAGCATATGGCAAATTATTTTTATAACAAAATTATTTGAGAAGTAATTATTTTACTAAACACACAGATAAAATTTTTTTCAGGATTCCATTGTAAAAGATCTTCACTGGAATGTGTGAAAATTAGTTTCAAGAGTGAGTTACAAACACAATAACACTAGGCTAATCAAGCAGTATTAAATGCAGACTAATTATAAGATACATCATCTAAGAATCTACCAAACACTACCAATGTAACTCAGTACGTATTACTTTAAATAAAATGGGTTAGATAAATTGATTGGTTCTTGACTTTTAACTACTGGGGTACGTGTTGTGGTGAGGAATATCTGAAAAAAAGTATTAGGAGTGTTATGATTTAGCAGTATCATGCTCTACTGTACATGAAACTATTTGCAAAGGCTTGTCTTGAAATACCTCTCTAGTATGGCTATTTGTACAAAGAGAAAAGCTGAGAGATTTTTTAACTACATACAGATACACATATATATAAGATATATTGCCTTTGCCAATGATTAATCCAGTTTTGCCAGTGGGAACAATAAAATTGAACTCCTGTAATCCACCAGGAGGCCCCATGTTCCAGTTCCCTTGGCCTCTACCCCTTCCTCGACCACCAGGTCCTGGTCCACCAGGGTTTCCAGCCTAAAAAGAAAAAGCACCAAATTAGCATGTTCTATAAAGATTACTGCAAATGAATTATTAATGCCAACTAGTTACATCACATCTTTTGTTAAGGAAAGACTGATCTACTACTCAGATAGTTTTGATAGTTAAAGCAGTATCTTTTCCAGAAGACCTAAATTACATCTTAAAAGATGTTCTGAACAACTCTGCATATGAAAGACAGAAGAAAAGGATATAGAAGAGAGCAGAAAAGTTTCACATGTACAGAGACGTAATTTCTGCCTGCCTTCTGTAAAGGAAGTTGCAGGGCTCATCTCAAACTAAGCATTTAAACCATCTTTTAAACACCAATTACACCCAAGAGTAACAGCATATCGGCTATTAATACAAGACAACAGAAGAAGCAGCTCTAAAACCAGCCAGATCAAGAACTACCGTGACCCAATCAGTATTGTCATCCTGACACTTGCAAAACTCTAACTGTAAAAGCAAACATTCATATTCCAGATCAAACTTTTGAAGTTTAACCATTAAATTATTTTCTTAAGTTAAACACTAATTTTTAAATTTTTAAGTCTTTTCCAAAGTCTCTCAGGAGATTTGAAATGGTAAGCAACATATTACCCAACCTGAACACTTCGAAGGAGATCTGTAATAATTTCTGCAGCATGCTGACATCTGTCAGGAGGCCCTGTGATTTGGGCTATTCTATCTGGAGTTGTTCCATCATCTGCAATAAAAATTAACTATTCCAGTATATGTAATCCAGTAAATTTACACTCAATTCACAGAAACTTAAGGACATACTACCAACCTGGCTTAAATTGGATCCTAACACCAGCATCATTCTGTATCTTTTTTATCATCTCTCCATTTCTTCCAATTACAATACCTACAGCAAATCGTGGTATTGGAACCTTAAAGAGAAAAAAATAATGGCAAGATGTCAATGAGGCAAATATTCATACCAAATTCACACAATTAAAAGGGTCACGTATTAAAAGGGTAAACTATGGCCAGCCCTATGCCACTTAAGGCTTTTTGAAGTGTGTGTTTTCAATTCAAGTGAATTTTTTAATATCAAGTCACAAGCATAGCAAATACTGGATGAAAGCATCAAAAAGAAAGAGATCCTATGCACTACAAGTTCTCATAGTGGCAGCAATTCCAGTGGATATTATGCTTCTCACAAAGAACAAAAGTTCTAATGGGCCTAAAATACTAATTCTAGCAGGTGAAACTTTCAGCCTCACCTCTGATGAACAATTATAAGTTCATGACTTGCATAATAGGTGGACTTAAATATTCTTCTGTAAAGGCCAATCTCCAATTTCTACAGTGACATTATATACTTAGCCATAAAACTTATTTCAACAACGATCAAGTCATACTTACATGCCACAACCACTTTTGGAATACGTTTAAGATTTTTCAGTGGTATTACCCAGCTCAGCATTTTAATGTTAACATCTCAAAATACAGTGAACAAGTTTTTCAACCATGCTTACGTCTATCCCTTCATTTCCTCCTATTCTTGACCCATATTCGTTGCGCACCTCTCTAAAGCCACCTTGATCACGAATTAACTCCAGCACCATTTCCTTGGCTTGCTAAAAGAAGAATTAAAGTTCATTTAGGTACTGCAACATCAGAAGGGATTTCAAAATGCTCTGAATTCTGAAGGAGTCCTTACCTGAACTTTATAAGGGTCTCCAGTTATCCTAAGTGGCTTGTCTGCACCAGTGTTCTGCGGACCATCCTGAATCATGACCATTTTGACACCTGCCCGCTCCTGTTTAACAAAAGGGAGGTCAATACCCACTCAAACCCAGATTTGATATTATCGCATGTTTAAGAAAGGATGCATACATACCTGCAACTGTTTAATTGTCTCTCCACCTTTCCCAATAACTAATCCTGCTTTACTTGCTGGAATCATAATTTCTTGGACTGCATTTCCAGGTCCATCGCCATGATGAAAGCCAGGTGCAGGTCTTCCCTTTTCTACTATTTGATCAAGTAATCTTTTTGCTGATCTGTGAAGGAATACATACATTTCTAAATACATACTTATTCCTACAAGTATCACTTACCCACACCTATTCTGCTTGGAAATTGTTCTTTTTTTTTAAATTGTAAAGTTTCTACAGAAGAAATATAATTACTATCACTAAGAAATATGAGACAAACTCAGTAAATCTGTAACAGTAACTTAAGAAGCTAATTCCAAGATGTGATAGACCTAAACCACCCCCCAATATGAGAATACAAAAGGTGGTTCTTTAACAAACACACGTAAGTTACCCCCTCAAACACAACCATCGTCCCTGAATACAGTTACACTGATCAAACCTTAATTCAGAACAAATGATGGAAACCTTGCCCTTTAAAATATTTTTTTTAAATTCCATTTTAATTAAAAGATTTCAAATTTTTTACTTCATTAAAAATAAATCACCAATCAGAAAGGTTTTTCTAGCTTTGCTTAGTTTCAGTAGTAATTCAGGTAACCTCTCATTTGACAGTAATTTTTCTTTAATCTACTAACAGCCAGTCTTAAGGTAGATCTACCTCATGTTTTTATAAAAAGGCAAAAAACCCCAGAGTGTAAAATAAACCTAGCTTTAACACCAAGTACCATGATAGTTGTTGCTTGATTCAGTATGCAAAGTAAGGACACTTGTAACCATTACCAGAAGAGTGTATGGAAGCAAGTATATATTTACCACAAATATAAGTCAGTTGCCAGAATAAAATCAGGACTACAGTACTAAGATTAGTTAAAAACTCTTCCCTCTAATATGCAAGCAGAATAAACTATAATTAGAATTAAAATGCCCATAAAGGAATGACTTCATTAACAGCAGCCTGCTTGGCTGCCACATAAGAGGAGAATGCCACACTACTTCACCAAAGGAAAACATGTAGCTGCAGGCCTTACCTGCAAACACAAAGCAGGAGCAGCTAACATAAATGAGGCAATACCAAATATACTACTACATTTAAATCTTTCCTAGCAAAGCAGGATAAGTCAGTCTTCAAGTGGTTACATAACTCCTGTGCCAGTGAAAATACAAACCCCAACCATTTTCATTGCTATCATCATCATCTTCCCTGAACACAGGAAGTCAAAAGTTAACTTTGCTGATAGGTAACACAGACACCACTTTCATAGCTTTTGATATATGTTAATTTATACCAAAGACATTTAAGAACTCTGATAGGCTGGGATTTCAGTAACTCCTACTCTTACACGTTATTGGTTTTCCACATTTTCCCTGTGATGTTCCAATTTATAGTTAATACAGAGTCTCTTTTTAGCACACATTTCTTTTTAGTATACATTCACACATTTCATTCTCAAGCTGAAATCAGTGCATGGTTAGGTAAGTATTATCCTCAACAAGACTTGGACTAGAAAAAGTTGAAGTTCCAAATTTTTGTCTTAAAATTCCAAGCATGTTGAAGTATCTAAGTGCAGGTTCAGGGCCTTTGTTCTTATGTACCAGACTGCCTCTTCAAAAGAGGAAAAATATAGTATTTTAAACATGCTGTCTAGATATTCTATTTCGATCTAAAAAATGATGTGTATTGCACAGTACAACATTAATTCTTTTTACTTACTGAACAGACTCGGGTGTTCCAGTTAGCATACATGATCTTTCAGGCAGGCCTCCACTATCTACAGTCATAAAATAAAACCAATTTAGCAGTAGTGTTAAGTCAGAAAGAGATAAGAAATTAAACATAAAGTACAAAATACTGAAACTTCACTGAAGTAGAATGATCAGTGACTGTATTTTGCACTTCTTTAGACTGTGATAATCGTGATTAGCACAAAACATTAAAATATACCTTAAGTGAAGGTTCAGGCAATTAGAAGCAATGATCAGCCTTCTGAACTTTCTATTACCCCCCCCCAACCTAAACAAAGCAAAAATGCCACAAATAGTTACCAGGTGCAATCTGTATTTTACAGCCAGACTCCTGCTGTATACGTGAGATCTGTTCTCCACCTCTGCCAATTACTTGGAGAAAGAAAATGTAGAAAGATTATTTGTATTAATAGCATTTGCTAACATCCCTCACTATACCACACCACCACATCCATACTACTTACTGAATCCAACCATCCCATCTGGAACTTTGTACTCCTCTGTCATCACAGACCTACAGAGAATGTTAAATCAAACGAAAGACAACTGTTCAGAGACCAAACTGGCATTAAATTGACATATAACCTCCCATTAAACTAAAGAAAGCCAGCACCCCCACTATTGCCCTGGCTTACTTGCCTCCCATTAACTTTAAAAGTCATTATGCAAGCACAGCACTAAGTAAACTAGCAATATACAAAAGTGACCACAAAAAGTTCCAGTATATTACGAACTGATGTAAGTTTTCCTCCATCTTCTCCACTAGTAAGAGACTTGTGGTATAAAAAAGGCCAGTGTAGCTTTTTAACTTTCACATGTATGTCCAAAGTATGCTGAAAATACATAAGTTTCAGCATCTCACCTACCAAAACCACCTAAAGCATAAGAATAATAGCTGCATGTGGTTGTTCAGGGAAGAAACAAGTGGAGAAAACTACTAAGATGTAGCAAATGTAGCTGACTGAGCAATACACTGTGTTAAATCGGAATTTTTTCTTTTTAATCCATTAGCTTTCCTTTTTGTTTACAAGATAGTGTCAATCCTTTCCCCTTCAAATCTGCTTCCAACTTCCAGCTATGCTATCTATGCTCAAGTAGTTAAAACCAGCAACGCATTTTCCTTTTAGTAAGCTTGATGCACAACCTAGACTGCAAAGAGGAAGAAAGAGACAGCAATGTAGATGCACTGTAAGTGTTTGGCTTGGGACTTGCTGAAGCTATATTTCTACAGATCACACATACAGAGTAACTGCTTTATGCATTCCCCTTTTACAGAAAAATTTCTTGAAACTGCTTTCTTTCACTCAAAAGGAAAACTCCACATAAGATGTAGCGTAACTCTTACCTTTGTTGTTGATGCATCGGTGGTAGCTGATTTCCAAAAGCTATAAACAAATATTGTTAAAATTAAATTCAAACAAGTTGTATAATTTACAACTAAGCTTCTCCTTTGATAATAAAACTTAATTGTATCAACTTTTGTCCAAGTTGACTTTTAAAGAAGTGTTATCGAAAGGTTTAAAAACAGCTAAAATGATTCTCAGCTGTTGCTAACATCATTGCCAGTTTTACAAAGCAGACTTGCACTGCTTCAAGAAAATAAGGTGTAAACCCCCTGCCATTCTTTCCATCTTACTGATTCAAGTATGACCTACCAGAACACTGTTTCAAATTCTTGTTCTAACAATGTTACACTTGTTTAGGTTATTTTTTGCAACAAAATAAAAATTACTTACAGTCATTCTGAGGAGCAACTTTCTTAGCATCTGGTTGATCTGCAAAATTAAGATTTTTTAAATTTTTTTTGCCAAGAAATTCAAGACCTGTTTACACCTTTTAGTGTGAATTGTAAATTTCCAGTGTATTTTAGTCCCCCTTTCCTTTTTTTTCCTTTTCTTTCTTTTTTTTCCTCCAATTTCAGGGAGTTGATCATCTGAATAAAAGAAAGAATCTCACGAACACTCAGCACTTGGTTAGTATAGCTGAAAAGATGTTAGGTTTTTCCATATTATCTATTCAGTAGTTTAAGAAAAGGCAGTTTTCAGAACACACTGTAGATTGCTCACAGATACCCAGTCACTGAAACTTAACTAAGACAAGGAACAAAGTTTAGCTCTGTTGGTTGCTCAAGCTAATGATGCTTCTATAGTAAAAAAGAAAAAAATCAAATCCATACAAAAATCAACAATGATTTAAAGAAAAAAAGTTTCTGACAATGACCACAAATCTAGATCAAACATCTGAAAACACTATCACATGGCAATGCAATCTCAATCTGAATGTCGATATGAAATTCCTATCCAAATATGAAGCATTTCATAGCATAAAACTTCAAAAAAAAGCAGACTTAATGCAACTACATCACTACCATCCAAATCCTTTCTGTACAGTAAAGGAATAAAAGGCACAATAAACCTATATCTGAAAAGATAGACTTCAGATGCTTCCTTCCCACCCCAAAATGAAGGTTATATGAACCACCATAACTCATGTGCAGCAAAAACTCAGACACATATTCCAAGAAATATTTGTGTCAATCCAGAAAGATCCACTAGTTTATGTCATGTTTACATACTAAACACAGGTAATAAATAAAAATTCCTGCCTTTAAAAGGAGAGGGCATTCCCTCCCAGTGTGTTGTACTGCTCGGACTTGTCCAAGAGCCATCTACACATAAAATAAAAAGAATACATTACATATATCATCTGAAGCATCATTAGCTCATTTTTTGTATATTAAAAACCTCACCGTTAATAGAAAAAAAAGACTTTATTACAGGACACAAGAACTCCTGATATAAAGCTTTTGTTACATTCTGTAGACTGAGTTTCAATCCTCTAAAAGGAAAAAAAGGCATTGCTCTTTTGTGAGACCTATTAACATTTCAACAAGCTCAGAGATTTCTTTCCACAATTTAGCCAGGATTTTATGTGTATATTAGACATATCAAACCCTGTTAAGTTCAAACTGGCTGCTTAGTAAGAGACAGACGACAACACACACTCATTTCGGGAGAAGACTTTACTGCAGTATAAGGCAAATCCAAAAAGCTGCAAGTTAGAAGATTTAAATATGATCTTATCAGGGTTCACACATGCTATGTAGGCTTAAATATGATTACACAAGTGTCTACAAGGTAGAAAATTGATTTTCCTGTCTTTTTTTAAAGTCCTATGCTTTCACAATGAAATGCATTAATACTTTTATTTGAAATTGTGCCGTAATAAAGTATATGAAAAAATCAAATTTACGGAGTGAGCACTTCTTACCCTAACTGTGATTTACAAACGGTAATCAGTCCTACACAACAACAAAAGACTTAACTGACATACCTGCGTAAGTGTTTCTCAACCATTAATTTATCTGCCCCCCTTCCCTGGCACACATTTTCCTCTTATCAGCATTTAAACCACATTTAAAATATTTTAAAACAGGCCTACATTCACTTCACTTTAGAGCACAATGGTTTAAAACAGATTCCCCCATTAAACTGAAAATGAAAAAACATGTCATGATCTAGAGGGAACAAAATATTTTTATGCTGTGCTATGGCAAAAAAAAAAACCACAAAGGGAAAAAAAACCACCTGCAATCTTTCTAGCACCATGGCCATACTCAATAAAAACAAATGCAGCAGTAACGAGTGCATACCTCCATCCTCAAGAGGTCTTTTTTGTCCTCCATAACCGTAGTCGTTTGAATTCATTGATGTGCCAGCATCTCCTCCAATTTTTGCTGCAATCTAAACAAAAGGCAGATGTTGTAAGTTTTAAAAAAATAAACACCAAAATAAATCAGTCAGTCCTCGTTTACTCCAGGTCTTCTAAGAGATTTTAAGCGATTTGGACAATGCATATTAAGATGACCCCAGTTACGCAGAATGCTGCTAGAAACAGTTCTGCTCACAGAAATTTTATTTTTCAATGTCTTCACGAGACTTGCGCTCATCCTTCAACAGCAAAGCTATTATATTTTCTTCATCGGTTGGAAAAAAAAACCCACAACAAAAAACCCAAACCAAAACCCAAACCCTGCCTTTCAAGCACCGTAAAGTTTTTGTAAAAGGTGCTTTTCCTTTTCTACCCGTTCTTCACGAAACACTGCGGTATCTCACAGAGGGCCCGAGTGCTCAAACTATTTCAAACCTCAGTAACCCAGACTACATCAGGTCTTCAAATATTGCCAGAACCGCGGCGGGTTATTGCCCGACGAGGCGAAAATTTTACCCGAGAAATAGTGAAAACATCGCCCGTGGAGAAAGCCTACAAATAAAACATGGGGATAAAGAACTTCCGAAAAGACAGCCCTCCGCAGGCCGCAGCGCTTCCCAACCGGTCCAGGCAGGTTAGCGGGCACCGAGGGCGCCCCGGGGAACGCCGCGCGGGCCGAGCGGCGGAGCCGCCCTCCCTCCCTTCCTCCCGCCGCCGGGCACCGGTAAGGCGGCACACCGCTCCGCCGCCGGCTGGCATTTCCCCTCCCGGCCGACCGGCAGCGGGGACCCCGCCACGCCGCCCTCCTCACGCCGCCACCCGTCATGGCGCGGACGGCGGCGGGCCCGGCCGGGGCGCCAGCGGGCAATGGCGGGGCGGAGAGCCGGGCTGACTGAAAAATAAACCCTCTCACCGCCCGAAGAGGCGCGGGGCCGGGACACAGCTCCCCCCCACCCTCCCACAGGCGCGTCCTGGCGAAGGGGCCCCTCCTCAGCTCTGCCCGGAGCTCGGCGCCGTGAGGCCGCACCCGCCGCCTCCTCCCGCGGCCGCCTCCAGGCCCCGGGACCCGCGGGCCCATTGATTTGGCAGAGCCACGTTACACACGCACACACCTGCCTAGCCCTCTGCAGCGCGTCTTTAAAGGCATCATTCACTCCTCCACCTCCACCGCCGCCTCCCCCGGGCGCGCCCGAAGCAGGAGGGGGCACCGTGGAATAGTCCGCCATAGTCGCTCAGCCACCGCTTCCTGCCCCGCTCGCTGCCTGCCAAGAAAGAAAGAAAATGGCGGCGGGCGGGAGCCTTTCACATTCCTGCGCGGCATCGTGCTCGGGGAGGGGGGAGGGAATGGGGCCTCACCTCGCGAGACCTCGCGCGAGATTTCATGGGCGCGCCGGAGAACAACGGAGAAACCTCGCGGCGTTTCGCCGAGCGGGTGGGAGCGGGCGGGGGTGGAGCTCGCGGTGTTTCCACAGCGGCACGAGCCGTTAGAGACAACCGGTGATAGGGCTGGGAGGGTCACGTGGCGCGGGCAGTGCGGCGGTGGAGGGGTAGGGGTTGCTAGGTAGGTCTCGCGTGATTTGGTCTCCAGTGGCGGAGTGACGGAGCGGGAGCCGCGCCCAGGGCGCGGAGGGAGCCGGGAGCGCGGTTGGACCGGTGGGCGGTTGAGGCGACGTCAGGTGGGTGAGTGCGGGAGGGTGGTCATGGGAGGGTGGTCACGGGAGGAGGTCCGGGGCGATCGGCAGCGCTGTGGCTTGGCCGCCCGCCCGTGTCAGGCTGCGCCCAGGGAGGCGTTCGGGAGGCTCGGTTCCTCCCTGGAGGGGCGGAGGGGCGGCGGTGCTGGCCCAAGCCCTGAGCGGGGCTGGGGGCCGGGCCTTTTGTTCCGGCGGTGCCCTGCGGCGGTGCCTGGCGCTGTCAGCCCGCCCGCCGGCCGTGGGACACGGCGAGGGGAAACAACACAAACGGCGTTTCCGAGGGGGGGGAACCGTGGCGTCTAACGGGGGAGGTTTGGCGGGAGCGGCGAGGGGCGGCCTGTCACGCCTGTTACCGAGCCGCGGGGGGGCAGAGCCGGCGGCCGGGGCGGTGAGGCGGAGCGCTGGCCCGTCCCTCCGTTCTTTCGGACGGCTTTTGGGCTGTTCCACCTCCCCGAGAAGCCGAGCAGGCTTTTTCCTTTCACGGAGCTTCTCTTGCCTCCTCCTGCAGCGACCGCGGTTGTTTATTCCTGCGTTGAAAACGATCGCTGCAGTTGTACGGTTTTTACAGTTGGGAGGGGTTTTATTCGTGGCTGCGCAAGCATAAGCTTTAATGAAAAATTAGAGCTAGTAATGCTTTAATCCGGGCCCTGTTTAGGTTCTTTGACCCGGTGGGGATGAACTGACGTGCTGAATACGGATGACAGAGTTGCAAAGGCTTCACATCTAGATAAGGTCATAGAATATCTTCTTAACTATCATAGCAGTAGAGGCTAGATAATACTGAAGAGGAACTGAGCTGGACAACCGCTTTCTGTACTCTTCCAAGGGGATGTTTTGCAATTTTTAAAAACTTATTTAATGCATCGAACTGTAGCTTTTTAATGCGCTCCTGGATTATATAAACATAATGCTTGTTTTTTAAAAACATATGTAGTTTTAAACTGAAGTGTGGAAGGTCTCTTCTGACCTAAATGAGCCTGCATTTCTCTGTTGTCAGAGAATTTCTAATTAAGGAATTGCTGTTTTGGACTTTGCCTGGTTTTGGGCCCTGTGCAGGGAGGGACCAACTCTGCTGAAGTCGTATAAGAAAATGTGTCTTGCTGTTTCTCTTTTAGTTAGTCTTGTAGTTCCGTGCTGCCTTGAGAAGTTCCTGGTTTCTCATTGATCCCTTCAGTGCTGGCTGCTTATAAATGGGTTCATTTTAGCATACCGTAAGACACACACCCTGCTGCTGCTGAGGTCGAATCATCTTGCATCTCCAGTCGAGATTGCGCCGACAAAGGAAACTGAAAATGTGCTAGATTTCTTTTTGCCTTCTATGAAACTTCTGAAGTAGTGTAGCTCAAAAGGATTTTAAGATTAATAAATTCCACAAAATTAAAATTCCTGTATGCCTTTAGGCAGATTACAGTGTATAATTAGAGCTAGGTGAAGCTTGCTGCTGAGATACTTGTGCTGAAAAAGTCTGTTCAGAAGAATTAGCCTATACCAGGGTTTGAGTAGCTGCCTTCAGGCTTAAACCACAACAATTTTCCATTAGTGTAGCTGTGTTAACTCGGGGGGGGGGGGGGCAAAATAGGTTTGGAAAGTAAGAAATTAATTTTCATGCTTGACTCTTTGCTATTTCTAAACAATAATTTGATCGTGAACTATTTTTAAATTTCCTTTGTTACTGAGAATTTGGCTTTGTATACCAGCCATGCTATGCAAATAAATAAGTTGAGTCATAGGAGTTGACTGTGATGTGTTGAAGCTAATACTGGCTATTGGCTATGTCTTTTATGGCTCTTCGCTTATTATAAGGTGTGGAGCGTCTATGCTCTTTGTTTTTTATTGTTATGAAATGAGATAATAGTTCTTTGCTAAGTTCTGTGAGACAAGGCAGTAGCTGTATGAGGCTGATGATACTTTAAAGCAGCTATAATGCCTTGGGCTAATGAAAACACTCTTGCCTGGTACTTTAAGTGTTCTAGTTGCATTCATAAGGAACTAATGATAAGTGAACGTTAATTTTGGAATTTTTACCAGCTTTTTATTACTGTTTGAGATGACGCTTATTTGAAAGATGAGATATTTAGTACATATATGAATTCCTCTAGCTTCCAAGTTCTTGAAGTCCCTGTATTTCTTAGGCTTTTCAGGTAGTTAGAACATGAAATTTAGCAAATTACAGAGAAATAAGATCTTAAGTAATACATACTATATAAATATTATGCCCTTATTTTCACCATTCCTAAATTGATCTAATGATCTTTATCAACATCCCATGATGGCACCTATCTGCTAGAAACCCATGTCTCTTTTAAGTATTCTATCTCCATTTCCCTTTTTAAAATGATACTTCTGTTGAGAAAATTATCCTTATGGGATTAATTCCTTCTCCTTAATCTCTTAAAGGAGTGGGGTAAGGATGCAACTCCTTAAGAGTGCTAACTGCTATATTCTTTCAGACGCTTTGCAGACTTGTTGGAGCAGCATGTGCCAGGCTATTTTGCTTTCTTACTTGCAAAAATTACTCATTTCGTGTTTTCTCAAATCTGCCTTCTAAGAAATTTAATGTAGTAGGTTGGTAAGCAAATATTTGCACTGCGCTGCTAGAGCAAGAGAACTCCTGTTTTACTGTGTAAAATAAGCCTCAGTTCTAGAGTAACTCATTTTTACTGAAGGATGTATAGTAGATCTACCGCTTTCAGAATTTTAATAATTAGATAGTAGACAACATAAGAAGTAACAGAGAATATGGAGTTCTAAAATGTCTTTCAGTATTTCTTCTGGAGATTGGAGGAAGGTGTTTCCCTTAACTAAACTTATTAGATAATGATATCTCTCAAGGTTTTCGACCATAGTCCGATGATTACCGAAGACGACAACAACTAGAACATTCTGGTAGGTGTAATTACTGAGGAACAAGTTCAAATGAAAACTCTGACAAGTCAGAAAACTCCTTATTTATAATATGGATTGTCTTGTCACAGACTTTACTGGAGAGTTCTTGGGGGGAAAAAAACACAAACAAACCACATTTCTGCGGTTTTTTAAGTCAAATATTGTGTGTATGAAGAAATCCGTACTTCTACCAAAAGGTACTCTGGGATATTTCTAAATTAGCTAGTTCAGGCATTGCAGGAGCATAGATGTAAAAGTGTGGAACTGACCCAAATCCTCTGCATTAAGCTAAGACATGTCAGTGCATGTTTGCATTGAGTTTTGTTCCATTGTTTGGGTTATTTGGAGTTTTTTTTCCCCTGTAACAATTGACTTCAACTTTGATCTGCAGTGACCAGACCAAAGGGTAAGTCATGAAAGAAGTGGTTTGCTAGTACAGGTAAGGAGATGTCTCACATGGTCTTAAACAAAAGGATTATGTTTCTCATAAGGTTGCCTCTGCAACTTTCTGGGTGTCGTGTTTTGTTTAGCTTTGCCTCAGTATGCTCAACACTTTTTTATATAGGAAAAGTGATTACAGTCTTTATCAGAGAAGGATAACTGTTGTGGGTTACAGTGCCATTTTTTTTCTGATGCATTCTCTTTCAGATCCACAATTTTGTGGATCTGAAATTTGTAATTACTACTTTGGTGCATGTATGGTAAATATGAAAGCTCATGACAGATCAGCAGTTGTTTGGATATAGAGCAGATGTTGAATCGTCTCTCGGTAGTTACTTAAGGGAGTTTTCTACTGATAATGTTGCAGATCCTGGACACCCTTTGCCAGTGCAGGAGCACCAGCTGACGGTTAGGATTTGAATCTGTTGATCTTAATCTCCCAAAGTGATGAAATCATCAGAAACCAATTGCAAATTTCCCCACGCCAGCAATGACTTGCAGAAAGCATAGTAGGCAGATTTAAAGCTAGAAGTGGGTCGAAGCTGCTGAAAAGAAATTTACTGGTAAAACTTAACAGGGAAGAAGGGGGTCTTTGCCCCAAGGTTCCTACTAGCAAATTTGATTCTGGGCTTGAGGAGAGTTGGGCAGTGAGAGATTAACATGATTTAGCCTCTGAAAAGTTGACTAGCTTGCTATCAGATTGCATTAGTTATGTCACAAATGCAGAAGGATAAATTGGAGAACATGTACTTCTTCCTTAAATACAGCTGGACTGTGCCATGAGGCAGCGGATCACCATATAGAATGAATGTAGTGCAAAAAAGTAGATGGATAATATTAGTCAGCGTGATAATGTGGTCATCAGTCTTCAGTGTCCTACTTGGTCAAGGAGTTGGATGCTTTTGTGTGGGTGTCATGGGAAGGGAAGTTTGGAGAGCCCAGCGAATTTGTGTGCTGTTAGCTTCTGCAAAACTCTTCCCAGATGGAGAAGTGTGAAAGGCCTTGTTTGAAATAAATTGGTTGATGGAGCTAGGCATGGAAGTTGCATGTGAATGGGGGTTAAGAAGGGCAGAGATGTGGGCTGAAGGGCTTTTAAAGGGAGAACAAATACGTATTGCAGTAGTAGCTGTAGGAGATAGAAGTGTCTACTGTATTCCTCTATCAGCAGAGCACTGAAGAATGTACATTGAAGTCCTGTTAATGAGTGTGTAAATGCATATTTTGTTGAATTAAGCCAGTAATGTTCAGAATCCTCATCTCAAAAGCTTTATTTAAAGGGTTTGGTGTACTTCTCTATTACATAGGCCTGGGCCCTAGTAGTATTCTTTCTGATACTGTTTAATTACAGCTAACATCTTTATTTGTTAATTTGTGAGTCAAGGCACCTTATTTTTAACCAAGTTGTGCTTATATCACAGAGTCAGCTAAAAAAAACTAGCACAGAAAGGTAAATCTCTTCTGAGGGTGAGGAAGGAAAAATGGAAGAGGTGTTTTAGAAGCCATAAATGTTTAATCCCTTCAGTCCATAAAACCATGACTAATGCAAGCTTATCTAAGCTGGAAATTGTCTTAAACTTTATTGTAAGGGTTATGTGTATGTTTTGGGGAAAATAAATGTTTGCAGTGAAGTTTGTGAATGTGTAAGGCTAGATTTTTTCTTCAATAAATCAATATCCAGAGGCACCCTAAAGAAAGCTATAGTCTAACTGCCACTTCAGTATCTGTTGGTGGTTAAAGGTATCTTGGTGTAATCAGTTCAGCTCAGTTGTATTTACAAATGAGCCCTCATAACAATGCTGCATTTACTTGAAAAGGGATGAATGTTGCTGGGTTAATCTCAGATATCACTCAAAGAAATCAGTGATGTGGATGTCATGATATGACTTGATCTGAAGAGCAAGAAGACAGGAGATTCTGTAAGTTTAGCTTAAACAAAAAAACTATACACCTCAACTTTTTGACTATGGATTGGCGTTTTCTGCAGAGTCTATGAAGAGTAGATTCGTACAGGTTGTCTCTTAGGGTTATGTCCTATGAGCAAACAGATTCTCTGTAATGTTTTCATTAAATAGGGAAATGATACATTTTATTTGCAGGTGTCCTCTAATTCATCACTATTCTTTGTACTCCATTTTTCCAGAAGGAACAGGGAGTAGGTTAAAAAGAAAATATGTTGATTTCTACAGTGAAATGTCTTTCTAGGACTTGTTACCATGAAAAGTTTAAACTTTTGGGATGAGTTGGGTGGAAAATTTTCATGAAACTATAGAATTTCTATAGTCTGTTAGTAGAATAGATGCTGAAATTTGCTATCACTTTAAAACACCTGGACATTTTTCTGCTTAATATTTCATCTTTCCATGTTCTATCTTCTTTACCTAGCACCATTTAATCCATCTAACCTAGAGAAATAACGTCAGTTAGGAGATTAACTGCAATGCAGGTCTATCAAACTCCCATCTTCTTTCCCAAAACTTCTAGGTTGACTAAGGAGGGAAAAAACAACCAAGAAACGTGATTTGAGCTGTGGGATGTGGTTGAAACATTTGAAAGACTAATGAGCAACTATTTTGAATTCTATTACAGCAGACTCTGATAAATATAACTAGGGCTGCCTGTAGTTCTGTCTTCTGTAGGTGAACAGAAGTACATTCTTATTGTTTCAACTTAAGTGAGTTTAGGTGTGCTGACATATGTTCTCCTTTCAGGTTAAACAGAGTTTTTCTGACACCTCCGTACCAAATTCCTGTTTTTATGCAATGGTTCAGTGTGTGTGTTTTCAGCCTTGCATGTAAAACTAGCTGTGTGAATCATAGCAGCTGGGTGGGATTTTGACGAGCGCACTCTGGAAAAAACATCTAGTGTGACAATCTCCTTTTGCTTATGTAAGAACACTGTGATCACATGTCCACGGCAAAAATGTGTGCAGATCCTTATTTGGTAATGATAAATAACCTTAATCTTGTTTGAGTGCAATTAAAAACAATACCATGTAGCCCAGCAGCTTTTCCAAATGGATTTATTTGTTTTGCAGTTTCTCTCTTTCATCAAGACTGAGGAAGGAGTTTATTTTTTACTGGAAACTATTAATTTCTGCCGTTATGGGGGTGGGTGGGAACCAAACAAAAAAAAAAACCCAACAAGTAGAGCATGGATAGGGATTGTGCAGGCATCTTCCACCTACCCTTCCCACTCTTACATGTGACCTGTATCTGTGATCAGTGTAACGCTTACTCAGTTTTTTCTCTCAGCTTTTCTGTTTACTGATAGCTTTTTAACTATGCCAGGAAAAAATCTAATACTTCTGCAAGAAGAAAAAATGACTTGCAGACATGACTTCTTTCTGTTCCTGAATTATGGAACATTGATTGAAGTAGTGGTACAACTCTAGATGCGCCTATTACTCTACAGCTTCATACTGAAGACCATCTTCTTTTTTTTTTTAATAGAATGAATCCAATCACTTAGGTAAGTGATAGGCTGAGAACCATTGGAAAGACAGGCTTCAGGTTCAGATCAGGTCACATCTGAGTCATGCCAGTGCCAACTTCCCAGAAATTGTTAGCAAGAGCTAACCTGTAAGGACTATCTCTATTCTACAGGTGCCCTGAATTCTCTGCTGCTGCCTCTTTGCTGAGACAGCAGGTTGTTAATTACATTGTTTGGTGGAAGAAACCCCTTAGGATTCCTTTGTTGTGAATCAAACAGGTAAAAGGCTAAAAGAGGAGCTGTTGTATGCTACTTCTTCTGAAACAGATATTAAATGAAAGAGTCTGCCCATCTTAATGTTTTCTGGGTGATAAAGTAGTTGTGATAACTATGTAGGATATTGAAATAAAAACATTTAAAATGCATTTTAAAAACTTTTTCCATTCCACTTTCTTGAAGGAAAGTCAGCAAGGGTTATTGTGGAAACAAGCACTATTTTTCCATTGTCCTTTTACTGTTAATCAGTACATTGCACTGGTATTAGGTCACAGGAGTTCTGCTGCACCAGGATTCGTTTGGTGGAAGAACTGGTAGGGAGCCAATCACGGTTCCCAGGGTCTGAGCTGGCTGGCCTTGCGTCCAGCCTCAGCTAGTCCCGAGCAAATGTTACTTTGGTTTGTGCCAGCTGGCTCTGGACAGTGGGGTGGAGAAGGCTGGACTCCAGAAGGAGTAGCATATGAGCTGGCTATTCTGTCTCTCTACTTGTAGGGAGATTTCTGCCCCTTCTGTGCTGTGAGAGTGGGGCTGAATCCATCGAGTGTTAGTGTCAAGTTAAGCCTCACTTCTATTGAAAACTGGAATATTAGAAATGTCTTTACCAGTGTTACTAAATACATGTTTAGAAAAGTCTATTGTAGGCAACACCCCTCTTTATGTCACTTAGATGGAGAACAATATAGATATGCTTAATATTCATTTCTTATTTTTCCAAGGTTTGTATAATAAACAGATCTCTGGGTAGGAAAATGAGGGTAGAGGTCTAATTATCTTTTCAATGTGGGTTTTTTTTTCTTTGTGTGAATTGTCTGAGAGCCTCTAGGCAACTGATTCTTTGTTTCATAGGAACAGATGGAGAGGTGGCAGGAGAGAAAGAGGAGGCAGCAGGGTTGCAAGTGGTACCCTGGATTGTAATTTCAAGTCAGTTTTAAGTAACCTGCCTCTAGTATATGTACATTTTAAAAAAAACCCCAAAACAACAACAAAACACCAACCCCCAATAAACCCAAAACAAAAAAGCCCCCACCAACCCTTCTTAGCAGTACTAATGAGAGTTGAAAGTTTTTTTGAAAACTTATACAAAACAATACTCCAGTTATAAGGCAAGGAAGCATGCTAGAATAAAGAGTACCCAAACACTTTTCTTCTAATACCTTAGCTGGAGTGGACCTCCACCGCTTGGCTGAAACGTACATTTGCAGCATTTGTCTGTCACTGAGGTTGATTACGTAGTGCCAGTGCTCACATTTTAAGCTTCTGTGTTAGAAAGCTTTTGTCCTTTAGGACGTGGAAGTGGCTGAATTGCATTATACTGAGATTTTCATTAATCTAATGAGGATGCCTCTCTAGAGAATGCTGAACTGGTTGTCCATTAAAGTAGTGTGTTTAGTCCAGTAATTTGCATTCAAAAGTGGCCCTAAGTAGATGCTTCAGGGAAAGTTGGAATAAAGCAAATGCTTGGTCCTCTTTCCACCTTCCTAGCTTCCAAATATTTGCAGCTCAGGGATTTCGTGCTCTGGCTTCTCTGTCAAGGAAATTGCAGTGGATCTCTTCTATGGTATTTTTTCGGTACCCCACTGAAACCATTTTTGAGTTTCCAGTGTCCTTTGGCAGGGAATCCTATCACTTGTAGAACTTCTTAATTTTTTTTGTTGAAACTGGCTTCTGCTAGTTTCATACAGTGGCTCTATCTTAGATGGGAGTAAACCATTTCTCCATCATTTGTAGACCTTGTAGAGCTCTGTGACTTCTTTCTGTCTTTTCAGCGTCCTCAGTTGTTTCTCATGTGGAAGCACTTTCATATCTTTCATGATCTTTTGTGGTCCTTCTCTGAACACTTAAAAAAAAAATACTTGGTTTTTGGGAATTGAGGGGAACAGAATGGCAGTGTTATGGTATAGATGTACTATTGGTACTGTACTGTTCATAGGATACTATAATAATGTTTTCTGATTTGTTCTCTATTCCTTTCCTAGTAACTCCTACCACTTTATTTGCTTTTTTTTTTTTGTGGCTGCCAGGCACTCTTGTATTCTTTTTGACACTAATCAGAATTAATCAGTGCTTATTTTATCTTTTTTTAAGCAACATCTGTTTCGTTATGTTGTATACTATTCATGTTGAGAAAAGTGTAACATGGAAGCCTGTGGCATATGTATAAAGCGTATGTCCAACTGATAAAATACTCCTGTGTGACAATACTGAAAATGTATTCAGGGTCTGAGTATGTTAGCACTTGAGAATCTGAAAGACTTGTATTGCAGCAGTATGTTTTTTCTTAAAACAATCACCAGAAAGGCTACAAAGCTTAAATATTAATACAATCAAATAAAAAGGAACTAGCGTTGGAGGGAAACAGCGAACAATTAGGGAGCCTTAAGCAGTTCCTCACGATAAACATCCTTACTTGTAATAAAACCAACACGGGATGGTTGGTGGCATGGGAGAAACCTGACTGTGATAAAGGCGTGAGGAAGTCTAACTTTTCCTCTGCACACAGACTGTTTCAGGACAGAATTCCCCAAGTCTTGGATAAATTCCTGAGTGTTAGCAGTCAGTACCAAAAGTAGTTAGGACAAAGATCCAGGCTTACTATATGTAAAATTGAAAGGAATAACTTTGACTACTATGTGTTTCTGCTTTCTTTGCCCTGAACTGATAACTTAATATTAAATTGTGCTGAACTTGTCAAAACAGAACATTTTCTTGAAGGAAACAGAACTTCAGCTTCCTTATGAATGTCTTTTTTTTGTTTGTTTGTTTGGTAACAACAGTGAGAAGATATTTCTCCTTACCACCATGGTACACTTTTCTGTATAGATGTTTACAACAGTACCTATGGCAACAATGTCATTAACTACTTGATGTTTGTAATAGCGAGTGTAGTAAATAGGCGTAGTCAGTAATGTGAGGGAACCTGTTAAATGTTTTGAATGATTGGCGTTTTTCCTGGTTGACCAATCAACTTGTTTTGAAGAGGAGTCCTTTTACAGAAATTTGTGTGGGTGGGAATTGAAAAGAACACTGAATCTAAGTAAGGAATTGAAAAGCACTTGTGGAATCTGTACACTTCCAGAAGATGAAATCTGTAGATGAAAATACTTTGTGTGTTGCTTTGTGTGACCATATTTCCAATGTTTCCTTTTGTTTATCAAAGTGCAGTCTGGTACTTGACTGAAATAGTTAATCACACCATTGTGAAGTAAGGGGGAGTAGTTACGTTTTCATCAGTGCGATGCTTCATAGCTGAGTCCCGAGAACTTTGCCTGCTTGCAAGAAGATGTTCATTCCCTCTCAGCAATGGAAAGTTAAATTTGGAAAATTCTTCCAAGTGTATTTTTGTTCTTCGGCTATAGTAGAGTGACTTAGTAGACAGGAATCAGGTATGAGAAAGCAATTCTTTATTTTAATGACATGTAAGTTTGCTATGTTGTGATGAAGTATCAGTGTGCATGTGTTACTAGTCTCCTAGTAATGTTTTCGAAGAGAGTTGTAACCATGTTTAATATAAAATCTACTTGAGCTTAGATCAGTTTATTTTCTTTTTTGTTAGTAATGCATGTACTTCTATGCAGGTCATTATATATATAGTGGCAATATAATAATTTTCTGAAGAGAAGAACTCAACCCTGTAGCTTAAAGTATAACAAATGATAGTAAGTTCTAATGTGAAAATACTACGGACGTTTTCAGTTGTGCATAGCACTTCTAGCTTTTGGTCTAGTGTTACAAAAGTAACAAGAAAGATGAAACTAAAAAAAGTTGCTAAGTGTCTGTTGTCTTGTTGTGTAGATTTTCCAAATAAAATAGAAGGCTGCATGAATCGCAGGCTTAAAAATTCATTTTGAGGGTTCAGAAGTGGTAACAGTATATCTCTGGGTGATAGAAGTATGTGTTTTGAGATTTAGCATTTGAACTTGAGCTGTAAATTCATGTCAACTCTGAAGTGTATACTTAAAGTAAGCTTTCCCATAAAAGACCTTAAAAACGTGTCCTTTGGCCTGTTGGCGGAGCATAACTTCATGTATGTTCAAGTAATATTATAAAAATTTTGAAGCGGATATCTCCTATACTTCCTAGATTTAAAAAAAAAATCTATATTGGCTGTGTGTGTCCTATGAAGTACTGTTTCACAGTGACTTAAATATAGCTCGAATGGGAGCCAGCTATTTTTGTAAAGTATGACTATAACTATCCCACTACATTTCTTCCTTTTTAATCTGTGAGGAAGTCAAAAGTCAACAAATCATTTTAATACAAGCTTCAATTGCCGTTGAATTGCATTAAATTGCACTCTTGCATATGCCTCAGGAAAGAAATTGTGATGTCTGTAGTATGCAAACTGGTAAATACTTCAGGGTGCATTTCAATTCAAATCTTTTACAAGTAGTGTCTCAAAGACGCGATGTATGCAATGTGAAAATATAAAATAAGTGTGCTTAAGTATGCTGTTTAACAAAGTTAATGTCACTGTCTATTGCAGCTTTATAATTCTATTAATTTTTTAAAGATTTATGTGGTATTTCACTTCCTCTTAGGGTTATTTATTTAGATATAAAATCAGCCCCAGAATCCTTATGTACAATGAACCTTTTACTTCCACTACAGTGCAGCATGTTTCTGCAGAGAAGTAAAGTAAAAATTTTATAAATTTGGGTAGTTACTTGGGTATGAAGTGTGTGACTAAACAAAGCTTTTCTTTCAGGGCCATTGATAAGAAAGAACTGTTAGGCTCTGCAGGTTTCACTTTGCATATTCTGTTAGATATATTTAAAAAATCAACTATTTGTTGCTTCTGTTGTAAATTCTAAAACTTACTTCTGTGTATGAGACCAGCTAGTGAATATTTCTGTAGTGAAATTTAATGAATTCAGGGATGGGATTTGCATGTATAAGGTCTTATTCATGGTCCAAAAGTATAAATGTAGCTCAGTCAACAACGACATACAGTTAAAGATGGTGTGGAGAAAAGTCATTCTCAAATTCTTCTTTCTCTGGGAAAATAATGGATGATATTATAGGAAATTTCACTATTGGATGTGCTTTCTTCAAACCATTGTAGACAAATGTCAGTTTATTCCATTCATTAGTGTGGTTTTGCAAATATTACAATACTTGAAAGAGCTTTTTCTGGGGAGGGATTTGGCTCCTCTAGCCTGACATTTACGTGCACATGTGTATTTATAGTTGTGATCTCTCTGGAATTTGCCTTTGTGGTTTTGTTTGCTCTTTAACTTGCACTGTGATCTAGCCCTGTCTTTTTCAGTTTTTTCTGAGGTTTAATAGGTGAGGAATATAGAAGAAATGGCTTAATTTAAAGAAAATAATGAGCATTTTTATTCAGCTACTTCAGGGAATAATGGCACTGTTCTGCTTAGAAGCTTCTCCTTCATATTACCTTATACTGGTGCTAATTTATGATTAATCTAGAATTTGGGTATAACTGTTCCTGAGAATGTTTCCTTAATTTGTTTCAGTTGTTCTTATGAAGGCTTCTCTAAAGAAAGCAACTAACTCATATTATCAATGCAACTATTCTAAGACCCGGAAGTTTGGCAGAACAATGGGTGCAAGGTCATACCACTTATGATGTGTAGCACTTGTCCATATGTATGTGAGGTGAGGTGAACTACAGTTGTTCAAAGAGAAAAATGGGAAAGATATTTTAAAGCAGTGATTTTTTTTACTGAAATAAGAACTCAAGTGGAATGCTGAATATCAGCAGTCAAACTCAGCCTCAGAAGTGAAGGGGAACTGTTGAAGGAACAATTTTCAGCTTCCTAGTGTACATTTCATAAACATTTTTAGATTAAAAAAGGGAAGTCTTGTATTATGAATGCAAATGTCACTTTTGTTTTTGATCAAAGAGCATAGAAAATCCTCTGTAGATAAGAGTGGACTTATTAGGCAAGTTCTATAGGATTTCAAAATTCTATGCAGTCTTCTTGGGAATTAATACAGTTTTTTAATAAACTTTCTATTTGACCTTTTGGTAATTTGTTGCAGTTGAAGATGTACCAATTTTTTCTCCAGTCAACTTTAAAAAGCTCAACCTGAAATTCCCATTTTATGTATTTGTTTTTTAATTTGTACTGTAACAAATAACACTGATGTAAGGAAGCACTGAACAAATACAGGATGCTAACTTTCTCAGTGCATGATGAGAGTACCCTAAAGTAGCTTATAAGAACAGGAAGACACATCTAAAGCTGTCTAGTTTGATGGAAAACTGGTTTACAAAATTGACTATGAGCAAAAGCTTCATAGATAACCATTTGATACTACAGTGATAATAAAAACTTTTTTCTCTGAATGCCTGAAAAGGAATGCAGCTGTTGTATTTGAAGACTGTAAACAAAGAACTGATGATATAGATGGTTAATTGATTCATAATGTGATCTATGTCAGAGAAATGCTGATGTGGTAGAATAAGGAAGAAAGGTAGCTGATGGTGGGGTTTTTGATCTGGTATGTTTCTGAGGTTGTGTCACAGCCAAGTGCATTACTAGATTTGTGTGTCTGACAAGTTGCTTAGCACTTGTTTGGGAGCACTCTTAATCAGAGTCTTAGACTACGGCCTTACTAATTTAGAGATAGGTAGTTCAGTGGCTTGCTTCTGGGAGGTTTGAGTAAGTTGCAGGATGCACTACTGCTGGCCTGTCACAGCTGAGGCCAGCCTTGGCTTCATAGGATCTATGGGGTTATGTGCTGTTAGTGTTCCCTAAACAAACCAAATCACACTAACCACCTCTCCTTCAAAGTCCAAATAGAGCGCTCATCCCAGTATGCTGTAAAGAGAACGGCTCATGAGCAGGTGTGCATACAGTGCGGGTTCCTCATGGTACTTAGACACAGGTGTCAGTCTCTGAAGTAAGAGGTGACTGAAATGCAAGGACTCTGGGAAATGGGCTTACTGACAAAATGCCCTGTGGTGTTTCTAAATTCTGCTACAAAAGAGGAATACCTCAAGATAGAAATGCAGAAACTTGTAAACAACAAAATAATCCCGTAAAAGAGTTTGTCTGTCACAAACTAGGTGATGACCTTATCTGTTTTTGTAGGAAACACTTATTCAGGCACTTAAACAAAAAATTAAAATATTATTCACACCTATGGGAAGCAGAATCTTTCCAGAGTCTAGAAGAGTTTTTAAAAAACTTCCACTTCTACATGTATATGGTAACACAGGAGATAGGAAGGATTTTCCCTTCCTTACTTTTGTTAACTCTGAAGAGGTATGTGAGATAGAATAATAAAATGAACAATAAAGAATTGCAGAGATCAGATATTCAGGGTTCTAAAAATCTAGCAGCTGTGATTTATTCTGTCCTTGAAACTGCTCTAATACTAGAAGATTGGAAGATGTAGAAACTTACCACACTTACCAGATGGATTTCACTGTCTGAAGAGGTGCTGGTATGATCACATGTACCCAGATGATCATTGGCATGATCACCAGATGTTCATCTTGTACATGCTAGTCTTTTAATAATAATAATAATAATAATAAAGTTTTCACTAGTTCTAAAAGAGTTGTATCTCTCAGTCTATTAGAAATTGTTTCAAGAAATCGATAACCATGTGAGAGGAACTGAAGCCTACTTGTGTTTCCAAAAGATCTCTGAGTATATGATAAAAGGATGGAGAAAAAGAAGGAACATGCTTTCTGTAAGGAGGTGCTCCAGTTATCCTATCAGCTCTTGGAAGACAGGAGATCCAGACTGTAAATTCATTCTGACATGAAGATCTGCAGGGCAGGAAGTCTAAGTAATGTGGTCATTGCTGTACATCTTGCTCAGAAACTTAAGTAATTTCATTTCTAGGGAATAACTTCTGTAATTAGGGTATAACTTGGCACTTATGCCAGAATAGCATGTTCCCCTCTGTAGGGAGAGAAAGGATGCCTGAACACTGACTCACTGTGACTGTCGGCAAAAAGTCTCAGTGTAGCTTTTGTTGTTACCAGAATGTGTTCTGTAAGTTTTGACATTTGAGGGGAAGAAACTTTTAATTTCAGAAGAAATCCTGACTATTGGGTCTCTTAATGAAACCTGTGAAATTAATTACTATGTTTTACAAAATGGGGAGGGGAGGGGAAGGCTAAGCCTTGCTAGTTGCAGCTCCTTGAGTATTCGTTTGACATTTAAAAGTGAGATAAGTGTTTAACATAATAGTCTCAAAGGGGAAAATTTTGTATACCTTGTTTTTCAAATCAATGTGTGTACCCTCTGCCACTTTGATCAACCAGAGGTTTTGAAAAACATGATGAAAAATACAGTCTTTAGACTAGTCTGAGCTATTGCTGTTCTGACAATTCTATTATATGACAACACAATGACAAAAATGGCATGGGTTCCTTCTTGGACGCTCACTAGTGGGAATACTTAAAGCGATGTAAGTTATGACCACACCAGAGGTTGCTCAATCCATACCATGGGGGCACAGCTGAGGCCTTTGTACTGCTAATTTTGCAAGAGAACTTAAGGCTGCTCTAAATCTTCTATCAATAGTGAAGTTTGTTGTAGTCCAGAGTATCGTAACTGCTGGGTTTGGGTAGCGATTTGTCATATTGGCAACCATTTCTTGAGTGTAATAAGGTTAAAACTGCCCACTAAAACATGTAAGTAAAGCAGCTTCTTAGGGAGTGGTATTTGATCTTACATTAAATCAGTTGAAGTCCTGTTTGGTTGAGGGTGACTTAATTTTATTTTTAAAGAAATGAAGTTATGCTTTTTGAAGCTTTGTAGTTAACTTGGGTGTAAAATACTGCATAGGCTTTGCTGGAAAGGGTACAAATCTGTGTTGATATATTTGGAAAACAGTTATGTGTACTGGTGTCTCTATAGAAACTGAAGTAAAGTGCTATAATTACTTTATATGGGCTTCTGCGTTTCTGCTGGGGCAGTTATGTCTTCAGAGCAGACTGGGTTCAGCCCTGGTGGTGAAAGGCTTCACACTGTTAAACCTTTAAACTTTGTAGCTGCTTGAGAGGGAAGAAAATAGAAGTTCAGCATGTTCTCTGTGTGTGTGTGTGTGTGTGTGTGTGTCTGTGTGCGCATGCGTGTGAGAGAGCGTGAAAGCTGTTCAGGCTGTTCAGCTGGGGCAGTCGGGGAAGTGACGTCCTGTATTATTTGTCGTTCTAGAAAGAGCGGAGGCACATACTGTAGATGGGAGGACTCTAAAGAAGGCTGTCTCTTGTCCAGTGTGTATAATTATTTATAAATGAGCAACGGGGGAAGGAGGGAAATACAGAGAAGCTGTCTGGTGTTTCTTTAATGTATCAGAGACTTTGTTGATTTGTAACAGTTCTGTTTGTTTCAATTCCAAATTTGATTTTTATTTTTCCTTCTCTAGCATCTCTACGTTGCTAAGACACTGGACACTGCTTTCTTTATAGCAAGGAAAATCTGAATTCCTCCAACACTCAGGATGGGGAAGGATTATTATTCTATCCTGGGAATTGAAAAAGGGGCTTCTGAAGAGGATATCAAAAAGGCTTACAGAAAGCAAGCGCTTAAATGGCATCCAGATAAGAACAAATCTCCCCATGCAGAGGAAAAATTCAAAGAGGTTGCAGAAGCTTACGAAGTGCTGAGCGATCCCAAAAAGAGAGACATTTATGATCAGTTTGGGGAGGAAGGTATGTATGTCTGTGTTATACTCTGGTCACTTTCATTATGGTTAATGAAGCAAAATAAACAGATGATGCCTGAAAACATGCTATATGTTGATTTTTAGGCAATGTATTTGTATTGCTTGGAAGTTTGACTCATTAGATTTTTAATGTAAAATACATTGCAGAGTTTTAATACTGGTCTAGCTTTAATTTCTTATTTTAATATGTGTTTATGTTTTTCTTTTTAAATCGCAAGTACTTGACAGGCAAAAAGTTACTGAATTGAAAAAGTTTGTATGACCCACAAATAGCTTTCTGGGATCTCTTACTGCTGTCTTCCCCTGCCGTGGCACTTTTTGAAGTGGAGTTGAGAAGAGATGTATTCTTTTCTTAAATTTTTGCTAAAGGGCAGTCCGCTTGATCTAGACAGGGCAGTCCTTCTGAGCAGAAGCCCAGGTGTCCAGTCCGTAGTTGTCCTTGGCTTCTTGCCTGGAGAGGAAGGAATTTGGCTGATGTCATGAAATACCAGAACAATTTTTTAGCTTTAATTGTAAGCAGTGATAACATGCCAAGAGAATGAGGCCTCAGAAATGTCATATTTATCCTAAAATGGTTATCTGGGGAGGATGGCTTCTTATTTTTGACCAACATGACTCTCAGTCTTATGATTGAGCAACAGAGGAAGTCATTAATGTCCCTCCCCTTAAATGTATGGTATCAAAAATTCCACATGAAATAATGACTTCCCTTGTGACAAGTAGGTACACGCTCGTTGCCATTCACTGAGGGCTATGTTTTTTACTAATATGAAGGAGAACGCTTAAATAGCAGTACTTTGGGGGAAAATTGTAGGTTCTTACGAATGCATAATAAAATTTGGTCCACGGTCATCTGTAGGACTTAATACAATTGTTAACATCCATAAATTCCTGTAGAAGACCTTCAGCTTCTACTGAGAATGCCATTTTTTGGTCACTTGTTCCATTGCATGTGTTCAAAGCTTTAGTGCTGTTACTGAAGCATGCTAGGCAAAAGGTGTTTATGTCGATAGCAGAGGCCTTTGTTGCCTCTTGGGTCTTCTGCTTTCTTGTACTTCTTCCTTCTCACCCCCTGCCTCCTTTCTGCATATCATTATAAACCTATTTACTGTGTGGATTCATTTGCATTTTAAGTTCCTGTGCAGCAGCTCATTGTAGCTGCTTTCCCAAAATACCATTTCAGTCACTTTTACTAAAGAGCTTGAAGTAAAGCTTATAAAGCAATGCAGCCTTTGTCATCCTAGTATTGCATACTTGAAGACAGAGGTTCAAAACATAGATTTCTGTTTATTTGGGGCATAATATTAAACCAAAGTATGAACTTTTAGAATGGTGAATCTGGAAGTACCTCCTGATGCCTCAGTTGCTCTCTAAGCTCTTAAGTTGCATCTGAGAGTGTAACTAATAGTTGTGAAGGAAAGGCAGGGGGTGGGGTGGAAGGAAGGAGGAACCCTCAGTGTTTTTACAGCCAAGAACTTGATGTACCTTCAGTAACTTTTGGCTAGCTATTCCAGGAGGTGTCCTTCTACTCCCACAAATTGAATCCACTGATAATCTTGTTTGACATTAACAGAACTGTAACAGAAGGATGCTACCTGTGCTGAGTACTTCTAATGTGGTCTGGTATCGAGATGGGGAAAGCATTCTCATTCTAATATCTTACTTGGTTACTGTTGATAACGAGTACTAAGCTTCTGAATAGAGGGTCTAAAACACTGAGACCCCTGTTTCAAATTTAGGGAATGCATGCTTCATTAATGTAAGCTTTCACATGTTTATGGCTGTGGAAGTAGGACAGCAGCTGTAGTGCTGAGCTGTTGCAAGATTGAAAAAAAAAAAAAAAAAAAACAAACACCAAATATTGCAAATTTAGGAGGAAAAAAAGTCTCTTAAGAAGACACTGTCTTTCATCTTAAAGGTTTGAAAAGGTATTCTGAAATGGTCAATGCAGGAGAGCACTAACTATTACAAGGAAATACTTAGAGGTCACCTATTGGGAAAGAGGCATTTAAGAAAATTGATTTTTAGTTGGGTTGAGAATGAGGGTGCAGGAAATACAAGAGGATGTCCAGTGGGAATTGTAAGGGAAATCTATCAGGAAGAAATGAGATGTACGTCTTGCCTTGTAGAAGATAGAAGAGAAAGAACAAAGCTGATTGAGAACACTAATTTTTTTTACACAGAGATGGTGACAATATATACAAGATTTTTGTACCCAAGGGAACTTCCAAGCTATTTTTACTGTGGCTGTATTGAAAAGAATTCCCAGGTTTCTTACCTGTTTTATATCATAGGAACACAGGCTGTGATAACTTTGCGGTTGTAAATTTAACATTAAGGAAGCATATGGCTGCTTGACCATTGGCATGTTACCTTCTACTCTAACTGAATTATAGGAAAACAGAGGTAAAGCTAATTAAAACAGAGTTAAAGCTGAGAGACTATGTAGACTATGGAAAGTGTTGCATATAATACTGCATAATTTTCCCCAGAAGTGATCTTGAAGAAGGATGCAACTCACAACAGACTTTGCAGAACAAGGAAAGATCAAGTCAAGCAGACCTGTCTTCTGTTTTAAGATGCTAATTTTTTTAATAACTGGCTTTAATCATATGAAATAAAATTGGCAGTGTCGGAATACTTGTTCTTCTGAAGTAGAAGTCATTCTGTAGCTTCAGAAACTTTGTTGCTGTTCAAGCTAGTGAATTACTGGGTAGTTGGTACTGCATAGTGTGATGGTGAGTCCTCCTTGAAAAGGAGACCTTTCACTCGCTTGCAAAGACCTTTTCGACTCCTTGGTTCTGATATCATTGTGCACTACAATAGGAAAGCTTATACTAATATTTGATTTGTTTTTTAACTTTGCTTATTTGTCTTATTTAGGTCTGAAAGGAGGAGCTGGAGGACCTGATGGACAGGGTGGTACCTTTCGGTACTCCTTTCATGGTGACCCACATGCTACATTTGCAGCTTTCTTCGGTGGCACAAATCCTTTTGAGATCTTCTTTGGAAGGAGGATGCCGGGTGGCAGAGACACTGAAGACATGGAGGTGGATGGTGATCCATTCGGATCCTTCACTAGTTTTAGTATGAATGGTTTTCCAAGGGAAAGGAATACAGTTGGTAGCCAATTACGCCGTAAACAAGATCCCCCTGTAATCCATGAACTTAAAGTGTCATTGGAAGAGATCTATCATGGCTGCACAAAAAGGATGAGGATTTCACGTAAAAGGCTTAACCCAGATGGTAGAAGTGTCCGAACAGAGGACAAAATTCTTACTATTGAGATTAAAAGAGGATGGAAAGAAGGCACCAAAATCACTTTTCCAAAAGAAGGTGATGAAACACCCAACACAATTCCAGCTGATATTGTTTTTATCATTAAAGATAAACCTCACTCTTACTTCAAGAGAGATGGATCAAATATTATCTATCCTGTTAAGATCAGTTTAAGGGAGGTAAGTTTCTCTTTTGGTGGATCTCTAAATGTGTAAACCTGTTACAATATGATACAATGGCTGTGCTGCACAGGCTTTATGGCAGCAGTAAATTTTTGGGTTGTTTTTTTTTTTTTTTTAAATAGAGTTTCACTCTTGTAAAGTCAATTTGTGCTGCAGAGCACAGTTATTTATAGTGGAAGCAATAGCTGTTTTGATAAAAATGGAGTATTTTGAGCTGTTGACTATAGAAATGGAAAAGAATGAGGGTGAAAAGGTAAGAGTAAAGGTTGATATGTCTTAAACCTTCATACTCTACCTTTCTAGCTAAATATATATTAGGCTGAAGTAGCAAATGCAAATACAATTAACAAATACATCCAATATAGTTATGCTCCTTACTGCTGTGATATGATTGCTACTTCTGTAGGACCAAGTAGAAATGTCTTAAATATTTTCACTGCCAACAAATTCCAAGTCTGCCTTTTTATGTCGTACGTTATCTCAGTGTGATTTCAAAGTACATCAAGATTGATTTCATGAGGATAAATTATCATGAACAGGTGTTATAGGAGCTACATATAACAACAAAAAAAGTGTAGCTTTTAAAAATTTTGTTCCAAGTCAAAACACATTGGCTTTCAAAAGGAAAAGTCAGAAAGACAACTGAGCAGAGTCCTTAAGGTTCTGAAGCTTCGACGTGGTCATCCTTTCAAAGATAATGTAGCTGAGTGTGTGCATTAGTGGAGAAAAAATAAATTCTTGCTTGCATTATAAGCTCTTTGTGTACATTATAAGCACACTTCTTAAAGGATTCTTAACTTAAAATACATCTGAAGTGAGGTGAAGCACCTAAAATAGGATGAGAGGAAGAAAAGACAATATTTAATGTTGATGTGGGTAATATAGTTCCTTCATAGATAAAAGCCTATTTAGACGCGTTGTTATGTAAATTGGGCGTTATCAATATAGACTTAAGTGCACTGAATCAGGTCAAGCTGAAAGAATCAAAATGTTATTATCAGAAATCCTAGTAATGAAAGCAAACTATTGGATAAAGCAGGAGAATGCCTGTGATGTTTTAACTTCGGTGCACCAAAATAGTTGTTTGCTTTTCTTCAAGCATCACAAATGCTGACCTAAGATGGCTGTGAAATTTAATATGCCTCTGCTTATAGACACTTAAATGTTCTGCAATTTGATGTAATATAAGTTGATAGTGTGTTAGAGTAAACCGCTGTGCAATGTGAACAAACAAAAAATGGAACAGGGCTCTAAATTTCTAATGGAAACTGAGAAGCTGGAAATCCCTAGAGAAGTATGAGTAACAGATTCACTCTGTGCTCAACTACCTTATTATTTGATAAAGTGTTTGAAGGATATGTAAGCTCAATTATGATTCTGTGATTCTGTTATGCTCCAGTGGCCATTGCATAAGATTTGTAAATTCCATGGTATTCTGTGACAAATTGAACCCTTCCCTTTTTGAGAGGAACGCTGTATTTTAATTTTGACATCAGAGTATTGCACAGTGGAAATGGTGTTTCGAATTCTGGTCTTTTCTAAATAATCCAAATTCAATTGTGGGTGCAAATAAAGTTCTCACCAATTTCTTTTTCTCACGATGCAATCTTTCTTTAGGCTTTGTGTGGCAGCTCTATGCACGTGCCAACTATAGAAGGAAGAACCATACCCATGACAATAAACGAAGTTGTAAAGCCTGGGATGAGAAGAAGAATTATAGGATATGGTTTGCCGTTTCCCAAAAATCCTGACCAATGCGGAGACTTAATTATAGAGTTCGAAGTAATTTTCCCAGATAACATTTCTCCAGCATCAAAAGAAGTACTTAGGCGAAATCTTCCGGTTTCATAAAACGAAGACTGTGTATGTCAACTGTTTAAATAGGACACTGGAAATGCAGAAGACTGGCAAGTCTGTGCTTTAAAAGTGCAATCTGTAACAACTAGTGGAATATTTGGGGTTTTTTTGTTTTGTGGGATGGGTGGGGGGAAATACTGTAATGCTGCATGAGAAGACAAGGGTTAAATACAAGTCATACAGGTCACTTCTGCAGTAAAATTTACAGGGAAAACCACTCATTTTATTTTACATCAGAAAAGTTTATTCATTATTTTGCCTAATGTAAAATGTAGTCAGTTTTTACAAAGTGCATATTTCTGATACAGTAAAATATACTACTTATATCCCTACGCTATCTATAACATTACCCATTTATACAAAAATTGGAGATAGTAGTAGAAATACAAAAATGTATAGATATTTTGAAGAGCAAACATGATACCATTTTGGTATGTTGCCTTCCACTGCACAAAGCATAGGCTGGGAAAATCAGCTTGGACTCCTGAACCATACCCCAGTGGAATGAAAGCATTTTGTTTATTGCCCCAGAATGTGAGGACTGCATTGCGAGACTAGTGAAGGGCAGTTGTGGCTTGAGGAGCAAGAGTAGCCATTTGCTATGGGAGAGTTCCTCAGCCTTCGGGCAGAACAGCAAGAAGGGGTTCTGCAAGTACATGAACAGCAAATGGTGGGCCTCCTGTCAAATAGGGCAGGGAAGCTGGTGACAAATGACATGGAGAACTCAGTGCCTTCTTTGCATCAGTCTCTCCCAGTAAAAGAAGCCTTCAGGAATTCCAGGCCCCTGAGACCTAAGACGGAAGTCTTGGAACCTCAGTGGTGGAAGACCATATCAGGGTGCACTTAAGCTGGAAGTCCATGGGCCTGACAGGTTGCACCCTTAAGGGTTGAGGGAGATGGCTAATGCCTTTGCAAGGCCACTCTTAATTATCTTTGAATGGTCATGGAGATTGGAAGATGTGCTGGTAGACTGGAAGAGTATAAATATCACTTGTAAATAAGAAGGAAAACTTAGAGAGCTACAGGCTAGTCAGCTTCATGTCAATCCTTGGGAAGGGGTTGGAGAAAATCCTCCTGGAAAGCATTTACAAATACATGGGGGACAAGAAGGTGATCAGGAGTAGTCAGCATAGGTTTACAAAGGCGAAATCGTGCTTGACCAAGCTCATTGCCTTCTACAGTGAGGTGACTAGCTTTGTGGATGACAGGAGAACAGTCCACATTGTTTACCTTGGCTTTAGTAGACAGACTGATAAAGTACAGGTTAGATAAGTGGAAAGTGAGCTGGATTAAAAACTGGCCAAATGAGTGGCACAGGGGGGTATAATCAGTGGCAGAAAGTCCAGTTGGAGGCAAGTCAGTAGTGGCGTACCTGATGGCTCAATACTGGGGCCAGTACTATTCAACATCTTCATTAATGACCTGGATTATGGGATGGAGTGCATCCTCAGCAAGTTTACAAGTCACATAAAATTGGGAGGAGTGGCTAGTAACACCAGATGATATACTGCCTTTCAAAGGGACCTCAACAGGCTGGAGAACTGGGCAGAGGATTCTCACAAAGTTCAACAAGGAGGGGAATGCAGAGTCTTGCTTCCTGAGGAACAACTCAAGGCACTAGTACACCCTGGGAGCTGACTGGCTGGAAAGCAGCTTTGCTGAGATAGACCTTGGGGTCCTGGTGGGCAACAAATTAACCATGAGCCAGCAATGCACCCTTGTGGCAACAAAGGCCAAAGCTTTACTAGCAGTCTGAGGGAGATGATCCTTCCTCTCTTCTCTCGGCCCTGATGAGGATGCATCTGGAGTACTGTGTCCAGTTCTGTGCTCCCCGGTACAATAAAGACAATGATTTACTGGAGCGGGTCTAGCACAGGGCCATGTATGAGAGGCTGAGAGAGCTGGAGCTCCTCAGCCTGGGAAAGAAAAGGCTTGGGGGGACCTTAGTGCGGCATGTAAACATCTGGTGGGGGGAGTGAAGGTGGTGGGGTCAGGCTCCTCTCAGTAACTGTTAGTGACAGGGCTCAGAGGCAGCAGACACAACTTAAAATGCAGGGGATTCCATCTGAACACAAGGAAGTGCCTTTTTACTGTGAGGGTGGTCAAACACTGGAAAAGGTTGCCCAGAGAGGTTGAGGAGTCACTATCCTTAGAGATATTCAAAACCTGACTGGACATAGTCCTGGACAGTCTGCTCTAGCTGACCATGCTTGAGCGGGGGTGTTGGACTACATGATTGCAAGAGGTCCTTTCCAACTGAGATGATTCTGTGAACTTGGATGTAGCACTTTTCATGAGACAGTGCTATGGCCACATTCTGCAAATGAGGCTTAGGCCAAAGATGGACGGTACTGATGTGACAGCTTGAATCCCTAGGGAGTAGGTCTGTGCTTGAGTGGAAAGATGCACAAAGAACACTGTAAAAGCATTTGGCTAGTTCAGGTATTTAAAGATCATGCTGATCTCAAGTATTCATTATTTTCAAAGACTGACCTTTACTCCCAGGAAGAGGAAGGAAGAGCCCAGGTCCTAGCTAAAGGAAAGTTTGCTTAAGATACAAAGTGGGATAGGGGTTGCCCATAAACTTTTGTATTCTTGAATTGAGTCTTTTGAATACAAATACGAGTTACTTGTCTTTAGAGGTAAAAGGTGCATAGGAGAATGGAGAGCCCTCTGTAATAGTCTAGTTTTATAATACAGTAATAGGGCTGGTTCCCTTGATTGCGGCATGGTTTTGGTGAAAGAAATGCCTTGCAGGTGTGCTTTATCACTTGAGTTTAAAACCATAATACAGTGCTTTAACAACACTTTCAAAGGTTTTTGTTTGTTTGTTTTTGTTTTTTTTAGTAAGAAAATATGTAAGATTTGCTGTCAGCCTTTTGCCTGTGGAAATTTAGTAGTTACCTGCTCTGTTAGGTAGCTTAAGAAATAGCAGTGTTACCTTCATATATGTGATTTTCTGCAGGAAAGTTAATCCTATGGAAGTTGGGATTTAATTTACAATAACTTTTTAATGAGCACAAGAAGAATCCTATTCTATTACACAAAGGAATAGAACTTCTGGGAGATGCTGCTTGAGGCAGTTTTTCAGCTGCTGATCTCTTCATACAGTGTCAGTTGGTTGTAGTCCCTAAATCTACAAGGGACTAAACAATTGCTGGAGCAGTATCACAAAAAAAAATTTGCTGCTTAGTGCTTACACATATCATTATACTACATATTGTTTGTTCAAAAAATTCCCATTTCAGTATGTTCCATATTGCATTTCTTACGTGGTTTTTAAGTAAAAAGTTTAAAGTTGGTTTTTAACTTTCTCTTATATTTTGTTATGACAGCAGATGCTATAAGCTACATGACTTTAAAAGCATATCATCCTAAAATACCTGTTTGTTAGTTTAAAAGCTAATAGAATTGAGCATTTTGTAATCCAAGATCTTGTAACCATAGTCCAACTTGTAAAAAAAAAAAAAGTTACAGCAGCTAGGACTATTTTTTGTAACCACCTTCAGGTAAGAGTAGTAGTGTTAAATTGAAGAATTGCAGTATCTTGTGTATTTAGAGGTATATATATATATATATGTATAGCAACCTAAACTTTTCCAACTGTTTTCTTGCTCAAAATACAGAACTATAGGACTGGTATGAAATGCTTGTATTTCTTTTCTTATGGAGAGATAACAAAGTATATGTTTCAGAAAATAGGGTGTGGAATTACTTCAAAAGTATGAGAGGGAGCATTAATATCTATCTAATCCAGGATTCACAAAAATTAATATTTTTCTAATCAAAGACTGTGCTTAAAAGCTATGTTTTAAAACTCACTTGATTATTTAATAAAGGCTACTTGGGAGAAGGCGGCAAATACTCAGTCACCTACTATATCCTTAACTGCTGAAACACATGGAAATAAAACGGACATTCATGAAGCTGGGACAGGAAGGATGTTTTGATCTGAAGGTTGCTTGGGTGCCATAAAAAGTAAAGGTCATTTGGTTATTTTGGAGGAGTTCATTCAGCAAGTCTATGGAAACTTTTTTAATCTACCAAACATCAAGCTTTAACATAACCTCAAGCTTCTGGAAGAGTAGGGCAAGCGACATTACAACCATTTCTCCTTTCTGCCATGCGGTGGTACTCTGTGATTGCTCCAGAGTGGGCTTGTTGGCATCATGAGGATATTAGTATTCCACTCTTCTACTGAGCGTTTTTTATATTATCTGTGCTGAAAACTTGTTGAAGCCTATTTGTGGTGTGTTGAACAGATGTTAGGGTTTTGGGTTGGTTTTGAGTCCTGACCTGTTTACTTTGTTACAGAAGTAACAGACTGTCAAACTGCGGTTGGGTCTGCAATGTTCCTGCCACCTTCATCTTGTAACTTTGTGTGTACTCACCTCCATTTGCCTGTCATAGGGTGGAAGCTTTCTCTTCATTTTTATGTCCTCTTCTAGTGTTCACCCCTATTTTCAATATGACCTTCAGTCCAAACCCAGCAAACAGTGCTGAAGATGAGCAATATGTATTATGATGGTCAAATGAGATTATCAGTGTTCTAATTCTCAGATGTGATACTTGTAGTATTTTTAGTAACTGTTCAAAACAGTGTCCATGTCTGATTCTCAAAAATCCAAGTGTAGGGAGGAGACGTCCATCAGAATGATGTACAGTGCAGTAAATGAATCAAGCTCTTGGACTGGTTGTACCTGCAATGCTAAAGGGCCAAAGCATGGATGAAGAAAAGGTCTGTAGCTGGCTTGGTTTTAAAGACCCTGGTTGAACTGTGCAGAGGTGTCAGTGTGCTGTAAAATTCTCAACCTTGCACGGTTTTGCTTAGAGACTGGAGGAGACAATTGTTGTGACTGGATAATCTGCTATTAGTTGTGGATTTTTTTGTTGGAGGGCCTGTTCCAAAATATATCACCAGCCTGGTAAGAGAGTTGTATTTGGCGGCGAATCAGTTCTACTTGTTGGTAAGTGCCACTAGCCCTATGTTTGCATAAACTAAACTTCCCATATTAATGAGTCACGCCGTGTGTGAATTTTTTTTTTTTTTGAGACATACTGGCTGGCATTTCGTTTTTGCTGAGAGAGGAAAACAACAGTGTTTTCCAAACCCTATTTTCCTTGGCCTTTAGTTAAGACATGTTTACATCTCTTTTTTTTATTCTTAGCCTATAATCCTTGAATCTTTCAAAATATTTTAGTCCTAGAAAACCCCCCAAATCTGTAAGCCCTTAAGATGCTTTTGTCACTCCCCAATGACTTGGTCTCACTAATGTGATGATGCCGTCTTAAAATGTGATTCTAGCAACTGTATATCTGGGGTGCCACTGAGCTAAATGAGTGAAGTCCATAGCCTTTGTAAGGGCTTTGCTTTGTTCATGGGCAACTGACTGATTTTAAAAAGTGCTAGGCTGGTTAATCATAATGTCTCTCAGCCTGTCATTACAGACTCTTATTTCCCTGCTTTAGGCACTTCCATACTTGATGATGACCTGTGTGTCTGGCTGACAGGATTATCCAGTAGCAAGTACTTCATAGATAGGGGGTTGAGAGAATGATGTGTGTGACTGAATGGTGCCTGTAGTATCAGATGGCAGAAAGTGTGGAATGCACAACGGAAGGGAAAGACACTAATCTCGGATGCTTGTGGAGAAGAACAGAAGTACGTGTGTGAAGATCTCGTCAGTCTTGCATTTGAAGAGCACTCCCTGCCAGATCCAGAGTCGCTTCCCCTGATTTCAATGGTATCAGTCCCACAGGGATCCACTTACAGAGCTCCACGTTGGAGTGATCATGGCAGCTCTTGTATTGTGCTGGCCCCCTGTATTAGATTATATAGTTGGTGAAGCATCCAGAGGTGACTGGACAACTGACTGACTTCAATTCATGAGCTGTAAAACAACTAAATGCAATCCATTTCTTTCTAGCATGCACATCTTATGTGCTAGTCTGACTCACTGGAAACATACATTGTGGGTAGAATAGGTTTTACCCCACCAGTGAAATTTGCTATGATTCAGGGTGAAATTCTGTGCACTTAAGTTCATATGTTAGACCTAAGAAATACTGGACATGGACATGCTACTGTAAATATTAAGAGACAATTTTCCAGTCAGTAAATGCTAGTCTTCCTTTGCAGCTGACATTAATCGCTCTTACTATATTGCTTACTGAACAAATCCTATAGACCCAGGGTATTCATATGTGCACTTACTGCTTGGCATGCAAGCTGGGCAAACGGCAGTGCTAATCTCATGAAGTACAGAATCGCAGCTCTTCATTTGTCACATAGCTCAGCAGTGGACTGTTGGATGGCATGATTTGCTTCCTTCAGGCTCCTCCAATTAATTGTTCTATTATTTAGAGCGAAATTTGAGGTCTACTGTTGCTCCCCTTGGGTCTAGAAGGTGTAACTGTCCTGTGCTTGTTTTGTTCCCCTGGAGTTCCTGGCTTACCCAAGGGAAGAGCTATACAACAACAATCTTGTTAGTCATGCCTGGTTGCTTTATCAAGGACAACTGATCACCTTCACACTCCTGCTGCCCTACGTAATTAGAAAAACAAAATCCCTACCCAGCCAGCTCCTGTAATACCGTATAGCATTTCCCTGAATAAGTACTTTATGTCATGCTCAAAAAAAGTGTCTCGACTCCTTGTGTTTATATCCAAAGAAAGGTTGATAAACTGGGTTCGTTGAGAAGCAGCCCTTGCCAGAAAAGCTGTGACCGTGTGTAACAAGGACCTAGAACCTGAGAGCAATCCAGGAAAACCATGGATCTTTATTTTCCTCGTATGCTAGCAAACAGATTTTAAAAGAAATAGGAAGCAGGATAAAATTCCCTGGGATCCCCTTTTGCCCCCTAACAAGTCACAATTCCAAACCTGAAGTCACTGTTTGAACTCCTGTCTTAATGAGGAAATACAATCTTACTGAACGGCCTTGTTCTGCAGTATGCTCTGGTGGCTTAAAAAAAATAGGTTTAACATTACTTATGAGTAGGAAATTTCAATTTTATTTTTATCAACATTCTTTTGTTTAGATAGTTTATATAAATTTTATGCTATGGTTGATATTTATAAACACCAGCTATGTTTCTTCTCAGTCTTATTTTCATTAGACCAAATAAGATAAGGTCCTGAAATATCTTAAAAGCAGCTCTTTATTCTCTGGTCATACCAGTAATTCTTTTAAGCAGTTGCTTCATTTGGAACATGAGTGACCAGAAGGGTAGGATACGCAGCGGGTAAGAACTGCCTACGTCACAGGCAGGTATTTTCTGTGTGGTGTAAACAATATGTACTGATATACAATATATACGGACAGTTTGCAGTATAGCACTGTGGCATTTCACATCCAGTAACATGACTCTGTTCTATGCCACATACTTTCTCCACAAACTTTACGGCTGTTGCATGCCACGATTCTCACATCCTAAGTACCATGGCTGAGAAACTGAAGACTGGGATAAGCTGCAGCATGCAAAATACCCACAGGATAAAAGAACTGAAACCCATTTTTCTTCTTTTTTTTTTTTTTTGTAGTACATGGTTTATTTTCCTTCTAATTATTAATGTTTTTATTTAAATGGTTAACTCTCCAACAATGTCAATTACAAAAAGTGAAATTTAAGTAATTTTTGGGTCCTAACTATCCTGAATTGCTGGAGGCTTATTTGGATTAATGATCTAGTTTTGATGTGCGCTTATTAATGTTGGCAGATATTTCCCTGGAGGTTAAACATTTCCCTGGAGGTTAAACATTCGAGGAATTCTGAGAGCAGTACTGGTTGTAGTTGGAGACAGTGTCTTGTGTCCATTATAGGCTTTTATTCTTGGAGGGTTCTCATCAGTCTGATGCATTTCTAGCTCTACGGATCACTCAGTCAACGCTATGTTATGCTGGTTAAATCTAAATGGTTGAAACTGCTAATACACGATCAGAGCAATATTAATAAATAGCACTTGCAACTTAGCAAAAAATAAGTACCCGTAGCAGTAATGGACAGGTGAAGCTGGGTGTTGAACACTGCTTCCCTGTTTCTTGCCAAAGCTGGGGGCTGCTCTGACACTTCCATGTAGATGCTGCTCTAGGCTGGGCTTTCGAGAATAACTTGGCATTTGTGAAATGTTATCTTCCTCTGATTTAAGTGACAACAAAGATTTATATTCATCTGTTACATCATGTAAATAATGATAGCGCGTGCACGCTCCATACTGCTTGTATTAAACAGTACGATGTAATCTTCAGTTTGTTCAGTCAGCACTGTTGGTCGCAGCAGTTTTTCTTGCCATGGTTAAAAGCTGATGCTGTTGCTCCAAGCTGTAAGTAGGATCAGCATGGTTCTTGTACAACTTCAGCTGTCTTTTTCCATCCATCTCGTATGAAACGTGGAAACATTAACACTTCCCCTGAAGAAAGTTTGCAACAGATATCTAAATTAGGGCTGTGTCAATGTCCATGAGTTTTAAAAATAAAACTAATCTGCACCACCTCTGTATGTTACTACATGGAAACTTGACTGTTTTAATTTGCATTAACTAAATTGTTAACATCAGTAATGGCTTTAAACAGTATTTACTCTTTTTAATGTTGATTATATTTTCAGAAGGTAAGGAATGAGTTGGTAGAGATCAAGTTGGTAGAGACAAGACAATGTCACCAAATTGTAACACATTTTAGTAAATGGGAAAAGGCACATTTTAAAAGAAATCACCCATTTAAAACTGCAAAACAGCAAAAACCACTGAATAACAGAATGAAACATGAACAGTTTTTGGTACCGAGTCTCTCATCTCGCTGCGATCTCATCCAGTTTGTGCCAGCATGCTGTCTGAATTGCATTCCAGCAGTGGGAAAAAGTACACACCGTTCTCCAGGTTGAGAGAAATCTTCAGTTTAAGCTTTCTGGTTTCAGACTGGGCTGGAAAGTCAGCTATTGTGCGATGGTAAGTTTCTTCTGTGGTTTTCTGTTGTTTTTTAATTGGTGGAAACGACTAGAAAATTAGTAACAATCTTGAATACAATGGTCATCGATTAGAATTGGGTAAAAGTCAGGCATTTTTGAGCATTCAGTTAAATCTACCACATTCTATCTGGAAAGACTGAAATCCAGATGGCTTCAAACTTTGCCCCCCTGCCTGCCCCTGCCCCCCAACCCACCCGACATGAGCAGTTTAAAAGTGGTGTGTATTTTCTGAGATGCTCTAGGTGCTCGGTTTAGCTATGCTAAGAACTTCTGACTCCAGCTGCCTCCTCATAATTCACTCTCAGTGCCTGCCGGGGCTGACTCCAGGTGCCAGAATCCCTTTTGTATTCTGAGAGTCAGAAGATGTGGTAAGGCAATGCTGCTTCTCTCTGCAGCTTCACAGCTGATTCCTTTAGAAGTGCTGGATGTTGCCTCATGAATTTTCCACTTTTCACAACTTGAGTGGGTTCAGTACACCGGTGAAGATGGAGCAATTCCACTGAGGTGAATGTAGCTATTTTGGAGCATGGAAGGGGTCTTCTGTAACATGCAAACATCCAACTCGTTCTGCAGAATACATTTCTCTCTTCCATGGTGGAGAAGGAAACATTTTAAAGCTGCTAAATATTAGAAAATAAACTTTTCAAGTATTTATATGTTAAATCTCAGTATTTCAAAGCTGTTTTCCAGTTCAACAGGAAGCCTCTTAAACTTTGTACGGCTACTGCTTTATTAATCCTTAGCGGTTGATAGCTATGCTATGTACAGTCGTGGTAAGTAAGCAAGAGTTGGCCAAAGCCCTTGGACACTTGGTGTTTGCTTTTATATCCTGTAGGCACAAACCTGCTCTGATCAGTATTTAGTCCTTCTTTATTAGTAGAAATTCCTGAACTAGTCAGTGGAGAGATGGTGAACTTTTTACAATCACTTGAAAGGTGTATATATATACACTTTACAGTATACACTTCTTATAATGCACAGTTAGAAAAAAGTGGGAGAGATGTCTTTGCGTTGGCTGGCAAGCTCGGCGCTGCCTAGTTCAAAGTGTCCTTGGCTTCCAGTTAAGAAAAAAGCCTCAACCCCTACCTCAAGCCCTTCCTAACCACTACCATGGGCAGGAAGGATTATTTATTTATACGATCAGCTTCTCTCCCGGGTCTGTGTTCCTCTGCTTTCGTTGTGTCCGGCTGTGCCTTCTGCGGTGGGCGGGGGTGGGGGGGGCTGGGGCGAGGTGCTGGGCGTGGGGGGGGGGCACGCGTGGGGACGCAGAGCCCCGGTACCCCCGCACGGCCGGCGGAGTGGGGTCAGAGCCGCGGTACCGGCCGCGGGGGGGGCGGGCGGGGGCAGAGGCGCGGCCGGGCAGCTCCGGCGCCAGGGGCCGGCTCCCGGCGGGGCGGGGCGGGGCGGCGGCCGGGCCCGGGCCTCACCTGGCGGCGGCATGGCCGGGGGCCGGGGCCGGGCGGCGCCGGGGGCAGAGTCCGTCCGGCGCGGGCGGCCGGCGGCAGCAGCAGCCCGCTGCAGGCGCGCAAGATGCCGCTGGGGCTGCGGAGCAAGAAGAAGGACAAGTCCAAGGAGAGCTCCAAGCTGGTGGAGAGCGAGGCGGCGGCCCCGGGCCCCCCGGGCCCCCCTGCAGCGGGCGCGTCGCGGCTGCAGTTCCACACGCAGCTGGCGCACGGCAGCCCCACGGGCCGCGTGGAGGGCTTCGGCAGCGCCCGAGAGCTCTACGCCAAGATCGCCGAGGCTTTCCGCATCGACCCCGCCGAGGTAGGGCCCGCCGAGCCGGCCCCGGCATTGCGAGGGGCCGGCGGAGGCTTGGGGGGGGCCGGGGTCCCCGGGGGGGGGGGCTGTGGGTGCTGGTGCCCCGGGGCCGGGGCCCTGCGGGTCCAAAGACGGCTCGGAAGACGCAAAAAGGAGCCGCGGGCGGTTCTGCCCCGTCACTGCCGGTGGGCATCGAGTCTTGCAAATTTTTGTGGACTTGGGTATTTTCCTTTTTTTGGGGGAAAAAAATTCCTTTTGCTGTTTCCAAATGAGCATTACTGTACGGGAAGGGATGTAAGCATAGCTGCGTTTAACTTTTACATGGAAAACCAATGGTCTTTTTAGCCAAGATATCTGTAGTGTCTTAGCTAACCTGTTGCCAGCCTGCTGTTTAACACAACTCTTTAAGCACTGAGTCAAACCATTTGTATTACAGTTTAGTGGAATAATTATTTACAAACAAGGAATCATTGACTGTGGTGATTCATTCCAGTTAAAAAAAAAAATAATCAGTGGATCCATGAGGGTACATACTCAGAACAAAGGCAATGGGGAGGGTACAAATGCTTTAAATCTGACCACGTTTTAAAATTCCAACTGAATGTGGTGTTTGCAAAGTTTTCTGCTTTGCCTTTTAAAAGGCTCCCTGTTTAAGTGAGGCTATTTAAATCTGTAACAGTGGGGTTTTTTTTTTTAAACCCTGCTGCCTTTTTGATCTTTTCTTCTGAGCCAAGTCTTAAACATTTGTTTGGATAATGATTCATTTGTATTTGTAAATGCATTGTTTTCTCTTAGTTAAAAGGTAGTGGCCATATCAAGTTCTTCCTACGTGGTTCTGTGAACCTTAACCTCTGAGTGGCGAACTGAAGCACAGCGCTAACATTTCATTACCCCGCATGGGGCTATGCAGCTTTACTGGTTTTCTTATTTGTAGCTGGCTCTTTTAAAGCAGTAAAAACGACACCTACAGACTTTGTTCTGAGAGTCTGTTGTGGCCTGACCTAGCAGCGTTTCAAACAGTAAATTGTAGAAGAAAAGTGGCAGTCGCAGTGAACACGGTTTAACCAGTCACTGGTGCGTGACGTGACTAAGAAGTACGAGCGCGGCTCCAGCCACCACACCTGTGTCCCAGGCCTTCCCCGCTGCCTTCCGACCTTCTGCTCCTGTTTTCTTCCCGTACTGAGCTGCTGTTCTCCTTCTGTTCTGTTCCATCTCCAGTTATACCCTTTACTCTCAAGTTCTCATATTTGCCAGATTATCTTCTATTTTAATTTTCTTCCTTTTACTGTCGAGCTTTTGTTACTGATCTTTTGGCTCCCCTGACTTGAGAAAGAACAGCGTTCACCAGAGAATTCAATTATTTATGAGCGGTGCGCTCCCATTTCTCCTGCTAGGTGTATAACCTGACACCCCCAAAGGTTTTAGAAGCAGCAGCACATGTTTCATGGGCATCTATCACCAGCCTCGTGCTAAACTAGAGGAGTTTTTCTTCTTTAATCTTTTGCTCTTTACTGTCCTATTTGTATTAGAGTGTTGTTTTGGTTTTTTTTTTTAATGTGGGTTATTGGTAAAAATGGATGGAGAACTTTTGCTGGAGGCACTGAACTTAAAATCGTTTACTCAAGAAATTCAGTTGGCTTTAAGAAACTAAGTTGTATGAAATGAAAAATAGCGATCAAAAATATTTCCTGGTGTAATGGTGGCACAGCAGAGTGAAGAACCCGAACCTGAGAGTCTTGCAACAAAATTTTGGACAGACAAGATAAAATAAAGACGACACACAAGATAAAAAGATGAGTGAATAGTGAGGGGTGCCATGAAGCATGAATTTATTAGCAACTGCTGAGCTTGATGGAAGTAAGGAAAGATTAGACATTTTAAATGATATTATCTATTAATTAAAGCTGCTTTTGAACAGTCAGTCTGGTGTAAAGATTAATGCCTGAAGCTACACCTCAGCAAACTGAAAGACACTGAGGTACTCAAATGCCATTTGTAGGTGTTACCTGTCTAGGAGAGTTTCTGTGACCTGGCTGTGCTGAAGCCTGTGGGCAGCGTGACACCGCAATGCCTTCGGAAACGGGTGCTATCACAGAGATCTCTGCTCTGCAGTGACTGAGGTGGAAAATAGTGGGGGGGTGGGGGTGAGGAATTGCTCAGTGTAGAGGAAACTTGGCTAACTGTTGCAGAAGAGAATACATTTAATATGATACGTGGGTTTACTGCCATGTAGGCAAGGGTATGGATTTTCGGATAAGTTCCTGCTTAAGTGTTTTAGTACAGTTCAGGATGAGCTATACTTGTAATCTGTCATTTCTCCTTTGGATGCTGCATGGTTACAGCACCTCATTTCCTCTTTGTATCACATCTCGCAGGACCAGCTGAGTTTAGCTTCTGCTGGAGAATCCTTTCCAGGATCTGTGACTGACTGCCAACAGTGACAGAGCGAAGCTTGTATAAAACACAGTGTTTGTTGGACAGACGCTGACAAACACTTCTGTGCAGACCTGGATCGTGAGTAGGGTAGGATGGGGACAGAACAAGACAGGTATAACTTCGAAGGGGAAACTCCTTCACTCCTGTAATGTTTGCTAGGCATTTATAAAGGAGTGAGCCGTTACAGCAGCTCTGAGGCTTTTCCTGTACTTACCTTTTCTTGTCTAGGTATTTTGTTCTTCATCCATCTTCCTAGCTGAATATATATCTCAGTTATCCCTTTCAAACCTGATATTTAACTGCATTTCTGTCTACCTCTCTGACTTTTACCATGACTAGCATTTCTTCTTTTCCTAGTCCAAACTGAATGTTCTTTCTGCAGGGAGGAGGAGTGAAGATGGCTTCTAGCAATGGATTGCTTGTCGTTAACATGGCTGCTGGTTGAGGTAGATCACGTTGTTCTTGACTTTCAACTTGATTTCTTCAGGGTTTCAACAAGGAATCACAGAGACAAAAGAACCCAGACAAATTGATGCAATCCTTAACACAACCCATCTACAGTTAACGTGTATGTTTCTACTTGCATAAATAATACAAATATTTCCCCCGTTTTTTTCTATAGCGGGTTAAGTAGGGAAAGTAGTTGGAAAAAGTATTTGCATGGCCTTTGGCCATTTAGGATTACTGCTCCATCGTGACTATCAGAAAATGTGGCAGGGAATGTTACGTTCCCCGTAAGGGTGAAAGTACCAAGTGCGGCCTGTGTGCTAAAGTCATGACCAAAGGACAATGTGGGTCTGTTAAAGCATTTGGTGGTGGTGTGCTCCTGTGAGAGCACATGGTAGGGCTTTAAAGTATTCAAAGTAGCTAATCGGGCACTGGGAACAGGGGTATTAAAGTCCAACTGTAGCAGGGCTATTTCTTGATCAGATGAGAAGGGAATGGTAAACCACAGAAGCTGTATGGACTTTTGGTTTCTGTACTCATAATTTGCACTTCTGATTATTTTGTTTGCTTTGGAAGGTGAAGTATGGTGGGGCTGGTGAGGTAAGTTGAATGCTCAGCGGGTGTGTCTGTCAAGAGCCCATGTGGCTTGCCATTTCTTTCATGGTGGAAGGAATTTTGCTCCATAAGGGGAATACTGGAGAAGGGAGACCTTCCCAGTAGCACCAAGGGCAGAAATGCAGCTCCGTCTTCCAGTAACAAGAGTTCAGCTGCGGAGCTTGCGTCTGGGCTTGCCCCCTCATGCTAAACAGTTAAGTGTACTGTGAGGCTGTGCCACGTTAAGCTTTCATAGAAGTGTTTGATTTGAACCTCTTCAATTTAAACTTTTATAAAGGTGTACTGAAATAAGCCACTATGCTGAAACTTAGGTTTCTGAATAAAAGTAACCTTGTTAGAAGAAAAATCTGAAGCGTGTTTTAGGAGGTTAGGGAGAAAAGGGTCAGCTTGTGAAATCCTCATCACCAATCTGTTCCAAGTTTTAGAGCGTATACTTACTTACCTGTTGACACAAATTGCTCACAGTCTTGCCTACAGATTAAAGACTTTAAATGAACAAACAGTAACACTATCTACAAATCACTTCCTCCCAGCTCTGTGGCAGCAGTTGTTTGCTTGCTGTTCCCCTAAGCAGTGCTTAAATGTCACACCTGTATTATGTGGACGCTTGTGGTGTTAATGATCTGTTTTTCAAATACTTCTAACCTGTGTGGAAGAACTTACACTGTAATTCTCGTGTGCTCTGGGTTTAGAAAAAGAACAACGAAACACTGAATGCTTATTTTTATAGTACTTTGAATGTATGTGGGGAGGCAAAGTTGCATAGCTGATGGAGTACCAAAAGCACAGGAGAGCTCGGAGGACTTGGTTGCTCTTGCTGTTGCTGCAGCTAGTCAAGGCTCCCGCATTTTCCTTAGGGAGGATAAAGTACCTAGAAAATGCGTTGGTGATTTCTTGATATAATGACACCTGCGTATATACGGAAATATGTCAGTGGGTGTCACATCTTGCTCAGAAGTAGAATTCCTTTTCCCCCACCTCTTAAATAAAGTGAGTGTGATCTCCTTTGTAAAGTTATGTGAGATCTACTTTAAAAGTGCTTTTTATAGCTTCTGAGTGTGTCATCTATCAGTCAACTTACTTTTGAGTTCTTCTCAAGGTGTAGGCTTAATATGGTAGATGAGAATAATTAATATATAGGATATGCAATATGGTACTGCATATATGCTTTATATAACACATAGCGTAACCTTTTTCTTAGGTAATACACCGTGTGTTGTATAAAGAAACTGTAACCCTGTTTTTATTGACTAATGTAGTCTCTTCCTATTGAAAATACTATGCGGGGAATAATCTGCTGGTAATGGTATCTGGCAAATCTTATAAGGTTGTGCATAAGCCTCGAGTCCCTGCCAGCCGAATGGGATTTCCTTGTTCTGTGTGCCGCACAGGATAACTCTCTCAGTGAAGGAGGTATCCTAGATACTTCATGACTGATGTAACAGTCATGATTTATAATGTCTTGCCAAAGTTGGCTTGAAATGTCACAGCACTGGTGTGCTGAGTTAAAGATCAAATGCGTATGAAGGTTGGGGGTGAGAAGAGAGAGAAAGACTTAACAATGAGAATTGCACGTTCAATTTTTTTCTTGCTTCTCTTCTGGGTAAGAAAATTACTATCAAAAATATACCAAACTTTAAGTGAATGGAAGGTGTACTGTAGTAGCTGTTGTTTAATTATTTAAGCATATAAGCTGTTATTAGGTACCTGTATTAAACTTACATAAAATCTACAAAAAATATAATTTTTGAATTGACAGGTCTCAGTAATGTACAAATAAAGCTATGCTATAACTGACAGATGGTGTAACTGTATATTATCCTGGGTAGATACATCTTTAGTACATTACTCTCTGCATATATCTGTTCTGAGAAAAAGCAGTTGCTCACTAAAGAGGATAAAGAATGATTTAAGTTTTATTTTTGACTGGCTGATGCTCTTTCAGCCTTGTGGTTAGCACAGAACTGACTCACAGAAAATTCTGCAGACTTATAGGCTGTAGTAGGAATGCCATCCAGATGAAGGTCTAAAAAGAGAAACTCTGGATCGAGTTTCTAAATATCACATTTCTGCTCGGTTGCCAATTTTATCTATTCAAAGGTGTGACAGTAGTTACTAGATGATTGTCTGTTTGACAAGGTCAGATGAAGGATGCTAATGTGTAAAATGTAAAGACACAGTGCTGCTTGTTCGTTGTAAGAACAAGAACTGAGTTGCAGCTGTAAACTGGCCAAGTTATGTAGCTTGAGAGAGAGCTGAAAGTATATACGTGAACTTAAATATATTCTGTTTGAATGGAACCTTCTTGGTTTAAAAATAATGCTGATGATTAGAGATAATTATTATTTATAAAATAACATCTAATTTTCTACTTAAAACCAGCTGAATTTCTCTAGGTGATATTACTGCTTGCGTATTGGTTAACTGAAAAACTTTGTGTTACCTGACAGAATAAAACTAATGTCTGCTAAGGGTGTGCTGTTACAGCTCTCATTGTTAAAGTAAGGCGTTAGATTATGGTGGATGTTTGATGGATTGTATGAGGTAAGTAATTAGCCTTTGAAGTAGGCTGGTTTTTTTTGGTTTGGTTTTGTTTTTTAAAAATCAACAACTAAACAAGACCCCCCTCATCAAGAAACACCATCTCACTACTAAACTTTCAGTTTTTAAAACCAAAACCCCATAGTTATAGAATCTAAGTTCCAGAAAGCTTCGGAAACTTAAATGGTCTCTGTGAAACACATGAGTAAAAGTATTCGCCCCTCATTTGACCTGGAATAAGTTTGAATAGGTTGTTTTTCTGCTGTCATCCAGGGATGGCAGAAGGAAAGAAAAGGCCTTTGAAGTGTTCTGGTGTGGAAAACCCCGTAACTTTTACAAGCGTAGTGAGGGAAGGCAGGAGGAGACCCCGCATTTCCAGCAACGCACCGGGGGGTTCGGCAGGCCGCGGGCAGGTCTGTGCCTGGGTTTGGGGCAGCTGGGCTGGCCCGCTGCTCCCCAGGGTCTGCTGCTAGAGCGGTTGCAAAGATGAAGGACACTGAGCGACATCCTGCTGCTGTTTTTCTCAAATGCTAGCCTGGCTTCCCACTGTGCATTTCTTTTCATGTGTTAGCAAGGCTTTTTCCATTTCCTAATTTGGAGCTGGTGCGGGCAGTGGCTGCAAGGGGGTCCCAGGCACACTTTGAAGGAAAATAATGTCCAGCAGATACAGGTAGGGGGTACAAAATTATCTAACTTTTAAGTTTTATAAGTTAAAAGTATTTAACTATTGTCCTGTCAGAGCCACGTGTGTCCTGCTGGCAGCAGAACCTTTGTCTGATGGTTTGCAGCGGAGGCTTTGCCACGTGTGCTGGAGGGCTAAATGGGGTGGCAACTTTCCTCCTCTTCACCTGCTTCCATTGCATGTGAAAGATGGTCTTTAGGGGCACCCTTTGCCTCAGTGAAGTAGATTTTAGGGGTTCTCCAGGTTTCCCTTGGAGCACAGAGTTTCTCTATTTTGGCTGCTGCCCTGTGCTGCCCAGGAGGAGGCTGTGCGGGGCCTCCCTCAGCCCTCACTCCTCTCTGGCTACAGCTTGGGAAGGAGTCGGGCAGTGTAGTTACTCTAGCTGTGAGGAGGAGCATTGGGCTTGTTTTTTTTTCTTTTTTGGCTAGGCTGTTCAGTACAGCCTGTACTCCAAGAGCAGAAAGCCCAAAGCCTGCCTGGACCGGCCACATTCCTCCACGCAGCACCGTGGTGGGCAAAAGCATCGTCTCTGTCCCTGAGCAGTACGGCTGGGTTAGTTTCATCCTGCCTATGCCCAGGACAATAAACCTCCCTGTTAAAGAACCACCAGTATTAAGTGTAGGGAGAAAAAGGAGCGCCTAACACCCAGTGCTGAAGGGAAATCCCTCAGAAAGGCTGACTTTCAAAAAAAAAGGAAAAATTTTTTCTTTGTAAGTCTTGCTTTTACTAAGCTGGGACAGAGACAACCCCCACTTATGCTGGAGGAAGGGCAGGAAACTAAGCCAGCTTGTTGGAGGGAACATGCTCTGATCTAATGGTTGAACACATGGAGCAATATAAAACATTTCATTCTCTCTCCTGTCCTGTTTGTTTTGATAAGCTCCTTTTTTTTCCATGAAACTGCTTTCAAGCAGTTACATTTTGAAGCAGTCCCTCGTGATGTTTGAATCCTGTGGAATTTGAGGTGGGTGAATGATGAAGCAGAAGATGCTGGTGGCTCTTCAGTTTGCTCACTCTAACATCTGGAACAAGCTGTTCTGCTCTAGCTCAAGATGCTGGTGTCAGAGTTGGTGTGCTGGGACAGGCCATGAGAGGCTGCTCACACAGATACGTCTCTCTCTCGGTCCCTGCCAGCTCTTATCTGCAGAGTTTGAGCTGTTGATGCTTTCTGTCATGTGCATGGATGGAGACTATCACCTCTCCTGGGGCAGCTGGAGGAGAGTTACCATCATTTCAGCTATGGATCTGCCAATGAGGCCAGAACTAAGCTCTCCTTTTATCCTCCTATCAAGCTCACCAAGCCTAATATACTGTTAAACTTAAAGATCATGTGTTTGCTGTCCTCTTGCACAGATCATGTTTTGCACTTTGAACACTCATAAAGTTGATATGGACAAGCTCTTGGGTGCACAAATTGGACTTGAAGATTTCATATTTGCCCACGTAAAAGGACAACGAAAAGAAGTGGAAGTCTGTAAAACTAATGATGTGCTTGGGCTTACCATTACAGACAATGGAACTGGCTGTCCGTTTATAAAGGTAAACTCGATTACCAGTGAAATCTTTGTTCTGTAGAAGCTTATGTTACTATTACAGTTTAATTATTGTTTTAATGATCCTTTAGAACTAAAAAATCTTTACTATCATATATATGATAAGTAAAAAAGTTGCTTTTCTTTAGGTTCATCATTCAAAATTAGTTCAGCTATTTCTGTCCTCCATGTCATTCAAAATGAGTTCATTTGTTCATTGCTTCTGTGGTGTGTATCAGCTTTACAATGTGAACATTGTGTTTCACGACCTACCCTGAGGTGGTAGGTGTTAGGTACTGCTTGCCTATGCCCCCTACTTTTTAAAGTGATTTTCTGATGTCGTTGATGAGGTGCTTATAGAACTTCTGTCACTCATGTGATGAGATCATGTTCTTTCAGTCTTTAACTGTTCACAGGGCAGAAGCCTTTGTGCTATATAAGAATAGGTGCAAGTACGGTGCTTTTCCAGCTTTCCAATATTGTTGCCTTAGATAGGATGAATTAAAAGGTGCTAAGATATGGATTAACACAATTTACCACAATTAACTTGAGTAGCGACTATGGGCAGTAACATGTACAATATATTAATCATAATTGTTTTCCTCCTCCTCCTATATATGACCTCCACATATTTTGAGACAAGTAGAGGCTGAGGAAATGATGTTCCCCTCCTTGCTAAACTAGGTATGAGGAGCCTTAATCACACTTTCTGCCTTTTTTAGATGCTTTGCTCTAATTTAATCCAATTACCCATTATTAGTGAGGTATTGGCAATTATCTTCGATTACTGCTGTCCCCATCACTGTTCTTACTGCTATTGTAAACAGAGCTGCTTGTACGGAGAGGTTGTATTCTCTATTCATTCCTTAGCTACCACAGATTCAAAACAAGATGTGATTTAGAAATAGGTTTGCTTGTCTTTGTTGTGGAAAAAAGTGATTGAGATCATGCTTGAGAAAGTCAAGATGCAGTGGATGTTTCAGTAAGCAGTTTGGCGAAATCATAGCCTCATTTTTACATTTATAGACACAGAACTCTGAATTGCTAGTGATAGCATCCGTGCAGCCCATAACACTCAGTCACGCTGCTGCTTATGTGGCATAGAAAGCAGTGCTTTAGCGATTAAAATTCACATGTGCAGCACTGTACAGAGCATTACTCTCTCTGTGCTTGGTTGGTAACACGGGGAGAGAGAGGAGCCATCACATAGACTACTGTGTAATTGGAGCAGACTGGAAAACCCTCACCACATTAGCAAGACAAGCTGTAATTTCCAGTAAATTCTATAAAACTTGTCTGAACAAAGATATCATTGTCCTTGTACTGGTCTAATAAGCAACATAATGAATACGGTGCAGTCTTTGTGGGAACATGTCAGTTTAAAGGGGTTTCTAGGAGCTTTGTTGCTGTTGCATATCTAGCTAATTGATTTTTTTTTTTTTAAACAGCATAGAAAATACATATACAAAAGTAAAAGCTACATCTTTTTTACACTTGGTTGTCTAGGTAAATGACTAAGCAGAGACTGTCTTTACAATTTGATAGAATTCTTAATATACTTACTTTTCTTGAAAAAATGTTACTATGTTCCATTATTAAAAATTATTAATATTAAATTTACCTATCTGTGGGTTGTTGAAAGCTGTTATGGGCTGTAGTAATTGGTGTTAGGATCCAAGTGACGAAGAAAAGCTAAACAAGAATAATTCAACATGCAGACTAAACATCAGTTGAAGCCTGGTGGGCCTGCTCTCGAATCCTGGCACCCGGTAACAGAAATGCATTTGGGACCTGGTTTCTGGTGTGTGTACGATACCCCCCTCCTCGTTCACCATGAGGCATCTTTTTGGTTTTAATCTAGGTTAGGGGAAAAAAGAGTGCTAGGAAGAGTTAAATTCAGCCTGAAGCTAAAAATTGTTGGAGTTTATTATAGGACACTGAGCACCATCACACTTCCCACTGACTCCCTCGAATGGAGGCACATATGTGGGCTCAGACATGCGCACATAAACTAGAAGCAGGTTTCTGAGATAGTTACGCAGCTAGGCTAGGTGTTACAGCAGTAGGTGGTAATGTGTTTATCTCCGTTGTCTCAATGCTATCTCACTCAGTTAGCCTGAACAAGATCAGTCTTAATTGAAAAATACTTCATTGAGGAAGATATTGGAATGAAATTAATATCTCTACAAAATATAAGATATTCTATTATGTTATAGTTTTTCTATTATGTTCCTATGGCTATTTGGTTTATGTGACTTACACACATGATAAACATATGACAGCATATAACAACAATAGAAAGAATCACTGAAACTTTAAGTGGCCTCCAATTGAGTTGATATATCATAGACATCTCTTAAAGATTGTCTTTTTTTCCTCACTTTTTAAATTCCACTTCACAAAACCTATATATCTTAACTTCTGTTACATTGTATGACCTTTAGGCCGTTTGTATTTGTATTCCGTGAGATAGCATGTAGAAGAATTTCTTATTCTTTATTGTTGTTTCAGGGGAGCTACTTTAATATTCAGCCATATGGCTTGATGAGGAACATGGTAGAAGTTTTGTCACTATAGATGGGTCTTATTAAGACTAGCCCTTTATAGTATGTCAGACACTTTTTTTTATGTCCCTGGACAATACTTGAGGAGAGAAGGGTTCTGTTCCTATGCTTGTCAAACTATTAAATCAAAATAAAAATCCAAAACTCAATAAAACATTCACATTATTGACATGTTTGGATTCAGTTTTAAACACAAAAATATTAGCTTATTCAGAAGCCTTCATTTCTAAAGTATAATTGCATTCTTTTTTCTCTGTTGATTTTATATTCAGTGCTTATTTTAATACTTTGTTTAAAAAACAATGCTTCCCAAAATATGTTTTATGAAAATCTTAAAGACAAAACACACTGGTATAATAAGCTCAATGCTATTGATGTTGCTAACTGACATTCTTGCAGCTCTGTGGTGTCACCTCTTTACCTTTTAAAGAAATGTTTCTAATTCTATCTTCTTTTTTTTAAACAACAGCGAATCAAAGAAGGTAGCCTTATGGACCAAACCAAAATTGTCTGCGTGGGTGATCACATAGAAAGTATAAACGGAAAAAATGTGTCAGATCGTCGGCATTATGAAGTTGCTAAAATGCTAAAAGATCTGGAGAAGGGTCAGATGTTTAAGCTGGAGTTGATAGAGCCTCTGAAGGCATTTGGTGAGTGACCTGACTGTCCGCTTTGTTCGCTGGGTATTGAAATCCCAACACTGAATTGCATTGCAAGTTTTGTCTTCAGATTGCAGCCGGGTGTCTGCCCAAGGTAACATAACTGCTACCAGAAAGTACATTTGTGTTTTTTCTTCAAAGTGGGAAATCTACAAATGGATTTTCTTCCATCTCGCTTCCTTCAGCAGTCAGCCTGGTGTGGGCTGCCTCAGGCTAGGTCTCGGTTGCTTGATTCCTTTGCCACCACATGGCGATGCAAAACAAGTACAGGAGTTTTTTCATAGACATAGTTAAAGCATGGATCTCTTCACTAATGCGCTGATCCTGGAACCTCCTCTTCTCTTTTCCTCTATTGATACATAATCCTTGTTCATTTGTGCGTCAGACTTTTCTATTCCTGTACCTTTTACTGGGGACTGCACTCTCTAATGCAGAAGAATGCGGCAGAAAACACGGTCCTAGAGCACCTCCTTTGCTGCATGCCTGCCTGCTCTCCCCAGCTTTTTTGTGGATCTCTGATCATACAGCAGGTATGCTCAGAATTGGAAGAAAGCAGTATGGCAAAGGTTTGACTCTACCTACCGCCTGCATGCTATGAGAAAGTGATATATCTATAGGAGGAATGCATACCTGCTGCTAATCCTTATGTATATTAATTTTGTCAATGTGGTAAACTAAAAATAAAAAGTAGGTTTAGCTCAGGGATTCAAAATAGAGGCTGAGTTTTAATTTTTACTCTCTCAAATTTTTTATAACACCCACCCCCAAACCATGTGGGATTTTTCTGTAATAAAAACTTCAAAGTACTGCTAAATTATAAGTATGTGTGATTCCTCATGCACATCTGCACTAACAGCAAGTTCAAAATCACCATCTTCATCACAGCAGCAAAAGTTAAAAATGTTTATTTTTCAAATCTTTTTATATCTGTTAGTAGCTTATAACTGCTGTCATACACCAGTCTTGACACTTGGTGTCAGGGTAGCAGCAGAAATTGAAAATGAGAGAAATTTGAAGATTTCTTTTTGCTTTTAGTGCTTTTGTGAAGAATGAGGGTTATGAGTTAGCCTCTAATGCATTTGCATATAAGTTGATACTCCTGTTAAGTAAATGTGTGTGTTATACATTACACTAGAGTAGTATTACATACGCATAGTATTGCAATTAGTGATACAGGAATACCTTTTTAATATGGGTCTATCATTTGTATTCAGTGCTAAATGTGTTACATAGTGTATTTGTAAAGACCAGGGTAAATCAGCATTTGATTGATGACTTCAGCAATTATTTCACAGTAATTACTTTAGTCAGGTGATTAAGGTACCTTTTAGTCTGCCTGTGATGTAGAGAAGGAAACCTGCTAATTCCCTGGCAATACCTTTTATCTGACATTGAATTAAGAGTCAATCAGAGCTTTGGGGACAGATTTTTGGAAGATGTACATTATTTTTTACCCTACAGAAATTAATTTACAAGTTGAAGTGCCCAATGGGTTAGAATATCCCACCATTAACCTTAGGTGCAGTTAGGCTTTAGGCACAAGATAGTGTTTAAGCTGCAGCATGCTGAGAATAGCCCCAGAGGAGATGACAAACAAGATCCAGATCCTGCTGGGCAAGTAGGTACTGAATTCCTGTTAGTTTCAACACAAGTTTAGGGGGGTATAGAAATAAGAGACAAACCTCTCTGTGAAATTACTAACTTTTATTTTTCTTCCTGTCAGCAGAATGTGAAATAGTATAATTTACTGGTTGGATAGCTTTCTACCACGTGTACACAGGCTGCCTCAGCTACTTTACGCAAGTCTTGTAGCACAGAATTGAAGATTTTTCTGAATAAGATTGGTCCTTAGTCACAAGCTAGCCCTCTGTGAGTTGGTGAAAAATTAATGGAAACAAAGTAAAGGCAGCATAACACAAACTCTAAATTTAAATTATTTGATTATGAAAAATACTTTCTGTGATGGCCAGAGCGCTTTGCCTGGAGTATTGCAAATAAAGGTGATGTCAAATCAGTTCTAAGGTGCTAATGGTGACAAACTAGAAAAATATGTGCATTGTGTCAGGGATGACTTTCTGAAACAAATCTAGCAGAAATTATTACAATCTTAAGGATGTTTTAAACTGTTCTTGAAGCAATAAAAGGGTTAAGGAGAAGTGTTGCTCCTAAGTATATAGGTAAAAGACTGTGCCGTATCTGTTTGTTAAAATAAAAACAATTAAAATTTACCTTTCAAGAGCTGTTCAAGCAGAATAATCTGGATTTTTGACTACTTTTGCAAGGGTGATAAGTTGGAATCTACCTGGCAAAATGGATATAGCATGTTAAAGTCTTGCCTTCAAGGAGAGCTTATTAGAAAGGCCTGCTGTTAAGAGGAGGAATAATCTGGTAGAGGAAACAGCACAGCTCAAAACAGTTCTGCAATATTATCTCCTCTCTTTTAGCACTTTCCAGATTAACTATGTAATTCCCATCTCAGTATGTAAATTAAAGCTTTGCCACTCTTGAATGTAAAATTATGTCCTAGAACAAGAAAGCCAAGTCTTAAGTGATTCCATACTCCATTTACTAACTGAGGTGCCATTACCCAAGATTAGAGAAAGAAAGCTGAATTCAGGTAAAGAAAACTTCACCCAGATACTCTTGGTAGAGATTTATGAGGTGTGACATTATGACCTTGGTGAAACCAGTGGAAACCAGTAGATCCTGCAGATCTACTTACGGACATTTTTACCTATGTGGCTGCTAGTAATGAAATTGTTCGCTTAGCTTCATGTGGCTCCTCATGACTTGTTTAGCAGTAGTGTTTGCGCTGTTGTTTCAGTGAAAGATGGAAACGTTGCAATGCTAAATCTGCTACATAGTCTGCCTGTAAAGACCAGGATAAACCAGTGTTTGGCTGATGACTTCAGCCTTTGTCTAATATTAAGTAATATATACTTCTACTTTTCCGTAGAATAGCGAAATAAAATTATACAAAGAGCGTATGTGAAGTTGAGTGCAATAGGCCTGCACAGATATATTGGTTAATAGAAGTCCTAGCTTCTGTGCAATCAAGCAGATAGTCAAGTGTGAAGACAAGAAATTGTCAGCAAAACTATACTTAGAATACAGTTAATTTATAATTAAATTTTTACATAGGTCTAGGTCTTGATTAGAACAAAAATTGGTGGTAATGTAATAGCCAAAGCAGATACATCATATTCCGACATACCATATTCTTAGTTTTATTTGGTATTCTTTTCTTTTTGTTGTTTGTTTTGTCCTTAGAAAAGCTGGAACCAAGGTCCAAAGGTAGAACTCTGCCAGAGGCTAAAATCTCCAGAGGGAGGGAAACACTTCGGCTGAGAACCAAAGGTCCTGCTACTGTGGAGGAAATGGTATGTTTATCTTGGTGCCCTTCAATAGTTTAATCATCTAGCACCTGATTTATTCTTCCCTAAAGTTGATAAAGAAAAGTAGGAAGGAAAAATATGGATGCTACAAAGCTTGTGGGACTTTAAGACAATGACTGCCTTCTGCAGGGAGAGATGCTTCTATAAAAACTAGCAGGGGTCAGATGGGGCTGAGGAATCTGGAAACAGAAAGCCTATATTTAGATGTCATGGATTACATGGATGAATTTAAGGTAGATTCAAGGAGTGTTGAAAAGAGGGAAGGGGGGAAAAAAAGGGGGGGAGACACACACAGTTGAAGAGTTGGTTCTGTTTCTGACACTGCAAAATGTACTGGTCTGGTGTAAGGGTTGTTACTGGGGGAGAGGCTAATAACGCACGTTGACATGAATATGTGTAAAACTAGGACTGGGGTTTGGAAGAAGAAATGTTATTTATTCTGGGCTCCTCTAAAGCTGATGAGGATTTGATGAATATCTGTATTGTCAGGAGATTTAAGGCCCCTGTTTATTCTGAATGTGAGAGCTGTGTGGCTTGACATTAGGAGGAAGGCTCAGGGTTGGGAGAAGATGGAAAGAGAGTGGAATAATGTGTTTTGCTTGTAGGTTTTGTAAGTCTAGGTGGCTAGGATGGGAGTAAGGGTAATATGTGGTGAATTGCTGGTTGTTTTGAAATCTGCATGGATATAATCATACTTTTGCTCTTTTTCTCCCTTTATTTCAACAAAGCCAACTGAAGTTGAAGAAAAAGCAATTAAAAAAGTTGATGAGCTTCTTGAAACGTACATGGGGATAAGAGATATTGAATTAGGTAAGTTTTTAACAGATACCTTACTACAAGATTAAACCATTTCTCGTTTTCCGTAGTCTAAAATTTCTTGACCACTTTAGTCTCTGGATGTTAGCGAAGCAAAACTTGTCCGGTGTGCAGTCTCAAAAACTTGCTTGTATATCTCCAAACGTGTGTGTCTGATAAAGGAAAGAATCTCTCACTACAATCCTTACGATGTAATTAATTAAACTTCTATTCTTCCTGCACATTATCTATACACAGTTGCATGAATGATTTAGTTGTTTGCCATTAACTGTCATCACTGTATTCTTTCCAGCATATATTTTGTAGTGGAGCTTGTGTGTACCACGTTTCAGGATTGTTAAGGATAAGCATGTATCTCTGCTTTTTTGCTCTTTTGCCCCATGGCTTATACACATCAAAGTTGATCACTAAAGTTTGAGATCTTCATCAGTGTGTGCTGGTTTTGGCTGAGAAGGGGTTAATTCTCCTCACTGTGGGGGTCAGCTACCTTTCCAGCTTCCCGCGCTCTGCCGCGTGGCGTGGCAGGGGGGGCTGGGAGGGGCAGGGCCATGGTGGGGGCGGCTGACCCCGACTGGCCAATGGCAGGTTCATTCCATACCATGTGACACCATGACCAGTATATTGAGGGGGGGCAGTGGCAGCGCGGGGGCGGAGCGGCGTCGGGTCGGCGGGCGGCGAGCGGCTGCGGCGCGTGCGGTTTGTTCCGGCGGTTCGTTCCCCCTCTCCCCTCCCTTCCCCCCCTCCCCCGGGGCTTTGCGCCCCTCGTTGTTCTCCTTTACATTGCATTTCTACTGTTGTTTCTTTTAATTTTCATTATTAAACTGTTCTTATCCCAACCCACGAGCGTTACCCTTCTGATTCTCTCCCCCATCTACCGGTGGGGGAGTGAGCGAGCGACTGTGTGGGGCTGAGCTGCCGCTAAACCACGACACAGTGAAAGGGCAACTGTTTAGCAAGGGAACTAACAGAGTAATCACACAAATCTATCAAATTCTCTAAAGCCTGTGTTCTGAAGAATATGGGAAATTTTCCAGAATATTTACTAGCTAGCACAATCATCAGTTTATAATGAAATAAACTATTCAGCCCCAGTGTCATAAGTTCCTTAAAACTGCACCAAACTTGTCCTTGCAGCTGTTGTTTATCTCTGTTAATCTGACAACAGCTAAATAGGAACTTCTGTTTGTATGGAGGGAAGCTCCAGTCTAGCAGAGTAAGAAGTGCCGCTGCAGCCAGGTGTGGCTGGGTGTAGCCCTCATACAATATTGTGGAACTGCTAATACTGAGACAGAGCGATGAATTTATTGTTATGGTAATATCTAAAAAAATCAGCCAATGATTAGGAGCTGATAAGATAAATGGAAAATGTTCTTGAAAAGAAAACTTTTATGAGAGAGAAGTGGAGGAGGCAAAGCAGAATAGAAAATAGGTCTGGCATGAAGCTAAGGGCAAAGCAGGAGGGTTCGACAGGCACCAGTTAGCACAGAGAAATGAGAACAATAGGAGACTATCTGAATAGCCCAAAGTCCTTTGGCTGCTCCCACCAGAAGGCATCTCATTGGCAGCTTCTACTAGTTTTCTCACAGCAAAATTTGTAGGTAAAGTATTATTCGTCCCCCAACCTAAGGTAGAGATGGGCTTCCTAGCATAGAAGAGAGAGTGGAGCTGCCCAAAACTTGTGAATTCTGTTTTGTAGGTAGTATCTAAACCTTCCAATTCCCAGAAAACAAAAAATTCTCAAAAAGTCTGTTCCCAGCAACTCTAATATGTGATACCCCTGCCATGTAATGTATTCCCAGGAGCCCTGTGTGGTGCTGACCCTCTCTTTAGGTTAGGGAGGATCCCATGTCCTGTTGCTCTCCTGCAGCCTCTGCTGCTCAGTCCATCTCTGGCTCATGCTTCAAAGCTCCGAGTCTCGTGCCAGCTGTCCCTCTGGGAGCTGTTTTTGTCCTGCAGCTGTCGCAGTCCTGGCTCTAGCCAGGCTTCTGGAGGCTCCTGTCCTTGCAGGTTACCTCCAAGGTCCCCAGGCTCCTGGCTCTGCAGGAGTAAGCAGCTGTAGGTGTCCTGGTTTTGGTGTCCATATCCCAGAACCCTGAGATCCCAGGCCAAAGCATGGCTTCTTGGGGTGTTGAGGTGTGCTATGCTTTGCTCTAGGACAGGGAAGCAAGTTCCTGTGGGAACTGGTGTGCCTATACTTTTGGCTCTTGGTACTGTAATGGGATGGCTCTTGTAGAGTAGACTGAGGAGTTCAGCTTTCAGCACATATGGCTGAGCTGATTGCTAACCACCTGGTAGAGTTTTCCCATGAACTCCTTGACTCTTTCCCCCCCGCCAAAGATCTAATATGCTTCACCTTTCAGTATGCAGTTTGGAAAGTTTCAGAGAATTCCTTCAAAGAATACTCAAAGAACGAACAGGTCTTTGTCCTCAAAGATACTCTCTTCTTCCCAACTGGGTTATTGTTTTGCCCTTCACCTCTTCCTTCTCTTCCTCCTAAAAAGGCAGTGAAACAAAGAGAAACTGTCATGAATCAAAGACTACAGGGTTCACATAGCTTTAGTTTGCATCTTTGAAGCCATTTCCTAAAGTTAAAATCTTAAAGCCGAGGGCCAACGGTAATGACAAAAAAAGAAAAAAAGTTTTATCATTTTTAAACAATTAAACAGCTCTAGGACTCTTTAGGAAAGGAGAGCTAATCACCTGTCACAAATCTGTTCAATTAACATATGTCAGTTTTTCATGTACTGGATGTGATCACTCACCCATGAAAATTAAATATGAGGAAAGGATTCATTCAGAGAATGCCAATCACTACTCAGCTAGAAATTTCACTCATTACTCAAGCCAGATTAGTTGAAAATGCAAGTCATCACAATGCGACAGCCGACAAGTGATTAAGATCTCAATCATTGCTCACTCCTATGCAGTTCTGTTTGTCAGAAGCTTTGAATGTCAGTTAATATTGCTCTTTCATCTCCATTAAAATGACACTTCCATGGTGTGATTGAATTCTAAAACAGTGCCCCAGTTTTAAGCCAGAAGTTATAAAGAAAGGAAAGAAAAAATAATGTAAAATTACAGACAGAATTAAAGATGAGATAAAGCCCTTAATTTTTACATAGTTAAGTATCTTGACAGTTTCAAGAATGGCTGACTAAATCTCCGCACATATCCCTGAGTTGCAGATAAATCCTTGGAAATCATTTAATGGAAATGCATATGCTTTTTTTTGGCACAGTTTTTTTATTTTCAGAGATCTAAATGCTGTTTGAGATTTACATACCTGCCTTTTGAATGCACTTTTGCCTTTTTACCTCTTTATTTTACTGAAAACTGAGCTTCTGCAGAAGTGATACTTGGCTCTGGAAATACATTCCTCAGTCATTTTATGGGCACATTAGAAATTGGGCCAAGGCTTGACTTCAGCCTTCTTTAAAACATAAGTATGCCATTGAGAGATAATTCAGGTTATTTTAAATCCTGTCAGTTGCTTTCCGCTAAAGGAATGTGAACAGTTGATTAATAGGAGGGACTCTGGAAGCAATGTTAGTGAAAAATACTAGTGGCATTTACTTTTCAAATCAGTGAGGCTTGAACTGTTGTGGGCTATAATTGATCCCAAAGATTCTAGGTGGGAGAAAGCCTGAATCTGTGGGGTCCAACCCCAGAATGCTACTGATGGAAAAATGATGGCAAAAAGGTCTTCCTGTCCAACTTTTTTCTTTCAGCATCTTCTTGCTAGCTCTTCTTCCACTGATAGTTTATAGTTTATTCCATTTTTTCACTTTTATAGTTTATTTTTTCACTTTTGGATGATTACTTCCTTTTTGTTGTTCCCAATAATATTGTTAGACATTACATATCTTTGCATATTTTCCACCTCCGCTTAGAAGAATTTCGAATCTATTTCTCCATTCTTGACTTTATTTTTCAAACTTACTGTCCAGTTTCAAACTTACTGTCTGTGTCCAGTTTTGGGCCTCCCAGTTTAAGAAGGCCATGGAACTGCTTGAGCAGAACTGTGGAACCGCTTGAGCAAGTCCAGCGGAGAGCTACCAAGATGATCAGGGGACTGGAGCACCTCCCTTATGAGGAAAGGCTGAGAGACTTGGGTTTGTTCAGCCTGGAGAAGAGAAGACTGAGGGGGCATCTCATCAATACCTATAAATATCTAACGGGAGGGTGTCAGGATGATGGGACTAGGCTCTTTTCAGTGGTGCCCAGTGACAGGACAAGGGGCAATGGGCACAAGTTGGAACACGGGAAGTTCCACCTCAATATGAGAAAAAGCTTCTCCCCTGTGCGGGTGCCAGAGCAGGGGCGCAGGCTGCCCAGGGAGGGTGTGGAGTCCCTTCCCTGGGACATTCACACCCCACCTGGACGCGTTCCTGTGCCCCCCCGCCCTAGGTGTCCCTGCTCAAGCAGGGGGGTTGGATGAGGTGATCTCCAGAGGTCCCTTCCAACCCCTACTGTTCTGTTATTCTTTCCATTCAAAATGTCCTAACAAGTTTAAACTTTTTGTACCCAAGCTGCTTCTCTTGGCTTACTACCAATGCAGCAATACTGGATAGATGTTTTTATCTTGAAATGCTTTGACTAAAGTGATATTCTCCCTGAATCTGTTGTTTTCTGCTCCTTCTGTCACCGGACTTTTTTTCCCCACAGGATTTTATTGTATACACTTTGGGGTATGTTGTCTATGAGCATTCATTTAATTCTGAGAGAATAATGGGAGTGTTGTGAATAAGGGAAAGGTAGCAAGTCTGGTTAAAGAAGAAAACTTCAAGAAGAATTAGTACTTAATAAAAAGAAACAAGAAGAAAGATTATTTGTAATGGCTTCTTGAGTGCTGGATCTGACAGTGTTCGCCATGAAACTAAAACGAAGTAATGTTAAATACTGGGAACTGCAACGACACGCTTCATTTTCTGTCACGTCATAAGGAAACTGAATGTGAATTTTAGCTCTTTTGAAGTGTCAGGCCAGAATAATAATATTTGTTACCTTTTGATGAAGGCAAAGCTCTGACAGCATTACATATAAATAAATATTGAAGTTTCTGTTAAGACTTCTGAAAAAGCTTTTTTGGAAGTTACAGGGTAGGATATGGGTAGTAAAACTGCTATGTAAGGTAGGTGACAACAATGGCAGGCCCATTGTAGCTTTCATAGCTTGTGCCGCATGTGTCTATCAAAAGTGAAAATACGGATTTTGTGAAAGATCTTTGAGATTATTTTAAAGGAACCAGGTTTAAAAAGCCAGCAGACTACTTTGTTCATATTCTGGGAAGCCTGATATTGAGCTTCTTAGTTAAAGTTGAGAAGACTTCTAATTCCTTTAATTGCTTTTACGTTTGCTGAATTTTTCACATTTTATGTAAAAATTCCTCAGGTATGAGCATTACCTGAAGTGAGATTTAAAAAAAAAAATAATCTGAAAACAACTGGGGCTATCTGGAATCTGGAAAAATGTTCTGTTGGAATAAAATTCCTGTAATCACTTATTGTGCAGCTGTTATAAGAAGCTGTGGGGGAAAGGGAGGGAAGCGGAGGCAATTTGGCACGGAGCTGTCACCCTCTGAGAACCAGTAAAGTTTTCTTCAAGTTGGCAAGTATCTGCTAAATGCCTTGGCAATCAGTAATTTTTGATTTGCCTTGGGAATTACACATTGTGAATGACACTGTGTAAACACGTGTGTTCTGCACAGCTGTGCCGACGAGAGGATGCCGTCCCACATCTGCGTTAACCGCCTGGGGAAATAGGATTATGCACGCTGGGTGATCGAAAAGACCGGTCAGCTGTAGGGTTCCTGTATGCATGAAACTAGTGAAGCAGGGTTCAGCTTTGCACATTCGTATACATCAGTGGTACAACTTGCGTGTGAAAATCGGGAAAGGTGGCTTGCATCTTGCACTAGGATTTGCTGCACGGTAATACAACTCCGCTGGCACTAGAGGTCAGCACCCAGCTACCGAAAACAGTCCTGCAGTCTCTGCACAGAAGCGTATTTCATTACCTCAGGTGAATCTGGGAAGGGAAATGTGCTTTAATAAATATAGTACATTAAATGTATCCTGGTAGTTGCTCAATACAGTTGAAAACACTTTTATTTGAGGCTGCTGCCTTTGCATGGCGGTGACATTTTGACTCCTGCTTGACTGGGTTGAAAGTTGCCTTGATTATCTAAGTTTAGTGGATGTTGTTTTCAAGTTCGGTAAATCTATAAGAAACTATTTTTAAGGTTCTATTTCATAACTTAGGAAGCTCAATCTTTAAAGAAAATTGTGTTTGAAGTAAGATTTTCTGTTAGTGACAGTCTATTACTGTGTAATTCTGAGGTTTCAACTAGGGCAATTGGACTGTAACCTAATGCTGTGTTGTCTTGTTTTACCCCTGCTGTCTGTGTCATACGGCTCTTTCATACGGCTTGACCAATTTGTCTTAAAACTGGCTAAATTCCTTACTCCTGCTCTTTCTGCTGAAACACTTGCCTAGATCCTCACCCTGTTGATGGCAACTTTTTAAATATCTTGAATAACTATGTCTAGACATGTTTGTTCTTGTGTCACCTTGCACAGCTCTTCTCCCTCCAACCCTCTTCCAGTGTGTGTGTATAGAGTAACTTCATATCCTTGTTCATATCCAGAAATCTGAGACTTTTAAATTACACCCTTCACCTCATTACCTCCAATTACAGAGGCTGCTCCTCCTCCTTATGCCACAGTGTCGGGATAAAGGGTGGCGTTGACAGGACAAGTATTTGTCTTCTGCTTGTCAGGAACAAGAGCCCCCTGCTTAATGCCTGTTTCCCATCCAGGCTCCTCTGAGTCAGTGTCCCAGGAACTCACAGGGGACATGGAAAGAATCAACACAACAGGGATAGGGTTTCTTCTGGCAGGGAAACACGTCTTGAGAATTCTTGAGTACTGCTAGTGGTTCCCGAGAAGCTGGGTTACACTTGAACAGTCTCAATCACAGCATTTTGCTTGTCAAGATTTATATGAATTTTCCTTGGACTGCTTTGTGTAGTTTGGCACACTGTGATTTAGTTTGAAGCCTTGTGTCTGAACACAGTTAAAACCAAAACGTCAACTTTCTGCAGAATTACTGTTGCTGACGTCTACAATGATGAATATGGCTCAAGTTTGCTCACAGCTTGTTACAAGTTTGCGTAACAGCAAACACTGTTTGCTAGAAGTTCATAACTGTCAATAAACTTGAGCTCAGTTTCAGGTCAACAAAATAATATTAAATACATATAACAAAATTTCAGAGCAGGGGAAGCTTCTTTTCCTTTTTATCAGAGATATTTTGCTGTGTTGATACAACACAGTGCACGCAGTAGACAGCAGATTGTCCCAGTGAAGATGGTCTTCTGTGGCTTCAGAACTTCCTTCCCTTCCTCAGGCGCTTAATACAAGTTTTCCACTCAGATATCCCTCTGAGAAAAGGCTAGAAACTATTAAATCCTTCAGTGGAACACCTGAATTTGATGTGCTCATGAAAAAAGTAGTGGTTACTTGATGTGTAACAAAAGACGGGAGGACATCCTGCAGTTTAAGGGAGGTGTGTAAAGTAATCACGAAATGAAGCACGCTTTGAGGGTTTAATCTATTGTACAATACCATCATTTCTTGTGAATATGTACAGAGGCTGTGGAGCAGAGTTACACCTCAGAAAATAAACTCTGAACAGCTGTTAGTGCTGAGTCTGTTTTATAGTATTCTGCCTCCCTCAAATCATGATAGCCTGCTGCCAGTGGTCCTCCTGGCCTAGCTCAACCAGGAGAAACTCCTGTGCTGACACTTGCCATCCTTCAGGGAGGTGCAGGTGCCAGGTCCGAGAGAGGTTTGAGCCCTCACAGCTTTCCTTTGCTCTAATGTCCCTGGGTTGCCACCATCCAGTGGTGACTCGGGTAGACTCATAATTTGTTCTGGGATCTGAGAAACTGCACAGTGGCTAAAGGTGAGGGGTGAGCACAGCAGCTGAGGACTGAGTCCTAAGCAATGACCCCAGTGTAGCCATTTCCAAACTAAAGTCTAAAGCTTGGTAAATTCTGGTACTTGGGTGTTAAATAAGAGAAAGTGCTGTACAGCATGGGCATACAAGGTATCACAGTCTACCTCTGTTGTATCAGACCCCTCTGCTTTAACTTCTCTGCGTACCAAAATATTCCTACTCTTTGGTGACTCTGGTTTATTGTGCACAACAGCAAGGCTTTTCCCATGCTTTTGCACAATTTGAGCTGCCTGTTTGCGACTTCCAGAAATAACTTTGATCTTTTTCACTTCATAGTGGCGTAAGCACAAACTTTCCCAGCCTTGAGGGTGCTATAAAGATTTGCTTTTCAGAGCTGGAGGTAATAATAACTGAAGCAAACTCTGCACTGACATTAGTTACTTTTTAGTTTGGATGGTATTGAAAAAAATGCAGATCCAAGCAGAAGAATGATGTGGCTCACAATAAGTGCCTCAGTCTCTTTACTATCTGGAAGTGGTTTTGGTTTAAAAAATTAAGATAAAATTAATTAGAATTAAATAAAATTAAGCTGAAAAATTAAATCTATTTGAGGTGATATGGTAGTTTCTTGAGAGCACAACTTTCAGGTAGTTGTAAACATACTGTGTGCAATACCTAACAAACCAGATTTTAATTTTCTCTGTATTTTATAAAATGCATTAGTTGAGCCTAGTGTTTGAATTCTTGTTTCCTAAAGTAGGGTATTCGAGTGTTTTCTCTAGGCTCATTTATCATTACTCCTTTCTAAATGCGGGTCATTAAACTCGTTAAACATGGATTGTTGCTAGCAAACCCCTACTAGCTTGGTTGCATGTATGCACACTGTATGTTGTTTTCCATGTTCAAACCCTATGCCTTTTGTCTTTCTGTGAAGAACTGGGCTGCTTTAAAATCTGACTTGCTGAGATCTTTTCTTCATTCTTTAGAGGAAAAAAATTTCATATTTACCTTTTGATCTTCTTATTTAGATCAGTAAGGTCATATCAAACTCACTGAAATTGGTGTGATGATCTGGCGTGGGTCTTGTTATCACAGAATCACAGAACGGTAGGGGTTGGACTGGAGATCACCTCATCCAACCCCCCTACTTGAGCAGGCACACCCAGAGCAGGGGGCACAGGAACGCATCCAGGCGGGGTTTGAATATCTCCAGGGAAGGGACTCCACACCCTCCCTGGGCAGCCTGTGCCACTGCTCTGGCACATGCACAGGAAAGGAGTTTTTTCTCATATTTAAGTGGAACTTCCCGTGTTCCAACTTGTGCGCATCACCCCTTGTCCTGTCACTGGGCACCACTGAAAAGAGCCTAGTCCCATCATCCTGACACCCTCCCGTTAGATATTTATAGGTATTGATGAGATGCCCCCTCAGTCTTCTCTTCTCCAGGCTGAACAAACCCAAGTATCTCAGCTTTTCCTCATAAGGGAGATGCTTCAGTCCCCTGATCATCTTGGTAGCTCTCCGCTGGACTTGCTCAAGCGGTTCCCTGTCCTTCTTAAACCAGGGGGCCCAAAACTGGACACAACATTCCAAATGTGGTCTCACTAGGGTAAAGTAGAGGGGGAGGATAACCTCTCTCAATCTGCTGGCCACACTCCTTTTAATGCAGCCCAGTACACTGTTGGCCTTCTTGGCCACAAGGGCATGTTGCTGGCTCATGGTCAGCTTGCTGCCCACCAGCACTCCCAGGTCCTTCTCAGCAGAGCTGCTTTCCAGCAGGTCAGCCCCCAACATGTATGGGTGCAGGGGGTTGTTCCTCCCCAGATGCAGAAGAGTTATGCTTAACCTTACTTTTAGACCCAGAAATGAATAGACTTCATAAATGAATACAGAATATAATTTAATAAGATTAAAATGAAGGTTCATTGAATTAAAAATGAAACCTCTGCTGAACAAACAGAAGAATACATAATGAGCACTCCAAGGAAGCTCTCCTGTTTATGACAGCAGAATGTAGCTACTGCGGGGAGATTTAAGTACATAATTCCTATTGAATCCTAAATTCAGTGGGTAAGCTTTACACCTCCCTAAGATGACCTTACTGGTTTTGAAAATAGACATTCAAAAACTATCTTGGCCATATATGTTAGCTCTCACTTTCATGATAATTACAGTATTTTGTTTTGTTGTTTTTTAGCTGCAACCATGGTGGAAGCTGGAAGAGACAAGAAAAACCCAGATGAATTTGCAGTGGCATTGGATGAAACTCTTGGAGACTTTGCATTTCCAGATGAGTTTGTCTTTGATGTATGGGGAGCAATAGGTGATGCTAAGCAAGGGCGACTGGAATGAGAACTGTGCAGTTTATCAATTCCTATTTGAAAATGCAAAATGATTTTCAAACTCGTACATCAGGATTTTAATACTTTTCTTGATATGAATCCAGGGCACTCTGTATAAGCATTCTTATCTGAAACTTTCTTTTGCAAAGGAAGGTTTATAATGGAATTATGAAGATAAACCCAAAGTTCTGACAACTGTACATTTAAAACAAACATTTAATTTACATGTAGAAATCACTGAGGAGTGTGTCGAGGCAATATATTTATACAGACATTTTATGAAAATCAGGTATTTTTTTATTGTGCATACACTTTGATATCAATATTCTGGAGAATGTTAGACATATGCAACAAAGAGTTTGGATTATCTTATCTCTTCTTTAGAAAGGTTTATAAACTTGTTGAAAAACTACCTAGCTGCGCGCTGTACTTCCCTGGTCTTCTGTTGTCCTTATGTGTTCGTGTACACAGAGAGCTGTGGAAAACCTAAAGCCTTAGGTTTTTGTACAGTTTGACCTGGATGTAGTCTTTTCCGTAGACAAAGCTGGGAAGAAGCTACCCTGTTTCTGAAGAACCTGAGTTCAGGGGAAAAAAAGTATTCCTCTGAAACATAAGAACGAAGATCTTTAATGATAAAGACTTGCTTTCATTTGAGTCATAACGCACGCTGTCTGGGTATTACTGAGATGAGTAACTGTAGAAGTGCTTAAACCAGGAAGCTGCTGATTTATTCAGATGCCATATTACTGCAATATGAACTGCATAGGAAGAAACAAATGTTAATTTTGATTACTGTTCATATATTTGAATAATATCTGTGATCTGGCACTGGAGACTCTAGTGTATAACTAAGTGCTTAATTGATCTTTGCATGTGCTAAATGATTTGCTGAGATCCTATGCAGTTCCCTCTTGTCTGTTTTTTTTCAACGTGGCAACACAGGAGAGATGTTGAAGGTGTTCCAACCTGGAAGATATTATTGTAAAGTCACAAACAACTGCAGTTTGGATAAAAATTAAAAATACATTAATTTTAGATGTTAGGATTTCCAATCATACTGTACATAAACATTTACTTTAACTGTTAATATTTTACTAATATCAAATTATTAAAAATGAACTGTCTCTTAACCCATCTGTTACGTCTGCATTTTTCCTCCTGTTCACTCTGTATTTAATGAAGAGCAATGCAATAAGTTTTGTTTTTACTCATAACTAGATTCTTTATCAGTTTTTACTGTGCTTTGTTTTAATCAGGACAGACATTTGCTCATTTGTTTAGAAAAAGCTATTTTCAAGTGATTATTATAGCCAAATAACATGCCATGAGTGTAGTTGAAAATAAAATTGAACAGGAATGTGGGGCCTGACCTGGGAAGGTGCCATAGCTTTTTAGTATTTTTATATTTGCATAAGCATAGAACATAACAGGTATTTAAAAGTTTTTTTCTAAATCACTACCTAGTTACTTTTCTTTTGTGAGGAAAATGTCTTTCACTGTCTTGCAGAGATCTCTTTAAAATAAAGACTGTGTCAATAAGTTTACAAGTTCTATGTCAGTGATTTTTCTTTTTGTCTAAAACCATGACACTTTGAAGTATTATTGAGAGAACAAATCCTCATTCTCTTTACTGTGTTATTTAGGAAGGCTCCTAAACCCCACTTCAGTGTTTTACACATGTTACAATAAGTGAGTATTTTTTCTAGTTATGAAATATTGCATGAAGTCTTATAAATACTGTTCAGTGGTCTGCCAATGGGGATAATCTCCTGTTTCATAAACGCTGTTCTGAAGATTTTGCTCTGAATGTTGTCCTCTGATTTAAGGACAAGTTTTCACGTAATATAGATACTCCTTTTTACGAAATGAGTAGTACAGAGCAGTATGCAGGTCATATATTTTCTTGTATTTAAGAAGTTCAAAGGTGTCAAAATTTCTCTTAATTGTACAGTGCATCATAAACACCAGTGTGGGATGAAGTCTGTATGCATCTTCAAACAGGTGTGATCATTATCAACTTCTATATGTAGAAATACATATAGATACAAAAATTTAGGCTGTTTTCAAGATAAGAGAAGTAAAAATATGTCATTTTACAAGGAAATTTGAATTTTAGTAAAACGTGAAAACAAAATTAAAGAAACTTTGTAAGGAGGTGTGTCAATTTTATACCTCCCATTGCTTAGCTGGGGCCATGAGGTGGTATTATTTTGACAAAGGAGTGTAATTATAGGACAGAGAGCACAAGGGGGATAGCATTTCTCTGTATTTAATAATTGCAAATCCGAGCCCACGATCTTCCATTGCAGTTTGTGTCTGGCACAGGGCTACTTTAACTAATGTACTCTTGGTAATGAAGAATGAAGGTATCGTGAGGCCTATTATTTATTCTTTAAACTTCTTTTAGGTGAAAAGGAAAAATGACATGCCAAGAATTCCCTGTTGGTTTTGAATTGTTTTCTATAAAACTCAAATATAAAATTTTGTGGAAAAGTTTATGTACACTAATGTTAGTAACCAACATGCCGCTGATTATAAAATCATTTAAAGTTAATAATTCCTTCTTAAACAGCAAAAAAAGATGTACTATGGAAGAGTCATATTATAAAATAATACATGAAATGTTACCTGTAGCAGATCGTGTGTTTTGGCTGTTAATTTTATTTTGAGAAATTAACGTTGTTCAATCAATTTATCCTCAGAGGATAATTTGTCTTATTACACTGGCAAAATAGTGAGATAAAAATAATCTCTGAGAGATGAAAATAATCTCTGAAGCTCTAATTCTGCACGGAGCTGTCTCTTGTCATAGTGGCCTATCATTGTGCAGTTTATTTTAGAACTAAGATTTAAATAGTGATTGCAATTTTACTAGCATTTACTTGAATAAAGTATGTTGATATGTCTTAATAATTTTTCTGAGTTCTCACACTATTTCCAGCATGTAAGACCTAATGGCACCACTACCCAATTTAGTAGATTGTTTGCATTTTCCAGCTATGCATGAATAAGTTGTCACATGAAAATCATACTTCCTTATAAAGTATGATAAATACTTCTTGCTCTTTGTAATGATTTCTGTAGTAAATTAATGATTTCTGTATTAAATTAATGTTTTACTAATGAAATGCAGCCTGCGGATCCCTTTAAAACATAGTCAATAATGACACTGAAGCCTTTGCACGCTTTTTAGGGTGAAAATGTTGTTAAATGTCGCTACAAAAATACCCCAAATTCATTTGAATTACTAATTCTAGTTACTATAAGTGCTGATCAGAGAGGACCATAAACGTCTTGTTAGTGTGTGTTGCAGGTGGAGGTGAACATTGGTGAATAGTCCTCTCAAAATCGGAGGTGGGATAAGACAAGGTAGTAAGTCAGCCTGAATGCTATTCTAAAAGTAACTGATGCTCATTCTTATCATTTGGTGCACAGTTTGCAGGGAGCTGGCAGGTATAGGCAATTGTTTGTGCCTTTACTTCCAGCCTTACTGCTATATTCAAGATGATGGAAAATACACCACTATTTTTCTCTGTAAGCAATACTCTTTAGGTGCAACAAGGGGATTTAATGAAATCTGGTGTTCATAAAGTTTTGAGCTCATAATCTTAAAAATATGGTAAGTGATTAATATTTCACACTTTTAAAGGAACTAATTTTGCAAATTACATGTCTTTTGTGACACCTTTAGTATGCCAGATGTTGCTTCAGTTAAATTTGATTTTATGCAACCCTATTCATAATAAAGTTGTTATTCAAAGGGCTATTAATGTAATCAATGTATTTGGGAAAATCTCATCTGCTATTCAGATTTGCACCTTGGTTTGAATAATGCATTTATTCTTATTTCTGTATATGACTTTCTAAACAATTTTCTATTTCCTTTTAATTTTTTTTAAAGATAAAAGTAATATAAAGTTTTAAAAACCTTGTTCTTTTTATTTGAGTGAAATATTAATCTTAAAGTTAAGCTGATTTATAATATTTTGTTAAGAAAAGTCTATCAGGCAAGATGTAAAGCAGGGTATAAAGTTTTTAAAGTGCCACCTGTGATGACAAAAAGCAAATTGTAAATTTTTTTTTCTGCTTTTTAAGGTGAACTTCTGTTACTTTTCAAATTGCGTATTGTTCTTCATGAAAACAGCTCTGAGAATTTGTATTCCAAAGTCTGAATATTGTAGTAAAATGATATATTACTCTTAGTTTTCTTTCTGCCAAGAGATATTTCAGAACAATTAGAATTCAGGGTGTTGACTGTTTGCCCTTTTGAAATCAAAGGCATGTTTGCCATGAACTTCAGAACTCAACTCTAGCAATCAGAGCTTAATCTGAAATTTATATTCAGTATTGTTCTTTTCCAATTCTCTGACTCCCTGTGTTTGTAAGGCATTTTGCCTTTAGATGTTATCCTTTGAAAGATCTGTGATTTAGTTTATGAAAAGATGAAAAAATTTACAGGCTTGGAAGTCAAAGATAGGCAGAATCCTCGACGTTTCTTGAAGATGCTCGTATATATGAACAGTCTTTCATGAAAAAACATGCAGCCTGTACAGACTTGTCCTCAGAAAAGGTAGATTCAATGTGTGATGTTCGGGGAATGACAACTAAAAAGAAAAAGATTGAGACAGCATAAATGTAAAGAAAATATCCTTTTCTTTAATTGACAAACATGCACTGGCTTTAAATAGAACAACACAAGGTCTGTAGATTGAACAGAAACAACCTCCTGATGTTTTTAGGCTGCCCTCTGTCTCCGCTCTTGTTGCTTGTAAACAGGTTGTGAACAGCTTTTTCAGTTTTCTTTAAATAACAGCAGTCCTTACCTAAATCTCTATTGCTAAGAGCTCTTTCAGAAAAATGTAGCTGCTGGTTTTGCAGCTGAATCATTAGTCTGTGGGGTTCTCCCAGTTCCTGCGAACTAATGCAGCTTTTCAAGTTGTCATAAACTTAATTTTGCTATTGAAAGAGGAAAATATCAGGTAGAAATAAATGTCCACTTTTTTTTTTAGAAGAAAGGGTATATAGCAGTTCCACTTTTTCGAGTCATTACTGCAGTACTTCTGCTGCAGTGAGCTGTGTGTGGGATGCTGAAGAGTAACAGAGAAGATATCAGGTAAAATCTGTTGTCTGAAAAATATGCCAAAACAATCACCACGTAGTAAGAATGCTTTGTAAATTATTAGGAAATCATCATTGTGGAAAAAAGTGTAACTGCTATTCAAAAGCACAACAGGTAACCCCAGCTCGTGGCATAAGGTAGAAGTTTTCCAAAGCTCAGATGAAGAACATGACCTGGCCAAGCCATGAGCAGCCAGCTTCTCCAGGAGAATGCTGTGGAAAATTATGTCAAAGGTTTTACTAAAGTCTGGGTAGACAACATCCACAGCCTTTCCTTCACCCACTAAGCAGGTCACGCTAGAGCTAGTTCAAAGTTAATCCCTGACACAGATTAGTGTGGATGTTGGGTACTTGGCCCCAGTGGTTTTGGCAGCAGACCTGCTTCTGTGGTTCCTTGACTTCTTGCCAGGGTGCACCCACTGTTGGGTTTGCGTGGCAAGGTTTTGCTAGTGGAGACAGGGGTTACAGGGGTGGCTTCTGTGAGAAGTTGCTTGAAGTTTCCCCCATGTCCAACAGAGCCAAAGCCAGCTGGCTCCAAGATGGAGCCGCTGCTGGCCAAGGCCGAGCCCATCAGTGACGGTGGTAGCGCCGCTGGGATAATATAGTTAAGAAGGGGGAACAACAACAAAAAAAAGACCTGCACAATTGCAGCTGGAGAGAGGAGTGAGAATGTGTGAGAGGAACAGCTCTGCAGACACCAAGGTCAGTGAATGAGGGGGAGGAGGTGCTCCAGGTGCTGGAGCAGAGATTCCCCTGCAGCCTGTGGTGAAGACCATGGTGAGGCAGGCTGTCCCCTGCAGTCCGTGGTGGAGCAGAGATCCACCTGCAGCCTGTGGAGGACCCCACACCAGAGCAGGTGGATGCCCAAAGGAGGCTGTGATCCTGTGGGAGGCCCACGCTGGAGCAGGCTGCTGGCAGGACCTGTGGACTTGTGGAGAGAGGACCCCATGCTGGAGCAGGTTTGCTGTCTCATGAAGAGCTATAGCCCGTGGGAAGGACCCACATTGGAGAAGTTCATGGAGGACTGTCTCCCATGGGAGGGACCCCTTGCTGGGGCAGGGGAAGAGTGTGAGGAGCCCTCCTCCTGAGGAGGAAGGAGCAGCAGAGACAGCGTGTGATGGACTGACCACAACCCCCATTTCCCTTCCCCCTGTACCGCTGGAGGGGAGGAGGTAGAGAAATCAGGAGTGAAGTTGGGCCTGGAAAGAAGGGAGGGGTGGAGGGGAAGGTGTTTTCAGATTTAGTTTTTATTTCCCATTACCCTACTCTGATTTGATTGTTAATAAATTAATTTCCTCAAGTTGAGTCTGTTGTGCCCGTGACAGTAACTGCTCAGTGATCTCTCCCTGTCCTTATCTCGACCTGTGAGCTTTTCGTCATATTTTCTGTCCCTTGTCCAGCTGAGGAGGGGAGTGATAGAGCGGCTTTGGTGGGCATCTGGTGTCCAGCCCAGGTCAACCCAGCACACCTGTTAATGTTTACGAGGAATGTGGTCTCATCAATGTAGCATATAAATTAAGCCTGTTTTTTTTTATCTTGGATGTTAACTGTATTTTTTTCTCTTTGGAGGGCGATAGGTTTGTCTAAACCTAAAGGTTACAAACAACAGTCCCCAAAGCTTTTCTGTTTGTGGGACTGTGGGCTGTTGTGTTTCTCTAGTCATTGCATGTCTGAACTTTTCACAGAAGCAGAGAGAATGAAAACAAGATTCACAATTCAAATTTTTGATTACTAAATATGCTTTATATTGACTTATTTTTTTCTGTCTTCCTTTGGGATGAATAGTTAAATATTTTGTTATTAATGTTTCTTTTTGGAGTGTGAACTGCATTAATTAACTACTTAAAAGAAATCAGGTATTTGAATTTCAGATGAGTTCTAATTGGAGAAACATATTGCACCACAATACTTGGCAATATCTAAGAATGCAAGTTTCTGCTTACTAAAAAGATTGTTTTATTAAGTATTCGCAAATCTTTTTCATTGTCTTTCTAATAAGGAAAGAAGTTTACAGAATGGTGAACAGCCAGGGAGGAAAACTTTTAGTTTAGTGGAAAAAACTTTTAATGACAGACTTACGGTTACAAGTTGTGCTTGTAACACAGATGATCTAACAACGATTTGTCTAATCCTTTCACTTGACAACTCTTCCAGTAAAGGCACCAATTTGTGCCTCATACATATGAACTCTCTCTGGCTTGAAATGGCAAAGCAAGCATGGTAAATCCATTGTAAGTCATACTCTCCAGGCATTCATAATATTGAAATCTCTATCAACCCATCACACATCCTTTTCCAAATATCCTTATTTTCACAATGTGGATTTTGTTGCCAGTGAGTATTTTTGCAGATAATTTTAATTGCTGAGCTTAAGTTTTGAAACCAGTAAGCCTTTTTTGAAGTATCTCTTTGTAAGCTAATTTTTTAATTATCAGATACAGAAACTGTTCAATAGAACGACATAAATGTCAGCTCTGTTGGTAACAATACCTGAAATGCCCAATGGATGTTTGCCATTAGCGTGAACAAACTTGGTAGTGAACAAATTCTAATTGTAGGACTACAAAAGTCGAGGCTGACTTTGTCCTTTCTATGTTAACAAAATAGCATGTTGTTTTATGGTCGATATGTTTTCATTATCTATAAATTGAACCAGGAAAGAAAGGGACCAACTATGATCAAAACAAATGTTATGAAGTTAAAAGTATAACCTCTTTCCAGGACCAGAAGCGTTGCTAATTGAGGTGAAACTAGATAGCCATGATACCAGTACAAATGCTTTCTCATTTGGTAAAGAATAAGCTAATCCTTTCCTTTCAATATCACAGATAAGGGAATGTCATTTTAATGTTACTTGTCTGTTCAAACGTAGCGAACTGTGTACTATCTATTGAATGTGCAACTTCCTTGCCAAGGTTCTTGGCTGGAGTGAATTGCCACTAAGGAAAGATTCACGAAACTCAGCTCAGATTGATGGTTTGGTCCATAGGGTCTGAGGCAGCTAAAGCATTGCCTGAGGGGGAAACAACTTTTCTCTTGAGTTGTGCTAATGGTCAAACTATTGAGCTAGAGAGTTTACCAGAAAACTTTTTCAAGAATTGATCTTGGGACTGATCTCTCTCTCTCTTGTTTTTTTTTTTTTTTCTTAAGAGAAAAATAAAAAAGACCTTGGCACAAAGAATAGGCTTAGGTTAATGATATTGCTGATGACACAAACTGGGAAAGATGACATGACTAAAAAGAATAGTGGAATATTATCCAAGAAGATGGCCTTTAAAACTTGACTAATAGAATTTTAATAGTTTAAAATGAAAGGTCGTAACTTCAGGGACTAGTAACTGAGGGAAGGTCTTCATTTGAAATGATGGATGAAAAATACCTTGATGCACTAGTCATTCACAGAATGACTGTAAGCCACTAGAGGGCTGCATCTAGGGAAAAATGACCGTGGTGTGCATCACGGGGAGAAAATCAAGGAGAAGCTGGGAGGTAATGATGTTATCCAGAGCAATGGTGAGATTTTTCTCTGCAACAGTGTGCTCAGGGCAGGCTTCCCGTTTTAGAAAAAATGCCTAGTAAGATGATCACGAGAATCTTTAAAGACAGAGCTGAAGAACCTGCATTCTTTGGCACAGTAAAAACGACAAAAATTGTGTTAGGGTGGCAAAAATTTTGAAGAGGTAAGAGTTCTTCAAGCTAACCAACTGCATTGCCAAAAATACATGTGCGTATTTTGTAGCCATGAGCTGCCTTCAGTCTGGAAACACTAAGAAGGATTTCTAACCATGAATGGAACAGTGCAATGGAAGGGTATGGGGACAAAACCCAGACAGGCTTTAGGGCAGAACTTCAACCTTTATGAAGAGAAGTTACATGATTTAGTTGCTGGAGTACCAGCAAACAAGATGTGATCGCCCAGTAGGTTCCTTCTAGTCCCAAGAATTGCATTGGCTGTGTTGAATTACCAGGTGTTTCAAACTTTCCCAGGCTTATTTAAATGTGGACAGATTTGGAAAGGTCGAATAGGGTTATAAAGAGTGAAGGAACTTGCCTTTTTGGCTGGAGTACAATGCCAAAGTCTGCCTGAGGTCTCTCAGCAGGGCAGGCAATTTGGGATTTTGCTGCTCCAAAGGTGTGAAGGGAGATGGCTAAACCAAGGCTTTATTTCCTACTGTGTGCCAAAAGAAGGGGAGCCGTGCCAGGGAAGAGAAGGAGATGCCTCTGGAGAGTTAAGCTTGTTACTACTGCTGGGGCTTGGGATGATCACTTCGCCAAGAGCTATTGACTTTTCCTTCAGTGGTAGCTAGATCCTGATTTTTGTATGGATTTGGTGCACCACAGTAACTTTTCTGTCCTAGACCTGTGCTTAAAGCCAGCACTACAACTTTTGAATGCAGAGAAGGAGTCTGCCATGGTTTCGTCCTACCCCCAGGAACAGCTGAGATAAGTTCTGGTCTTCAGCAATATTCAGGTGTAGGCACTGAATTGCCCAGGACATGTGAGGGGGAAGAGCTAAGTTCTGCCTATCTTTTAGCTGTGACCGAGCGAAGAAAGGGTGCAGACCACATAGTGTCTATTGGTCATGCTGAAGAGTGTTGCTTGTGACACTATTTTTTCCGTTCTCTAGATTTCTAGTCTCTAGTAAATACAAAAATGTCTGAGATTTGTACCTTGCTAAACTCACTACAATATGCTCATCCCCTGTATTTCTGGCCTTTCAAACTTGTGGTTAGTCTCTTAAATGATCAAGGGAAAAGGAATTAGTAAAATATCCTTGGCTGTGATCTGTATTCAACTCTGTGTTGAACATCCATTATTTTTATGGCTATAATAAAATGAAAAGCAGTGTAACAGGTGCCTTGGGTTTTCAATTAAATCACTAATACGTATGCAAGAAGATAGCCTGCCTCAACAGTATTTATAGGGAAGAGAATATTTTTCAAGATTTGTTGCAAATCGTTATTATGTGTTATTTATCTGGCATTTGGAAATGAGGGAGTGGAGTTGCAGGAATGCTGCTTTATTGCTTGCAGGTGGAATGTGTGATAATCAGCCTGACCACTCTGCAATATTTCTTAATGATGACAATTATCATTGCATAAATATATGGCTTTCTAAGCTTGATGAACAAGACTGTAGTCACTGCTGGTTTTAGTAAGAAAGTGGTTAGAGTTCACAGAAGGGCCTGAATGTGTATTTACAGCTTTGCAGCATTATTTTTAAGAGAAAAGTTGATGGCATGAGTGAAGTGTGTAAATTCCTGTTTTATTTCAATGGTTTGAGGGTGGGGGGTAGTTGCTTTGCTCATTGTTTCCAAACTGCTTTCTCCAACATGCTTTATTTTCTTCATCTTCGCTCCATGTCAGAATCATGCCTTTAACAGTTTCATTTGCTTACAGCCTTCATTCTTCTCCTTTGTGCCTCTAAGCTTGCCAAACGACACTGAACAATAAGGGAGTCGCTTTGTCCACCCAGCTTAGCTTTTGTCAGGCTTTGCATTACAGCCCATTTTTCTATTCTTTCCAGCAGTATCTTGTATTTGAGGCACCACTGTTCATGACAATCAGTCTGAAAGAACAGTCTTATCACACTGCTTTTACAGGTCTGTTATTCCTTGTATGTGAACAATCGACTGCCCAGTATCTTATTATGTTTCCACCATAACAAACGCAAATACAAAAGTCATCTCAGTATTGGAGCATGGAAGTTGGCTGATTAAAAAAATAATAATTACCATCCTGACACATTATCTGCTTCAGCTCTAAGGCAAGTGGCAGTTTGGGAAGTGTTTTATTAAGTCTTCACTCCCATACCCAGAGTAAGTAATAGGGCCTAATAGCAAAAAGGCCAGCTAGGATTAGTATGAGACAGGTGGTGTTCATGTATGTAATGCAGCCACTTTACTCTTAGCACTAAATTCCTTTTATTGAATTGTTTTATTGCAGAAAGAATTTAATCTTCTATTACTGACAGCACTTGAATAAATGAATGAATAAAATAATGAATAACCGTGAACCATTTGGTCTGTGAAGTTGACAGCAGGATTGCTATCTCCTTTCTTCCCAAGGCCACTCCATCTCCCATGGTCTCACATCCAAGATCCCTTGACTTTCCGGTTTACCAAATTGGTGTTTGCTAGTTTACATAGAAACAGACGTAGGTAACAAAAACTTTTTTATTATAGTTAATTAGGATTTCATACTGTTTCTTTATGCATCATCTGAAATTGTTATCTTCTTAAATCTCATCATGTAGAAAAAATTGCCAAAAACTTAAGCTAGACTGGAGCGTTGAATTGTTGCAAGAGATCCTCATCTGTCATAAATAGTTCTCAGAACATTACCCTCAAAGTCATCACAGAAAGTACTTTAGAATCCATGGCAACTGGCTCAAAAGCATTAGAAAACAAACTGAAATTATTTATACCTGACACTGGCACTGTGTGGATAGAAAACAGGTCCTGTTGAGTGGACAGACAATGCAGGTTTTATGAATTTGAGAAGTTTATTTCCTACAGCCCATCACTGTGAATTATATATAAAGGGGTGATGACTGATGACAGGGTTAAGTAAGCAGAAAAAAATATTTCTATTTAAACACTTCAATTTATGGAACAGGAATGTATTTACTTTATCTGGTAAAAGAATTCTTCTTTATTGTTTGTAGTGTAGTAAGCCTGGATTTTCATATCAGGTTTCCACTGTCTGAGGAGGTTCATAAATCTACTCTCAAGCATCTGTCCTGAAAAGCATATAATCTAAGTCAAGACTAGCTATGTATAGACAAAAGCATAATGCAAAACAACTAGGGAACTGAAAACTAGAGCTTAACAGTAGATTTTTTCCAAATGCCTCAGGGAACAAGGATTTTCAATGTTTTGCACGTGTCTCATGGAACACACTGGACAGAGCAAGCTCCACAACTCGGATCTGCCTTCACCCTGGTTTTCCTCCTAGACTGTTTTCCCACAGTTCCGTATGATTAACTTTTAGTTGGTAGGATTTACAAGAAAAAAAGCATTATATTTGCTTACAAACACAGGGGATCAAAGAAATGAGCTCTGCTTTGTCAGAGTTCATGGAGATGCAGGTAAGATAATTTCTCCTGGAAAATGTGGAATGACACTTCCTTCTCTGTCAAGTTTAAAACAACCGTTTCAGCAGTTTCTGCTTTGTGCCTCTTCCCTCAGATTACTTCCAGCCAGCTTCTTGTAATTACCTCCTCATTATGTTCATGTGGGATGGGAGTTTAAAAGATGATATCACTCAGCCACATATTGTGATATGTATGAGTAATCAGTAGTTAACAATGCAACAATTAATTCCTCTGTGGCATTTTATTTGTCACTTGAAAATATTCCTTTGACTCACAGAGTAACTCATACCCTGCAGGAAAAAGTCTCAGCTCATTAGAGCTGATCTGCAGTTATCACTTGGCCAATATCTCCACTGGGCCTCATTTATTTTAACCTTGATCTGGTATCTCACCTCTTCTTTTTATTTTAGTGTTCTTTTTTTTCACAGTGGAATATCTATCTGTCTTGCTTCCAGGCAGAGCAAAGGAGTAAACCAACATTATTAAAAGCAAATAAAAAAAAGTAAAAAATGTAGGCCTTTCTTTTTGCAACAAGCCTGTATGACAAAGTACAGAAATGCCACTGTATGAGTGTTTCCTCTGAACTTTAGTCTCGGGGCAAGAGGCATCAGTATCTTCCACAGTGTCCTGATTTGCACTTACTTACCTTTCCCAGAGATCAGTCTTGCTTCTAGTTTCTCTGTGGATTTACTTCTTTCTTTAAGAGTTCATGCTCACAAGAGTAAAACTTTTTACCTCTTTGCCTGAATCTATTTTAAATACAGCTGATGCAACCGAAAAGCCAATGATGTCTGTTTTTCTGGAGGAAAAAAACAAAATCTCAAGTCTTCTATACTAGGTTGATCTGCACAACAGAGATCTTTTGGAGTACTTTTTTTTACGACAAAACTCTCAAATGTGACGTGGTTTCAGCTCTCATGTGGCCTGAAAAGCATGAGGTAGCATTATAAGGCCTTGTACAGAGTTCCTCAGGAACAGTGTTGTCGTGCAGGTAGGGTATAGCCAGCAGCACTCTGAAGTTTTTCAGTGACCCATGTGTTTTGGTCATTGCAAGCAGTGTCTCTTGCAAGGATCTTAAAGGAGTGGCAAGGAGGGCCAACTTCTGATAAAAATATTTAATGTATTTGAATCTCCTTGACATTCTTGAATTAAAATGTTAATGTGGCAAAAGCAGGGTGAACGTCGGGCTTCTGCACCCATGTGGGGCTTCTGCCTCGGTTTCCTGCTTGGAGCATGGTGTTGGAGAAAGGAGTGTGCAGCCAAATCACCGTTCATGCGGTGAGTCTATTGCATCTGGGAACCAAAAGCCAGCCGGGAAGGCAATCAAGGTGTGAGACCAGTAGAGAGAAGGCTTGTGTCTTGCTTACTCTTCACGATCACCAGAGAGCTGTGCACAGGGTATGCAAACAGGGACTAGGCAGATAATGCAGCAGTTGATGTGAAAAGTCATGCTGGGAGCCCAGGGTCACCACTTTGGGATCGAACGCCTCACTGCGGTGGTGATGATGGTGAGCTCCAGAAGATGGTAGTTTGTGTCACTGAAGTGACTGGCTTGCACACCTTGATCCTGAGGGAGGGCAGAGCTGCAGAGTGTGTCTGCTGACGGAGGATGCAGGAAGGGCTGACGTACTCCCTGTCATTTTTGCGTCAGTCTTTTCTAGTGCAGTCTGCTCCTTGGCAGTGTCTCCTCGCGGTAGAAGAACAGGATTTTTCAACTCAAGTTCAAAAAAACAATCTTTTTCTGTGTTGGGGAATGCTTTCTCATCCACCTCTTATCATTGAATGTATGAAGTATCAGTCAAATATTTTACATACTGTATACGAATGTATCATTTAACACCAGGTTATGCAAATTCATACCCCATACAATTTGCCTTCTAAAATGTTTTCTCCATTAAAGCTTAAAGTCCTTTTCTATAGTAAATCTTTCTACAAACTGTCATTATTCTACACATCATGCAGCTGAGGCAGTGATGGAGTAAATGGCCTACTAACAATCTCACAGAGGCAGAGGGAATCAGAAGGAAAGACACTGATACTCTATGCAGGTAAAACATGAATTTCTACTACCAAATTATTAATATATTGCTAGCAATAGGAAAACAAAATGAGTTATAAATGGGTTATAAATGTGAAGGCAGCAGAACATTTAAAATGCATGCAGATAACTGCTGTGTGCTGTAAGTGAAATTCCCCATATTCTTAAGGGACAATGCCTATTTAGAAAGATATTTGAAACACACTTAAGTGCTGGAGTACACCCTATCTGAAATGATAATGGTTGAGATGGTTACAGGTAAGCTAGATTTATTCTTTTGATAAATCCGGTGTGATAGATTTTTTTTTTTTAAGCTGAAAAATCTGATTTGTCAAAATCAAAACTTTTTCTAAAATAATTTGATTTACTTTGATAGCTGAAGATATTCTGTTTATACAGGGAGTTATGCACTCCTTCAGCCAAGGAACAGCCGATCAGTTCATTGCAAGGTACACAGTCAAGCTGATGAAATAAATATTTTATTACTTGTAAAAAGTAGAATAGCTCAAACTATCTAGAAGGCCTAATGACTTAAGAGGTGCAGTTAACCAAAGTGGAAAATTAGGTTCAGTTCCCTAATTGTAATCGTGGAAAAGAGGGTCTGGAGGCAGGTGGGTCATATCCCTGGCAAATGCCCCCCAGCAAGTTGGTAGAATATGCGATTGTCTCCTTTATGAGATCTCGGGGTTGTTTCAATTTAGAGTAGAAATACTGTTAAAATTTTGATCATCTTTCTCTTTGGACACAGTTTCATACCCAGCTCTTGTTATAAAGCCATGTGAGCAGACTATGCGGGCAAAAGCCCAGGAGAATATCAGGATATCTTCCGAGAAACAGCTTTGGGAACATGCTGCAGCCAGAGGCTGGGACCCAAACCATTGACAAAGGGAAAGGAAAATAGCAGAAAGATTAGAAAGATATGAAGCATCAAAAACACAAAGGACGATTAGAAAAACATGGTTTGGAAAAAGGACAATCTGCCAAATGTGTGAAAGTCTACCACATACAAATTTAATAATGGGGCTGGATAGGTTGAACAACTGCCATACAGAGTGATCTGTATTATCCTCTGAGAAAGAAATGTTTTTAAAAAGGTGTGGTTTTTTTATTAGAGCAGAGAGCTTTGCCAAAATGTAAAGAAAAAAGAAATGGAAAAAAAGTCCATTTTTCCAATTGGGTTTATTGAATGCGCCAACTGAACAGAAATGCTATCAAGGATCCAGTCAGAGCAATAAAATGACTTTCAGTCATTTCTGAAAGTTGGGCAATTCTAGCCTCTTGCATAACACCTTAGCACTGATCTGGTAATTCCTGCATCCATCTCATAATTTCTGTCTGAACTCTTAGCGTATCTCTGAAATGTGTGGATAGTGATATAAGGGGCTCCAGGAGATGAAGGATCTACTATGTTCCCAGGTAAGGTGCTTTAATGCATTGATTCTCTTCAGTTAAAAAACCCCTTCAAACTACAAAGGTGCCATTTCTTGACCTAACCATAAGCTTCCTTGTGGCTTTCAACAGAACATATGAATTGAACATTTCTAACTTAATCTGTGATGGTTGCCGCTCTGCTCTGCTCTGGTGAGACCCCACCTGGAGTGCTGCGTCCAGCTCTGGAGCCCTCAGCACAGGAGGGACATGGAGCTGTTGGAGCGGGTCCAGAGTAGGGCCACAAAAATGATCCGAGGGCTGGAGCACCTCTGCTGTGAGGGCAGGCTGAGAGAGTTGGGGTTGTTCAGCCTGGGGAAGAGAAGGCTGCGGGGAGACCTTATTATGGCCTTTCAGTAATTAAAGGGGGACTATAGGAAGGACGGGGGCAATATCTTTAGCAAGGCCTGCTGTGACAGGACAAGGGGTGATGGTTTTAAACTAAAGGAGGGTAGATTTAGACTGGACATAGGGAAAAAATTTTTTACAATGAGGGTGGTGGAGTGCTGAAATGGGTTGCCCAGAAAGGTTGTGGAGGCCCCATCCCTAGATATATCCAAGGCCAGGTTGGACGGGCTCTGAGCAACCTGGTCTAGTTGAATCCTGCTCACTGCAGGGGGGTTGGGCTAGATGACTTCTAAAGGTCCCTTCCAACCCAAACCATTCTAAGATTCTATGATTCTTAGAGGAAGGTCTTGATTCAGACATGGCTGCTAAACAGCAGTTTACCTTGAATGAGTCCAGATCCTCTTAGTTTATAGTCATTAGTCATTAAATTTCTCTGGCAAAATGGGGTTTATGTCTCTGAAGAATTAAAGTGAATGGATCTCATCTTCTCTTGTGCTGACTGTGAGGTTATACTTGGGAAAAATGACTGATGCTTGTTCTGAATGTTCCCCTTTATTCCCCCTGGCACTGAGAGAAGCAGGAGGGCCAAAACGGTGCTCTGCACCTGAGGGGTGAGTACTGGGAGAGTCCGGAGAGCTGCATGCTTGCATACAGTGCTGCTTAGCTATTGAACAACCTTCTTGCAATCTGGAGACTCTTTTGCTGGAGGACATATGTCCTGGTGTACCTTTTAATGTGATCATTTCAAGGCCACATCTGTTTTGTTTACTATGGGTATGAACCCCCACCTCCCTGTCCTCACAAGAAATACTCACAGGTATGCATATCCCTGTTATTTTTTTCCCAAGACTATATATGTAAGAGCTGGAAGTTATTTGAAGGACTGAAGATTTAAAATCTTTTAAAATATTTTCTCTCAGAACCAACATTTAAAGGATTTAAAGAACATTAAAAAAATTAGAGCTGTATTTCTGTTCCACAAAATGATTTCCATTATTTATGAAGAGTGTTTTAGGTCCCACTATTTGTCAGGCCTTAAAATTAAGCTGTGGATATCTACAACACAATGAATGTATATAAAGCTTATGTAAATGGTAGTGTAGAGTGACAGTCTCTTCATGTTCCAGGCATTTTAATCAGCAAAAATTTCTGATTACTTCTTAAGCCCATTTTATAAATTCCTCCTTTATGTTTAAAGACAATCTTGTATTTTCTATTTTCAATCTTTTTTCTCTCCTTTTTTAAAGATATTTTAATAGGCAAAACTACATATAGATACATTAACATGCAGTGCAGCTTTACCTTTAACAGCGAGTATACTGACCATTAATTAAATGGAAAGACTGGGTGTTTAGCTATTTCATAAATCCATCAGGACTATGTTCTTTGCACTGATTCATTAATCAGAACACATTTGAAACTCTGAAATAAGTAAGTTAAGTTAAGCTGAGATTTAGTAAGTAATTAACAATGATGCCAGCCAGTATGTACTGCAGATACTTCAATTTCTTTCCAAATTCTTCCTCTCACGCCCCCCATCAATTTTCCCATATTTGCAGAAATGTATTTCAGTTGACTACTGCATTTTAAAGATTGTAATTGTGAAGACAAAGCTTGGTGAGCTCATGCTTTAGTTAATTATTTGTTTTGGCTTTATCTTTAGTAAATGCATTGCAGCTGTTTCCAAATCATCTTGTATCAGTACAACATTGTCAGGACAATAAAATCTGCTTAGGAAGCATTGCATAAGACGCAAGGGTTGTATAAGATACGGTTCCCAGTCACGAATTACACTCATATGCTCATTATACTCATCAGAGTGATTTCCAACCCTCTGAGCTTTTCCTTCTGCTGGGGTTACACCAAAGCATTAGGGAAAGGACTGGGAGAAGTGTGTTTTCCACAGCCATAACATGTGAAAGTCTGCTGCCTTCCCTGCTCCCTCCTGCTCCACTGCCCTGTTCACCAGGGGCTCCCCTCTTCTCCCAGGCACACTGCTGGGGCTCTGGCTGCGGAGTCGTGAAGCTGCAGGTCTGACCTGGAGTGGGATCAGCACACAGAAGACATGCTTCTCAAGTAATTTTCAGTGTATTCCTTGCTTCTCTTGTGCAGCAGATTTACATCTCTAAATCTGATTAAGGGAAAACTAACTGATGTAATATAGTCATCCCTTCTGAGGGGCAAAAGGACTAGGCAAAAGGGTGCAGCATGGACTAGGAGATGAAGAGCTGATGGTTGCTCTGAGAGTGTGCTTGGTTGTGGGTTACTGCCAGCGAGTGGCTGTGTGAGTCCAGATGCTTCTTAGTCCTCAGTTCTAACATTTCAGAAGTGATTAGGTAGAAAACATTACAAATAATGAACAGAGGTTACATAAAGGGGAAGTACTGTGAATAATGAAAAGGTGGGTTTGGGATGGTGTGGACTGTTTGGTGACATGGTTTCATCCTAGCATGGCTTCCCTGAGAAGCTTCTCCATAGCATAACATGACATGTGTTCCCAGACATAGGGTACCGTGTTCATGGTTGTGCAGCTGGGCCTATTGCTAGCTCACAGCCACCTAATGATTGCATTTCACCCTGGGTATAGCCAAACAATATATGTTTTAATATAGTTAGGGCTAAAATCGTGCTGCTGGAAATAGGAAAGTGTTTTTCCTATGAAGGAAGGCTGTTGTTTTTGGAAGCAATGACTCAGAAAAGGACTCTAAGGCAGAGGGAGCTCCCAGTGCAACACTATAAAGGTGGTTCTTTTGCTGTCTGAACAGAGGAATAGGAAGTTGCTCAACCTGTAATTACTCACAGTAAACAGTTAGGAGAATATCACATGCAGGTCTGGAAGTTTATTAATCAGGGAGGTCTAAGAGAGGAACTCTGAGATTTGGAAACCTTTCTTTGCAGTGGGATCCAGCAAGGTTTATTATGGAGACGATAAAGGAGCAGCTTGACCGTATGTGAAGCAGAGATTTGATAACAGCAGCTCTCCTGTCTGGCTGGCAGAGGTATAATGAGATCCGTGCAATTAAATTTAAGACTATGTGATTTGGATTCCAAGCAGGCACATCTTAAACAGTGCGAGAAATTTGCCAGTGGAATGATTTAATAAAGATTGTAATGAATTCCCCGTTATTGGACATTTTAAAATCTGAACTGGATGCTTTTCTGAAGGAAATGGTCCAATTCAAACAAGATGAATACATCAAAGTATTGTGGTCCAATTTATTCAGGAGGTCAGACTGGAAGATTATTATGATCCATCTGTCCTTTAGTTGTGCAAAAAATTGCTCAGTGGTTGGTCTGTGCACTTTTGTCATGTGAAAAGATTATTTCTTTAGCAGACTCAAAGTATATCAATTCAACAGAGAGCTCTCAAGTCCTCTTTTGTGATTCCAGCTTTTTTATTAAAAGGAGCGGTGGCCCTAACTCTTTTGTTTTTATTGCATTGCATTGGTTAATAAGGCTAAGAGCTGATAGCATGCTTAATGTTGCTCATATATCTTGAGCCAGTATGGGGCAATAATGAAAAAGGCACTTGCTAGATTCCTTTTGCAATTTTAAAAATCCACGTCAGTGGGATTATTGCGCTTTTGACTCGAGACAATACAAATGTGGCTTCATATAGCTGATTTCTGAGTAACGGTAACTGCTGGTCTGTGAGGTCTTCCTGTGCAAGCTACCTCCAGATACTGCTAAGTAATAGGGAAAGCATAGCTCACTGCCGTGGGTTAGCTAGCAGAATGCAAATGTACGCAGCATTTCACCCTTCGTTGATGCATTGCTGCTCCTCTCTGCTTGGTTTCTCTGCTCTATTGGAATATAAAAACTAGATCGCTACTAGAAAAAAGCTAGGCTATTGCAGAGTTCAAATGAAGATGATACTAACAGAAACTTCCTCAAAACTGAGAAAGCCATGGCAAATTTGGAAAAGAGAAGGTTATGCTAAATAAATATTAAAAACAATTTAATTGGAGAAACATAATTTAGAACAGATTAATTAATGGTTAAAAATACACATAATTTAGTTACTTGAAATATCTTCCATTTGATACTCCAAGCACAATACAGTGCAATTCTTAAAGATTAGCATTATCGCATGTTGCCTTGAGAACTAGTATTTAATCTTAATGACTCTCATTTGCATATTCCTAGACTTTCCAAATTAGACATGTTTCAGCATGCAGAAGACATTGCTGCCAGGCATTCCACAACTAGAGGGAATCCTTTTCATTTCTCCCCCATGAAAACTCTCCTTCCTGGTCACTGATTTGCAGTTTTAGTATCAGAAGACTGTTGTCTTCTCTGCACCCTTGAATTCCTTCAGGTGAAGATTACTTTTTTCTGCAGCTGCTGAAAATACTGCTGCTTTCTCTTTTATTGCAACTAGATGCCCTGTTTCTTTGCTCCTGCCTACAGGCTTTGTCCTTGACTAGGTACATTCCTTACCTGCCCCTTTTCTTTTGTAACATCTGTTTAGATCTAAATGTAAATGTCTTGTAAAGAATATAGGGATAATCTCAGAATTGAATATGTAAGAGTCCAGCTATTCCATGCCTGCTCCTTGTGGAGTCATTGGTTTGATTGTCCAGCTTTACATAGCTAATTTTGGTACACACCAAAGCTCAGAGCTTGTACTCCCTAAATAAAGAGATAGACCGCTAACCCTGGGTGCTGACATACCTAGAGCAGACTGTCTGACTGTTCTCTTCGTTAACTTTTCATCCAGCATCTCTTAGTTTCATTTTCCTGAACTAGGTTGAAAGATCAGTCTTATGGTGTTCAGTGAAGTCAGGTCCTGACTAACATTGAAACTGCCTAGTTCCTCTGATTGTCCTCTACCAATGCTGGAGTACTCACCTGCCCCTTAAATTTTGTCTGTCCTAATTAAGCAGCAGAAGCAACTGCCGTGTATATTGGAATCACACAAAATATGATCGTGACCTAGTTGCTTCCATTTCATCTGATATTAAACACACACAGAATTCTTAGATTATTGTATTACTAGTTTCTTGTAAATCCATGACCTATAAAGGCTACAGAATGCGAGTGCTGGAAGAGGTATGTTTTTTGTGAGTTTAGTATATTGCTGCCTGTTTAGATCTAACTGTTCGTGTTACCATAAATTCACAGGTTTTCTGAGAACCAAATGTGTGCACATGCTGTAGGTTTGCAATATTTGTAATTGCTGGCAATGAGAAATTTTTTTACTGCGTATTTTATTTCTGTGTGATAATCTTTAGCTCATTTTGAGAAAAAAAAAAAGTTAAATTATTCATGGACTACCTGTTTGCTTTTCTCAATACTTTAGAGATTGGCAAATATCTAAGAAAAGAGGGTCTGTCTTCCATTACTCTGTTTAAAAGGTTTAGGAACTCCTACTCAGCAGATCAAAGAGGAAGTGAAGACCCTTTAATTTGATCACAAAGAAAACAGAGATTTGCCAGTCTAGTTTGGATAAAACATACATAAAAATGTTTAATGAGAGGAGAATAATCAAAGTGAATTCAGATTAAAAGAAAAATGCATCTTTGCAGTTTTGAGGTTAATTAACCACTTATGACATAAAAAGCATTGACGGATTCTTCCTTCTACATTTTAAAATCAAGATTGGATTTTAAAACCAATGCTTTAAAAGAAATATTCTAGGTCAAATGTGAACAAGTGCAGAGGCATCTTCTTGTCCCTTTATAGAAATTGCTTTGCAGCTGGTCTCTGGTAGTTCTTACAAAGTTTATTTAGCAGAGATAAAGTATGTAAGTTTTAATATGGACCTTTTGAATCTTCTTCAACCTGTGACTTTAGTTTTCATAATGAAAAGCAGCAGGAATCCTAACTTAGGTTTCTAGAAATATGTTCAATTCATTTTAATTGTGGTTCATGTGAATTAGTTAATAAATCCAATGGATAATGATGTTTTTTAATGTTGCACATACATCTTAGGACAATTATGTGGCAATAAGAAGGAAAAAGCAATCCCTGACTTCTTTTAGCAAGTTTTAGAGTCAATGAAAATGACTGTATACCTTCTTAGTGAGTTGAGGCAACCTGAAACATGGATTGAACATCACTATTTTTTAGAAAGCAAAATGTTCTGGAATTAGACTGGATCAGCATGTCTGAGTCACTGTTTTAATGGCACCAGACTGTAGGATCTGCCACTTGGCCCTTTGCTTAGTAAGTGTGATTGTCATACATGCGGTTTGGTTAGAAATACTTAGTATTTGCTGATTTCATTTAAGCTAGCTCCAAGTGAAAACAAATGCTGTCATAAAAAGCACAGCAGTTAGAGGTGAATTTAATAAAAGTTGTTAGGCATTAAAACAAACAAAAGAAAACATGGGAAGATGAACGAGTTCAGTAAAATTGTTCCCAGTAATTTGTTCACACATTGTCAAGGAATGTTGGATTTCATTTATGTTTCTTACAGATTATAATTTTTTCTTACTTGGAGTGGAGATTTTATTTGAGAAATTAGGGGCTTGCTTGTTTTTTCGAGACAGAGCAGGCCACACAGTGCCGACATTTAAGCTCTGTGGATTGATCCATTTCAGACTTCATACTTTTGATAGAACAAAAATACGAAGAAAATTGCATGATATTAATTGCAGATTTATACAGTACTGAAAAATTATTTCAATCTGCAATCAGACAATGTCTCGAACTGAAAAGATCAGTTCAAAATCTTTTGTTGTTGCTGTTTGTGCTGGAACTGCAGTTATTCAGATTTTTATTTTTGGCTCACTAAGGGAGGTGGTATGGCCATGTGCACTTTGTCTTTCCCAGGGAACTTTCTGACACGACCAAACTGGCAGAAGCTCTGCTATGTGAATATGTCCTGGGTACGTACTTTCTTTTGGGGGAGTGGAGCCGCAGTCAACATTTGACTGAAATTCTTTAAATGGCATTCCCTAGAAGTTTTTTTTTTTCCACTTAGAACATTGCATTTTCTGTCAACTAGATTTAAAGATAATCAGTGGGGGTAACCTTTATTATAGCATTTCTGTAGATTATTTCTGGGTAGACCCAAGACATAGAGACAGACTGATCAATGCTGTTAGTTAACCACAAGCTCAAATAAAAGTGTTAGCCTTGACTATGGGTTGAAGTTTTTATTTATTAGTGGATGGAATTAGTCATGTGAAACACAGTATTGTTTTACTGGATCAGACAAATACCATGATTTGCCCTGTATTTGGTTTTTAAAAGCTGCGCATAACTTTTGTACAAGACACTGGTTTTGGGCAGGGCTGGGGGGAAGTCAGGGATGTTCTTCCTGTCCTCTGTCAATTAGGGGTGGCTCAGCTATGCTCTGCATCTTGGTCCCAATGCCACTGAAATGAAAGAACTTTGTTTATTACTTTCACTGCAATTTAAACAAGCTGTGATGGATTGTTCTCTTTTCTGTTTTCCATCCTGTCTTATATTACTCTGTATGTCTCTGTGCTCTTGGTAAATATCTATTCTTTCTGAACCTTGTTAAGACCCATTTCAAACAGAGAACTGACTTAGAGAATCCAATTTTCTAATCTGAGCAACCCAGTTTAGATGCTAGATGACAATGCCTCCTAATGTTTCCTATAGAGGTGTATATAATGAATATAAAGGGTTTATATAACAGTACTATAATATTAAAAATAGTATTTGCTATCTCATTTCTTATGAACCCTGCTTTTTTTGCCTTCTATACCTGGTACAAGCTAAGCAGATACTTTAATCTGTGCCCAGTGACTACCTCATCTTCTGCCTATGCACTTATGATCAGTTTAGAACTCAACAACATGCAGAAGTAATTGGCAGAATTCCTCCTCACTTGCAGCTCTTTGCATTTACCATGGTTGACTTTCATTTGTCTTCATGTTGCCCCTCTATTCAGCTGTGCTTAGATTTAGCAGAAATAAATTTTGTGCAAAATTTTATTTTGGTGTGATAAATATTTTGAGCAGATTTCCCTTCTGGCACCAGATGCATGATTTCCTAGCATTCTCTTTTTGTTTTGTTTTGTTTTAAAAAAACCCCAAACCCACAACTTTGATTTTCAATTATATGAAGGCATTGAAAATGAATTTTCAAGGGGCTATAAGGGTAACTTATGGAAAGTTAACTGTGGAAAAACAAGTTGGAAAAGGATGAAACACCCCACCCTGATGTATCAAGGAGATGCAGAAATTAGTGTGTGAAAAATGAAGTAGAGTCTCTTAAAGTTACTCTCAATGTATTTTTGAGCAGTTTCTTTTTTCTGAAGAATTCTTTTTTTTTTTAATGTTAGAAGGTGACTTGTTTTATGAATAACAAATTATTGAATTAGTTTTTTTCTCAACTTTTAAGGAAAAAAAAGGAGAGTCTAGCTCAGTAGTGATTAGGGAAGTTGACAAGGCAAAAGTAGGAGTCCTGGCTTATCTCCTAGGACTCTTCATAGATTTCAAATTGGACATCCTGTAGATAAAATAATAATTAAAAAACATGCAAGTGGAGTCAGAAGAAATGTATGATGAACCAACCACTCCTGCTGTGCAGATTTTTTTTGACACCAGGCTGAGCAACATGTTTTACTCTGCTGAGCAAAAGCAGAAACAGTCTCAGGGTGAGTTCCACAACTCTTACAACATCTGTAGAGTTGTTGTCCTAAAATAGTCCTCTACCAGCTGTTAGTCCATCTCTTCTGAATAACACAACGAACAGCTTTTCCTCCCCTCTGAACAACAGCCTATTCTTTTGCAGAGCAAGAGCAAGAGACTTGTTGTTATCCCATTATATTGGGATCTCAGAGGGCTTGTGTTAAGGACATGTGTTCTCCTAAGTGGTTATAGCTGGCAGACTCTGCACCCTCCACGCCCATTTGAAATTTATTTCACTTTCATGGTGTCAAATTCATTGTCCCTGTGCTTTGTCATGTCTTTGACTGCCAATGCATTGCATCTTATGGAAAAATACCAGAAAACCGCATGCTCTTATTTGTTTAGATTTTCCATTCTTTCAATTTCAAGGTAAGTAGGAGTTATGTTTTGAAATGGATGATTCACAGGCATAATCATTCCATTTTGGCAATGCTATTGCATCATAGCACCACATCCTTTAAATACAGCATAAAATTTGCTAGTGTAAAGAAAATGGCCTTGCTTATATCTCTGAAACTTCCTTGGTCTTATTATAGCTCTTCTGTTCTTTACTTTCTTAGTTCCCTCTTCTAATGGTGCTACATATTCATGCAGCAACAAAGTCAATAAATCAGACCTTCCTATTCAGGCAGGTGTGCAAATATAGTTTACTTATCTGAAGAGCAGAGAAAAGAATTATTTATTATATAAATAATTAAAGTGACACAGAGAGGTGGATAGGCTGACTCACTACAATTAGCAGGAAGAGCATTTCGAAATGGAGTGATATAAATTGAAGGACATAAAATTTTATTTTATGGGTCTGTGAGGCCCCCTTGCCCTCACTGGACAGGCTTTAGTTCAATGGGATTTTTATCTGTTGGTTTCTTATTTTTTAGCTGAGGCTTGGCAAAGCCACATCATTTTTGTTCATTGCTTCAGTGGTTTTAAATCACTTTTGCTACCAGAAAAAATTAAAAGCATCATCTTTGCACTGGTGGTTATCATCTCATTTTACATAGATATGGTTTTGAAACTTTTCCAAGGAAGCACAAGGCCATGTAAATCCCCAGCTTGGTACTCAGGTAGGATCTCATTGCTAATTAGTCAAGCTAAATGGCTGTCATGTTTAGCCCTTCTAAACAGTATGAACTGACAAGTGACGTTGTCTGTGTAAGTGCAACTTGGCAGGCTATGTTTTTTCATATCTGTGTCTACCCATACAGATAAAGAAATAATTATCATGAGATTAACTCATTTACTTAGAAGAGCCAAATTCTCCATTTGGCTATCTTTGTGATACCTCTGCATTTTGCTCCTGCAGCATCCTGGAGGAGCTGCTGCTGCTGCGGGTGGCCCTAGTATGCAGCACCGAGTGTGCTCACCCTGCCAGCTCCCCATCAGTGCCGGCTCCCCCTCTTTAGGGAGCTGTGGGGGGGGCTGAGATGGGACCAATAATGACATGTGTTACCCTCAGGAAATTATCTTCCAGTTCTTCAGCATAAGGCAGTTGAGAGACGTTGCAGAATTTGTTGCTGAACTTGAGAAGGCGCAGAGTTGTGCTTGTATGGATGGGGAGAAGCTCTGCAGAATGAAGGCTGGGATAGCTTTCCGTGGTGCTTAGTAGTATAGTTAGTACTGGGTTGAAGAAAAAGATCTTACTTTACTATGACTTGCATATGGTAGTCTTGAGAAAGAAGAGTGACCTCTGTCATCCAGACTGGTCAGTCCAGATCAAAAATCTCAGTAGCATGGTAGAAACTGTGGGACCTGAATGCTTTGAGAATGCTTTGAGAATGCTCTTTAATATCCCCCAGCCTTAGTGGAACTTTTTCCTTCCCTCTGGAGCTGCGGTCATTACAATATACCACACTTCAGACCCTGGGAAAAGCTGTCAACAGACCGCTGTCCTGCCCTGTGGCCTCCTGACTGAAAAGTACATTGCTTGCCACATGCAGACACGGAGCTACAGCATCCTCTAGCCCCATTTGGCTCTCATTTACAGTCAATGGACTGCTCAGTCAATATCAGATCAGTAACCAACGTTGCTGCTGACTGTTTAGAAAAGCAGAAGATATTTTTCTCTTCCCCCCGCTCCCCCCCCGCCCCCGCAGTACTACAATGGCAGAACTACCTCTGACTTTATTTCTGCAAGAGCAGAGCATACCCACAAATTATTGTCTGATAAGCTTCCAAGTTATAATTTTCCCAGTTATATTTTCTTGCTTTCTTCCATTCCCTTGATTTATTGATAAGATACAAATGTTTTAGAACTGAAAGCAAAAGTTCAGATACGGTTACCTTGGGACCCTCTACTGTGAAAGGCAAATGAGCCATTTACCTTCCCAAGAATACCAACTTCTTTCATTGCTTCACCTTGCATGACCAGCGAAAACATCAGAACTTGGCAGGTGGCATAAATTTCTGGAGGCTAAATTTTTTAACTGTAAATGCTTAACATAATAGTATTTAATTGCTTCTGCTAAGCTTTTTTAAGTGAAAAGTAAGATGGATCTCAAAATGATGGATGGAGACAGGGTCTAATGTGCTTTTTCAGGAGACAAATGCTTTGCTGCTTCATCCTCATTCACTCCGTCTCCACTTTCTGCAGCATTTGATCAGCTGGGCTGCTCTCAGCCAGAAGCATTAGGTCAACAAGTGGCCAATATTGCCTCCCTGCCTCATCAGGCTTTGTCTTTAGAGACTACAGAGATGTAAATGTTGAAGGTACAAATCACTGTTCAAGATATGGCTACATTTGACTGTTGAAAAAAGAGAGAAAGGAAGTTCAAAATCTCAGCTAAAAAGCAGCATGGGTTCTTTTCTATCACAGGGACATTTGGTCTGCCTGAAAAACACTAAACTTGCCTGATACTTCAGACTGGTCACTTTTCTGACAAAGCACAGGGGAAGTAGCCCTCAGAAGCAGGGCAGAGACCAAATTAATGATGTTACTCCTGTGCACTGAATTGCACTAGGAAAGCAGTTCTTACACATCTCTTTCAAAAACAAGATAACATCATTTCTCTTCCAGAAATATGCCAAAATAAATCATGTTAAGTAACAGCAGAGATTTCAGCTTTAATTTTTTAAGTCCTCAAATAGTCTGATGTATTTAAGTTTTTCTTTTTTGGTGGTTGTTTTTTTTTATTTAAATAATTTCTTAATTTAATTTTGAGTTTCCTAGTTTACTTGCTGAAATTCCTATTTATTTAAATGAGTGAAGTCATTTTGCAGGTCTAGCTCTTGCTGTTTAACCTTTCCGCTTTCCTTTCTTAATGTGTCTGTCATTGTAAAATGACATCTCTCATTTTAGAGTGCAGTAAAGCTTATTTCATGAAACATTTGAAGGCCTTATAATCTAGTGAAGTCATGAGGTAAGATGTTGGAAAAAATATGTATAAAACATAATGAAGCAATTCTGACAAGATCTATCCATCCTGTGCAGTGCGTGAGGTCGGAGAAAAAAAATGCATTTGCATAGTTAAAGCTTGTATCATAATACAGAAGCTGCATTAGGCAGACTTAAACCTGGTATTTCTTAACTTTTGAGAGTTTGGCTTTGCAACCTCAGTAATGCTGTTTTTTCTCTGTGGGTAGCACTTCTACTGTTGTCACATAACAAGGAAGATCGTCTTGGTACAACAGATGTTCATCCTGAATGAAGTTCAGGGTTTTTTCCAGTAAATCTAACTGAAATGGAGAAGAATTGAGCTACAATAACACCCAGCATAAAATGCTTGTGTGCGTTGTCCTCTTTCACATCTATACTTTGTGTTTGCTGTTTTCCTTCCAATGCTCTTGGCTAATTTCTCTCTTGATGTTTCTGTTAACAAACATGTTCTGAAGATTAAATTCAAACTGACGTGTCTGAATCCTCCGTTGGATCAATCGCTGTGTCCATTTTAAATTAAGGTTTACACAAATACCAGTGGAGAACGTGCATGATATTTGAAACCTTCAGACCTTACAATTGCCTAATCCAAACAAAACATCTGGGCACTGCCTTGCCGGAGTTATTTGGTAGCTGTATTAGTAATGTCATACATGGAAGTATGAGAAGGAGAAACAGGCTAGGCCAAGGGATGGGTTTAACCTGTGTCACGCAAGATTATTTCCAGAGACAAAACCCTATTCAGCACATTACTGTGGTTGAGTTGCTTCTGAAAGCAAGTGGCTTCACAAAGGCCATATCCCAGAACTTCTGCGCAGTTCTATTACTCTGCTTTTTTGTAATATGAACTAAGATTTCTCACTTTATTTCTAAAATTACACACCTGTTTCTGAAATAGTATAAGCTAGTGTGTTAAGAAGAATTGTTTAATTTTTCTTCAATAAAATACACTGACAGAAAGCTTTTTCTTAATCTGCCTACAGTTGAAAAACAAAACTGAACCAAAACTCCTAGCCTGTACTGGTAGTCCTATGAGAAAATCACTTGGACAAGTTTATAAACTCTGTCTAGCATTCCATGTCCAGAAAGAACAGTTTCCCTAAGTCTGTTTATGCTGCTCTTTCTCTAATGCCCCAGGCATTTTTGTCCTGCTATTTTGGAGCCTCCAGACTCCAAAAAGTTCCAGTTTATCTGTTGCTTTTCTTTAATTACAGACAGCTTTTTATTTTGACTTGGAAGTCTACTTAGTACAACCATGTGATTTGTATTCATCTATTTTTCTTTTCCACTTGCTTACAAACTGGGGAAGACAAGTCCAGGGACAAGTTAAATCGACTAAAGTGAGCGGGAGTCTTTCCATTGGCTTTAAAGGATTTGGACTGGACCATTGTAGTTCAAAAAAAAAAACAACGAAGCTAATTTTGTGCATATGCACTTAAATTAGGCTACATCCTTTTGAGGAAGAACAGTGACTCTTAGCTGAGTAACTAATTAGGTGTCTACCACTGTAACCAAATACTTCTAGTAGCCCGTTAAATGAAATGGCTAAGCTGTTGCATAGTTTTTTTTTCTTTCCCTCCTGCCATCCCCTTGAGGGATAATATCTACAGTTTTTTAATATAACTTTGCTGAGTGTTTTCTGGGGAATGTGAGTTGGAGATGTATACTTTGCACTGGAGTAAGGAATGGTGAGGTTTGTGACAGCTTTTGGTTCCAGGTATGGACTGGCCTTAGGAAAAGGTAATTTATTTCTAAGGAATATCTTAAAATAAGGAGCAGGAGTAACAGTTTTCAAACATCTTTTCAAAGATGTTCAGTGATCTTTTAATTGCACTGTTTTGGGAAACTGACTGTGGAATAGAAGAGTTCAGGTCTAGAATTTGTCTCTCCGTTCTATGACAAATGAGTGTAGATTGTGAAGAGCGGTTGCTATTGCTTCAGTTGTTGAGACCAGCCGCAATGTCCTGTACCAGCTAGAGTTTGCTAACAGTGATGGCTTTGTGCCCAAGTAAATTGCATTGTTTGAATCCACTTAGGATGTGACTAAGGGACTTAATACTTAGGCATGGTCATAATTCATAAAGATGGGATAGTTATGTTAGCCCTGCTGAAAGGGTGAATGGGGTTGTTTGGAAAGAGAAAAATAAGAGTACAGATGCTACTGCAGCTGGAAGCAAGGTGTAACTTTAATGTACAGAGCTAATGGATTCAAAGGGAACAGACAGTCTCTTTTTGCATAATTATTTTTGCAGCTCAGTTTCATTTTGCAGCACATTTCTGTCCCCAATTACAAATCTAGCTCTGGACTTTCATTTTTTTCAGCCTGAGCTCTAAGCTGATTTACAGGCCTTTGACACATACTGCTGAGAGATTAAGTACTGCTCAGAGGAAATAGTAGCATCACCCCTCATTTTGCTTTGAGTTGTACTTTCTAAATACATACTCTCTTTCCTCTAAGCCTAACTTTAGGCTCATCTATAGGAAAGGCATAGTGATTCCAACTCTTCCCCAGCGCACAGGAAAAGCTGGCATGTTAAGGTGCACATCTGCTGGTTCTCAAATATATCTGCTAAACTAGAGCTGAAATATAGCAAAGATATGACCTATGGGTCTAGAAGGAAAGAAGGTACCTAAGACAACTACTGACACGTTTCTGTTATTTTAATGCATACTTTTAAATTATTTTTGAAAGCCAAGAGAAGTCAGAAAAAGGTAAGAGATGTATAAGAAAGTACTAATATTATGAAAGAATAACTGGTTGTCCTTTAGCATGGGCATAACAAAGACAGAAAGATATCTAATAGAGCAAAGCAAAACTCTGTGTACTTGATTGTCCTCTATAAAGTGAGACTAGCCGGACACATTCACGGCAGAGGAAAAGGCAAACTTGACTATTCCTCACTCACAAAGTTACTCAACCAAGAATGTAATACAGCCATGAAAAAGCAAAAGTCTTTCTTGGAAATATCAAGGGAAATATTGCTGGTGAAGGCAAGGAAATAATAACATTTTTGTACATATCAGTTAATACATAATAATGGTATCTTCTGCTTTTATAATTGTTGCTTAAAAAAAGACTTCTTCAGACTGGGACTGGACTACAAGAAAAGAGATAATATTTGATGAGTCGTGTTAAAAGGCTTCAAGTTGTGTAGATAGCAAGTGGATGAAGTGGTGATATGACTGCCCTGCTCAAGTGTTTTAGGACAGTTTCTGTTCCAGAAGAACAGCTGAAACAAAATTAAAAAAAATCCATGCAGGAAGAGATGGCTGCATCCTGGGTGCAGGGGTGGTGGGAGGTAGACAATCAACAACGAGCCGTTGACTGAGGTTCTAGAGCAGGAATTCAGGGACCCAACTGTGGAGACACAGTTTGAATTTATGAATAGCTTTATGTTATGTGATGATCTGTTTACAGCAGGTACCACAGACTCTCCGTCAGTAGGGTGAAGAAAATGAAAATAACCCAGAAATAAACTTAATTCTCCTATGAGTTAGAAATAAAATGTGTTTTGATTATAGGAAGAAACTTAATTTTAGATGTACTGTTTCCACTGAGCTTGTTTTTGAGGCGTGGAACTAGGTTCCTAGCTCTGTCAATTATATGCTATTAGAAAATCTATATGGTGCCTATTTCTCCGCCACATAGGAATAACAATATGAAATGAAACTAAATTCTTATAAATACCAGGTATTACAATTATTATTAATCCTGACTTTTAGGGAATTTCTTCTGTTTGTGATGTTTTTGAAGCTTATTGACTGATCTCTATTTTTACTCCTATTCTGAAATACACCTTATATTTTAACGTATCGTTTTAAACATGCTTATTCTATCTCACATGCACACTCTCTTGCTCTCTAAAAGCAATGGAAGCTTTACTGAGATTGTTAGGTTGTTTTTCTGCTGTTCCTATATGCACAAGTCTATAAACAATATTGTCCAGATCAAAAACTGTGGGGAGCTTAATGCAATGAGTTTGGAAGAGTTGATATGGTGGTTGGATGCCTAGGAAGAAAGTTTCGCTTTGCACAGCACCCCACCTCACAGTTGCAGCACAGGTCAGACAGCAGCTCTAACCCTGTTGTACGGAAATCACATGTGCATTGTGGAGGAATCGGGTGGTCTGTACTCTCAGGTAAAAGTGCTGTACTACATAATGGCAAATCTGTTACTAGAGGAGGTGAGGAGGCGTCATTATTAAGGCATTAAAACCATAGCAATGAAGACACGATATTTTTAGCAGAGATAGTAATTTTTTGTATCATTTGCTATGCTTTGCTCCTTGCAAAGTGTTGGAGTACCGCACACTTTACAGCTGGGTGAAGCCTGGAAAGACTGGTTTCTGCAACAGCATCTCCAGTTTACTTCACAAGTAGTAGAAAGAAATGGATCCTGAAGATTTCCCTGGTATCTTT